>NW_024412444.1:4308943-4432378 GCF_014898765.1 Herpailurus yagouaroundi
AAAAAAAAAAAAAAGGTAAACAATGTCTTGGCCTTATTATGCTGATAGTTTTGACCACACAGCCCTCTTAAAAGACCTTTGGCAGGGGCACCTTGGTGGCTTAGTGGGTTAAGTGTGTGGCGCTTGATTTCAGCTCGGGTCATGATCTCCTGGTTCGCGAGTTCGAGCCTAGCATCGAGCTCTGTGCTGACTGAATGGAGCCTGCTTGGGATTCTCTCTCTTCCTCTCTCTCTGTCTCTCCTCTCTCTCACTCTCTCAAAAAATGGCAAGTTGAGGGGACCCCCAGAGCACACTGGGAGAACTGTTACACTATGCTGACCAGCCTCTCATATCCAGACTGTCCCTCTTACAAACTGTACCACTCTAGCCTCTCTCAGTTTCTTCAGTGTCTGCACCTGTCAGATGCAGCTATTAATACATAACTCTGGTCTTACACAATTAACTTGAAAATTTGACATGATCACATGTAAAGCTCTTGGACAAGTATCTGGCACACAGTAGGTGCTTGAAAAGTGGCAGCTGTCATGACCTTGGCCCAAACCCACAGCAAGTTATTGGCAAAGCTACAACCCAAACTCCTACTTTTGATTCCTGCCTGAGGTTTTCCTTGCTGCCCTCCTATCAGCAGGAGCAGGATTTTTTCTATGGTCATTGTTACCACAAGGAGCAAAGAAGCCAATTCGGTTGATTCAATTGATTTAATGGTCTTCCTAGCTCGTAAGCGGAAGCAGTTAGGTGGAGTCATTAAGGATACGTGTAACCCACATTTGGGTCGCGAATTGGCTGTGTACTAACTGTGTGACCTTGTGCAAGTTTCTAAGCCTTGGGTCTCTCTTCTGTAAAATTGGATAATAGCATCTCCCGTACACAGTTACTCTGATAATTAAACAAGCCAATGCACAGGAATAGTAGGGTACCCGTCCAATGTAAATGTTCAGTGAGGGTTAGCTGCCTGCTATTATAACAGTCATGGCTATTGTTATTATCTTCCTAGCTAAGCTCACCATGTCACATCCTCAGAGAAACCTTTCCCGACCCTCTCGTGAAAGCACCCTATTTGTTACTCACATTGCTCCTATACCTCTCCTCCATTGGATTTAATATAGTTGCAATGTTACATTTCAAGATGTGATCATTTGATTGCCATTTATCATGCACACCAGGCTCTAAGCTCCATAAAGACAGGGACAGGGTCTGTTACACTCATCGCTTGATCCCAACACCTGGCACTGTGCCCAGTCCTAAGCAGGTTTCAGTAAATACTTAGTGAAGGAAGGAATGAAATTATTTAGTAGCTTGGCAAAGCATAGTTATACCCCATTACATAATTTATCTGAACTTCCTCTAGCACTTGTTACTCGAAGAATGATCTACAGACCAGGAACAGCAGCCTAACCAGGGAAGCTTGTGGGAAATGCAATCTCAGGTCTCACTCCAGACCTACGGAATCTAAACGTGCAGTTTAACAAAATCCCCAGGTAATTCATATTCTTATCAAAGTTTTACAAGTATGGGGCGCCTGGGTGGCGCAGTCGGTTAAGCGTCCGACTTCAGCCAGGTCACGATCTCGCGGTCCGTGAGTTCGAGCCCCGCGTCGGGCTCTGGGCTGATGGCTCAGAGCCTGGAGCCTGTTTCCGATTCTGTGTCTCCGTCTCTCTCTGCCCCTCCCCCGTTCATGCTCTGTCTCTCTCTGTCCCAAAAATAAACAAACGTTGAAAAAAAAAAAAGTTTTACAAGTATGGACCTTTGCCTATTCTTCACCAGTCCCAATGGGGGAGGGGGCTGGGGGGAGAGAGAAGAGAGGGAAGGAAAAGTGAAGGGGAAGGAAGGAGAGGAGAGGAGAGGGGAGGGCAGGGCAGGGGAGGGAAGGAGAGGAAAGGGGAGGGAAGACAAGACAATCGTTCAATTTCCTGGGTAAAATAGCACTCTCTTCCACAATCCAGGTCTCATTACATTCCCAATGCAAACATTATTACAAATATGACCATTTCTAAAAACCAGCTGCATTAAAATTTTTTTCAGCCTTGGCCCGGCTGCTCTTATTTCGTACTCACATATGATTTTTTCCAGAAGACTGTTTTGGCCTCAGCCGAATCATTTATTTCAGAGACTTTATATCCTAAAATATTCTCTGGAGGAGACAGAAACACCATCTGTGCCCACTTCTGGAAAAACAGCCCCAAACCATGAAGCAGGGGTGTCATTTTCATGACAGGGGTGCAAAATGTGAATGCCTGCCTGTCTACCACAACCTCAGAGAGGAGGAGAAAACACACAGCAGAATCCCTTCTCCCGAAATAGCACCAAACCAGTCCCGCTCCAACAGCCCAAAGAGATTATAAAAGTATGCATGGTACCCAGGTGACCTTTGGAAAAATTACAGCCTAGCTTTTTAATGAAGAGGTTATTATTCTTAGACTGTATTCCCATTTTTGAATGGGGAGGCACGTTCATCATCGGATAGTGATGGGCAAGAACTCCAAGAGATTCCGCGAATGATTCATTTGCCTGTGTTCAATCTTACACATTTTGTGGGACAGGATTTCCAAATTCCCTTTGTTGCAGTGCTCTCTGCTCCGAAGAGAAGAAATGGGCCTGGCCAGAAACAACGCACATCTCCCTCGGTTGGGGCCTGCCTCCGCCAGTGTTCTGACCTGGCAAGACCTGAATCTGTGAGCTGATAGTTATCAAACGGTATTTGAATTTGCTGCTGCATGTTCTCCTGGAGCTTCTTCCTTGCCTGGGACTCTCCTCTCTCTGACTCTCTCCCTTCCGTCTCCTACGCGCATAAGGAATGCTACCTTGGGAAATAAAGAAGCCACCAAATGTGTAGAATTAATGCCTAGAGTAGATCTGTCCCTGTGGTCATGGAGTCCCTTCCCCTAACTCTTCATGTGGCTTCTGCCGGGGTGACAGGCATGGACTTATGTTAAGGGGATATTAGGACAACTGGAGTGAGAACACAGACAGAGATCCAAACTGAAATGATAGCTATGAGCCAAGGGGCCCAAAGGGGGTCTTTCCCCCATCTGTAGGCAGAGCAAACACAGTGTCATTGATGGCTTGGAGGAGGACAGTTGCCAGCTGAGCCCGGCCCAGGGTAATGTAAGAAATGAGGCTCATGGGGCACCTGGGTGGCTTGGTCAGTTGACCATCCAACTTTGGCTCAGGTAATGATCTCATGGTTTGTGGGTAATGATCTCATGGTATCAGGCTCTGTGCTGATAGTGTGGAGCCTGCTTGAGATTCTCTCTCTCTCTCTCTCTCTCTCTCTTTCTCCCTCTCTCTCTCACTGTCCCCCCCACTTGTGCTTTCTCTCTCTCTCTCTCTCAAAGATAAATAAAGTTCATAAGAGAGAGAGAAAAGAGAACACTTCCCAACCCATTTAAAAAAAAAAAAAAAAAGGAATGGGCTTCAAGGTCACATAGCTGAGAACTTGAGTCCTGACTCTCACACTTGCTAGCTATGCCTCCTTGGGAAAATTGCATTCTATTATCTGAGCCTCACCTTCTTCATCTTTTCAAATACTGGCATATAATATCCCTTTGTGGGCTTTTGTGCAGATTAGAGAAGGTATTGTTCCATAACACCCTGGCATGTGGGCGATTCTCAAGTAATGTTATAGTGGCCGTCTCTCTGTTCCACGGCCGTGCTGAATGTACCACGATGTGTGTCCTTGACCCTCACGATGCTGGTAGGAAAAGACAAAAAAGAAACAGAAAGTGGGGGGGCGGGCAAGAGCAAGGGAGAAGAAACTGTGAGCTCGTATTTATCTACACATGTGACTTAAAGAACACGTGGCTCTCCAAACAGCTGTAAGTTGTTCAAATCATGAGTCCAAGGAATTCTCTTTTGAACATAAAGTATATGGTGGGCTTGTTTATTATTTCATTTTTTCCCTTTAGCTATTTTAACGTCATTTGCCTTTTGCTTATTTTTCTGAAGATTATTTATTTTGAGTGTGTGTGTGTGTGTGTGTGTGTGTGTGTGTGTGTGAGTGGGAGAGGGAGAGGGGCGGGGAGAGAGAGAGAGAGAGAGAGAGAGAGAGAGAATCCCAAGCAGGCTCCTCACTGTCAGTGCAGAGCCCAACGTGGTGCTCAAACCCACGAACCATGAGATCATGACCTGAGCCAACATTGAGAGTTGGATGGTAACCCACTCAAAGCATTTCTATAGATGCTTTGTGGTTTACTGTCCTCACCCTCCCCCCGCCAGCAGTACGCTCATCACGCTTGCATTTTATGATAAAGTAGACGTCAACATCAAGAGTTAGAGAGTTGGGGCGCCTGGGTGGCTCAGTCATTAAGTGTCTGACTCTTGCTTTCGGCTCAGGTCACGATTTCAGTTTCGTGGATTCAAGCCCTGCACCGGGCTCCACACCGACAGCGCAAAGCCCACCTGGGGTCCTCCGTTTCCCTCTCTCTCTGCCCCTCCCCCACTTTCACAGTCTCTGTCTCTGAAAATAAGTCAATCAACTTAAAAAAATGACATAAAAATAAAGAGTCAGCTGCTTAACCGACGGAGCCACCCAGGCACCCCCTATTCACCTTTTGAAAGCCATTAGTGCCTCTCCTCCACAATTACTTTTAAAACTTTTTTTTCAACGTTTTTTATTTATTTTTGGGACAGAGAGAGACAGAGCATGAACGGGGGAGGGGCAGAGAGAGAGGGAGACACAGAATCGGAAACAGGCTCCAGGCTCTGAGCCATCAGCCCAGAGCCTGACACGGGGCTCGAACTCACAGACCGCGAGATCATGACCTGGCTGAAGTCGGACGCTTAACTGACTGCGTCACCCAGGCGCCCCCACAATTACTTTTAAAACGAACGCTTTCTGCCATGTAGACCCTTCCTTATTGGTCCTAACTGGAGTTTGAGAAGAGGATTAACA
This sequence comes from Herpailurus yagouaroundi, assembly GCF_014898765.1. NCBI lineage: Eukaryota > Metazoa > Chordata > Mammalia > Carnivora > Felidae > Herpailurus > Herpailurus yagouaroundi. Next base: position 4,313,835 of record NW_024412444.1, read on the forward strand.
TGGCTCTCAGTCAGATCTTTGAGCCTGGCTCTGGTGGCACTGGGACCCTGTCCCAAGTAGCCCCCCCCTTGTTATACTTGGGCTACTTTATCAAGGAAGCAAGGTTGAGGAGAGGGAAACACTTGGAGATTGATGGAGTGTCAGGGAAAGGGGTCTTAATCCACAGAGCTCTTGGCACATAAGACAATGTCTAAATTGTAGGAGAGAGAAAGCGGCCTCAAGGTGTCTGTTGGGCGTTTCACTGGCTGAAAGGCTAGGCTGACGTGGCCGTTATCCTCCTAGAGGCTGGTAGGAGGATAGATGGGACTGTTGATACATGAAGTTGGGTTGCCCAGGGTGAAGTCACGAGGGGTGAGCTGCGGAGGCCAAGGGGCTAAGCTGAAAGCGAAGGGCGGTTCTGCTATTCCTGTGCGCGCTGACTTAGCATCACTTTGAAGGGTAACCCACTCAAAGCATTTTTTTAAGTTTATTTTTTCTGTTTTAAAATTCACATCCAAATTAGTTAGCATCTAGTGCAACAATGATTTCAGGAGTAGATTCCTGCATGCCCCTGACCCATTTAGCCCATCCCCCCTCCCACACCCGCTCCGGTAACCCTCTGTTTGTTCTCCATATTTATGAGTCTCTTCTGCTTTGTCCCCCTCCCTGTTTTTATATTATTTTTGTTTCCCTTCCCTGGTGAGGAATTAAGAGTCAAAGCATTTCTATCGATGCTTTGTGATTTACTGTCCTCACCCTCCCCCCACCAGCAGTATGCTCATCACACTTCCATTCTATGAAAAATGGTAAGACCTTTGTAGTTACTTAACCACTCATCGTGAGCCACCATTTACCTTCCTTGTAAGTTTGGGGACACAGCAGGGAGAAACTCTGGCTGCCCGCAGGAATCACCTGGGAGTCTCAGCGCCCAGGCCATATCTCATATCAGTTCAATCTGAGTCTTTGGGAGCTAGACACAGGCACCAGGATTTTGTTTTGGAAGCTTCCCAAGTGATTCTCATGTGAAATCATGTTTGAGAACCAGACAGTGGTGTGAGTGGAGGGGGGCATTGTGTGCAGTAAAACAACCGGGGGGTGGGGTCTACAGAAATGCTTTGAGTGAGGTACCAACCCAAGTGATGCTAAGTCAGCGAGCATCAGAAATAACATACAGATGACGTGCATGGCTGACCAACCGCCCTTGGCTTTCAATTCAGCCTCTTAGTCTCCAGCAGGATTCTCTGTATTCATCAGTCCTTACACTGGGCAACTTGGAGAGGCAACGTAAATGTTCTGTGCACCTTCTTGCCTATCTTTGGAAACACTTTTTAAGTTTATTTATTTTTAGAGAGAGAGAGGAGAAAGAGAATCTCAAACAGGCTCCATGCTGTCAGCGCAGAACCCCACTCGGGGCTCGATCTCACTAACTGTGAGATCATGATCTGAGCCGAAATGCTTAGAGTCGGATGCTCACCTGACTGAGCCACCCAGGCGCCCCTGAGGAAACATTTTAGGTAAAGTTGCATTTTTTTACGCTCAGTGTCAAGTGACCCAGCAAGCAAAGTAGATAAGCCTAGAACCCTGATCTTTTAAAAATGTTCACATGTATGCCTATATCCTCTGTACCAGGCACAATGCAAGTTGCTAGTGTTTTGATGTTGAGGACGACAATGACATTAATATTACTATCATCAGCAACAATAACATACACTCAGTGCTTACCCTGGCCAGGTACTGTACGAAGCCCTGTCCACATATTGCTAATTTATTCATCCCATAAACAGTAAGGTATATACTCTTGGCATTTTTCTTACTATGAGATTTAAAGAGGTTAAGTACCTTGCCTAAAGTTACACAGCTAGCATATGCCAGGGATTTGAAATCTTATTTGGCATGCAATAATGAATTAGGCAAACGAGGCAGTGACCTACTTTTTAATTAATATTTTATTATTTTATTTTGGCATCACCAGAGCTAACATAATAATAGGCCCATGATATCTTGTATAAGGCATTTGCTGAATTAGACATTTTCCTGCCCTCTCGGCCTGGTGTGGAAAACAGATACATGATGATTGTGATATGATATGATATGATATGATATGGTATGATATGATATATTGTCAAAAAACAAATCAGGGACAATTAATTCTGCTTGGGTAGACAGAATGGTGGGGGAGTATTTATAAATAGAAGAGGGTATTTCTTAAAGGGCTTTAAAGACTGAATAGGAGCCTGCCAAGCAGAAGAGAAAGAAGCATGCCAACTGGGGCAGACAGAGGGAGCAAATATACAGGCATAAAATTGTAAGGAATTCTGAACAAATGATCAGCCTATAGCAGGAGTTCTCAAAATTAAGGGTGCACTGGAATCACTTAAAGGCTTGTTAACAAAACGCAGAATGCTGGGCCCAATCCTCAGATCTTTCAATTCAGCAGGGCTGTGTGAGACCATGAATTTGCATTTGTAATGAGTTCTAATGCCATTCTTAGCCTTCTTGTCCAGGGACAACACATTGTTAGAGCCCTGGTCTACTTAGAAGGATCATCTGGAAACCCCCACAGCTGTGTGTGTGTGTGTGTGTGTGTGTGTGTGTGTGTGTGTGTGTGAGCGTGAGCGCGCGTGGGCACGCCTGCGTGCGTGTGAGGCACACGCCAAAGTCAGCAAGACTTGCACCAAAAGTAAATTCTCTGAAGAGATGAGGATTTCTTCTTTTCCTGCAAGGAGTGGTGGTTAAATTTTACTGTTGGTTTTGGGAGCAATTCATACTGAAGCCGTCCAGTGGGAGGAAGCAGAGAAACCACAACTCAGGGCTCAAACGAGGAAACCTGGGATTTTATTGCATCTGTGCCCCCTCAGTGCCCTTACTCATGTGTTAGTGAAGGCCTGAAGCTAGAGGAGACCAAGTGCGTAACATCTTTTGTTGTGCGAGCAAGCATTTGTGTCCAGTTCGTGGGGAAGGTGGCATTTTTTACTTCTCTTCCTGCAGTTTTGGCGCTGTGTCTGCTGACCACAGGTGAGTTCCTGTGTTTATCACCTACGTGATCTACTGACCCCCGAGGGCCATGAGCAGGGACGGGGGGACAAGTCGGGAATGTTCTCCCACGCAAAGAGTGAGGAGGGTGCTGGCATGCTGAGCTCATTGGGAAGGCCGTGGCAGATGACATCCTTGTGAAATTACGCCTTTCCCTCCATTTCTAATTTCAATTATCACGCTTTGCTTCTCTCATGCTCCAGGATGGAAAAACCTAGGTTGTGTTTGCCGTTGCTCCTCACCCCCTTCCACAGGGGTGAGCAACCCTGCCAGGCCTGCCTCCGATATTAGGATCTTGCGTTTTCAGCCCCCAACTTGTGTAGGACAGATCCCAGCTAGATCTGGAGGTCCTGTCTGTCCGGTCATCGGAAAACATGTGGCATCTAGCTCCAGTGGCCGATTTTGTCACTAGGTTGGTTTGCCAGCTGACGGCCGACAGCTGTGTGTGTTACACTCCTGGCAGGGGCCCTTCCAGACCCCACCATTACTCCCAGGATTGGGAGAGAGGAGTAGGAATCGCCGGCCAGAGAAACAAAACAAAATCGTGTTGTTGGGATTCTGTGTTCCATGTTTAGTTTCATTTCAAAGGCAATTCCCCACTTCTCTGTTGTAATTTTCTAGAACATTTCTAGAAGCCTACTTAGGAGGCGACCTAGTTACTGGCTAAAGCCCATGGCAACGGTCATCTTTCATTTTGGGATTTTTACTTTCTTGCTGTTGGCCAGGTAGGAGGAGAAAGAGAGTGATGGTCTAAAAAGCACACCGTACCTGAGACAGGTGAGCCCTATGCTCGTTTCGTTAGGGGAATGGGAGCTTTATTATCGGTATTATTGATGAGACGCTGGCTTCCCTTGCAGAGATGAAGTATTTTTGTCATCATGTCTATTATTCTTCACAAGAACCCAATTAGGCAAGATTGCCTCAACAGAGGAGGCTGATTAAATTCACAGATTTATTGCAAAACCACTTTGGGAGTTATGGAAAATGAGTTTAACTGCTAAGCTTCCTTGCTTTAAAGGAAAAAAAAATTCAGGCTGCAAGCCTGCACCTTGGATTATCCATCTATAACAGATCATAAAATACCCATAACCTTGCACGCAGTTTATCTTTCTCCAGAGAGGCTGAAGATGCTTCTTCCAGGCTCCTCGTACCTCCCCCCACGGGGTAGGCGATGGCTTCTGTGCTCATGGGACACGAGGGGGAATTCTGACCTGGGGCAGGATGGGGTAGGCAGCGAGCTGCTTCCAGGATATAGGTCAAAAGGCAGATTTTGCTTTGCAAATCTCACAGCCAATTTGTGCAGGCAGTCCTTGTTTTCATTTGGGTCCCAGAAAAGTTGCTGTAAGTAGGAATGATGTGAATGAAATCTGATTTTCCACAGAAATGCGGAGAGCATTGAGGATCCTGACCTAAAACCTGATGCCCCAAATGTGATAGAAACAGCCACAAACATGATTTTGAAACTTTTAACTTGCTAGTGAGGATATCTAAGACAAACAGCCATACTGCCCACCCCCAAAGTCTCAGGTTTTATTTATTTAAGGCAGCATTTCCCAAATTGTTTTCTGTAGAACATTAACCTCCAAAGATGTCCTGGAATAAAAGGCTTATGGTGGTAAAATTGGGACACTGCTGCAATGTTACGCGTCCCTTGGCCTGCAGTCCCCATTAACATAACAAAAATAAGAGCTGAGTCTCATTGAAAGTCTGCCTGAGCCAAGCACCTTATAGATTTTACCTCTTTAGGGCTTCAAAAAATAATCCTCAGAGGTGGATGCTGATTGAGCCCATTTTGCACATGGGGAAATTGAGGTGTGGAGCGGTTAAATGGATTGCCTGGTTAAAAGGTGAAAGGTCAAGCCAGGTTTCGAGTCCGTGCTCGTTCCCAGATGCGCGCTCTTAGCCACTAAACTTTCTCACTTTCTCATTGACTGCCGTGGCTACTCAACTGTTTTCGTTTTCGTTATTGCTTTTTTACACAGTTGAGGCCATCCTTAACCGTAGCAATTGGTCACTACCTGTTGGCATCTCCAGTGTTTATTCATGTCTTCACACAGAGCCAAGTTGGTAGCATTTTAGGTGATAGCTTCCCCTAACATCAGGCTTTCATGCTCCGATCTCACACGGCCTTTGTGTAACTGCTCTGAGCATGCTCTAGTGGATTTTCATCTGTATCTCTGACAGTTTACAGATCCACAAAGATGTAAGGGAGGCAGGATGCGTCTGAGTTTATTTACCCCGTCTCTGGCAAGAGAGTCTTCATCCACAGAATGAAAGCGAGTAAAAAGCAAGCATAAGATAAAAAAGGACACTCGGGGTATGTCGTTAACCCTTAGGTTGGAGGGGTTGGGATTTCTTGCACCAACGGCATCTTAGTAACTGTTAGCTGGCCAATCATTTTATCTGCGAGATGTAGGGGGAAGGGTGAGGGAAAGGGGAGACCGCGAATGGTTCAGTACCCAGTGTTTCACCCTAAACAAAGTGTTCATTAAATGTAGGAGCCAGGCTGTCTGCTAATCACTTTACCAAAGCATGCACTTGCTCGGGAAATGGGTTTTGCAAGGGTGACGAAGAGAAGAATGTGAGTCGGTGGTAGGTAGGGGCCCTGTCTCAGCAGGAGCAGGGGCAAAAGGTCCTAGAAGTGGTGTCCCCGGTCATGTAAGATTGCACAGGGCACCTTATCTCCTCCATCGTGCTTGATCCCAGTTAAGTCAGCTTCCTTCCGTACATGTCTGTGCTCTCTGAGAGTCCACACATGAAAGGATTTGCCCTCCCTTTGCCCCCTTGATCAGTCAGGAAAAATTTAATGAGCACCTACACGATACTCAGCGTTTCCTTTTCACACAGGCCCGTTGCCTGATGTGGACTGGATGGTGTTCAAGGATGTTTTTTGGTGCTTGAAACTGTTGTATGCTCTCCATGGACTATCTCCTTCCATATCCGTAACAGTCATAAAAGAGAGAGCCTATTATTAGTTGTAGTTTACAAAGGAGAAAAATGGGGCTAGGAGAGGTGGGATGGCTTGTTAAAAGACACACAGCTAGTGACGGACAGAGCCAGGAAACTAACTTTACTCCCTCGAATTTGAAAGCCTGTACCTTTTATGAGTCTCAAACGCAGTAAGTGAATGGGAGCTCCTCCTCCCCTGTTCTTTGCAAGGACTAGATGGGTGCTATTTAGGAAGTCTAAGGCAAAAAATAAAAATAAATTTAAAAATGCTGGATTCATGTTTTAAAAATGAATGTTATCACGAATCAGGTAAGTGAGCCTCTGATGTTGCTGGAAGTAAAAAAAAAAAAAAAAAATTTTTTTAAATTAAAAAAAAAAAAGTTTTAGGGAAAACACTAATTCTATGGATATAAATTCATCTGGGTAAAAATGCCAAGAAGTCCATTGTTGCCTGCAGCCTAAACAGACCACCGCTACTTTGGCTGTGATTGAGATATGAGAATTTGCTTTCTTTCTCCAGCTGTACAAAAGGTACTGGAAGCTGGTGTGAAATAATATTTAACTCCCTGAAATAACACTTTTAAAACTTTTTAAAACTTAGGTGATGACTAGTAATCTTAATGAATGTGCAAATGCCAGTTGCAGCAGGTGGGGGAGGGAGGGGGGTGGATAACCATTCCCGTCTCAAACACTGGAAGCTTTAAATATTAAGCAGAGGTTATTCACCAATGAAAAGAAAGGAGCTATCCAGTCCCCAAAAGACATGGGGGAGCCTTAAATGCATATTGGTAGGTGGAAGACACCAACTGGAAAGGCTGCATACGATAGGATTCCCACTGTATGACTTTCTAGAGAAGGCAAAACTGTGGAGACAGGAAAAAGATCAGTGGTTGCCTGGGTTGGTTGCGAGGGAAGACTAAATAGGCAGAGCAAGGAGGAGTTTTAGGGCAGGGAAGCTATTGTTCGTGATACTATAATGTGATACATGTCATTATACATTTGTGAAACCCCAAAGATTGTAAGATACAGAGAGTAATGTAAACTATGGATTTTAGTTAATAACAATGTATTACTATAGGCTCACCAGTGACAGCAAATGTACCCCAGTAATGCAAGATGTCAGTAATGTGGGAGACTGAGGGAGGAAGCAATGTGAGGGAGTCGATGGGAACTCGGTAGTCTGTTCAGTTCTTCTGGAAACCAAAAAAAAGTCTATGAATTTATTTTTCTTAAGCAGAAGAGAATCACGCTGTTTTTCAGCATCATAGCATCTCTGTGGATGACAGTGCCCTTGGAGAAGAAAGAAATTGATAATCCTCTCAATACATAATACCAACTCAGTGCTCAGGTGTGACAACCAAGGAATATATGAAAGGTCAATTTAAACGTCTCACTGGGTTGGAAAGACAAAGCGGACTTTGTGCCACAATAGAACTCATCCCATGGAACCGTGGAGATGGCAGGAGATAAAACAATGCTCTTTATCGCCAGCGGACTAACCAGCAAGGACATGTTCTTTCTATTTATCCTATAGGCTCCTAAGGACAATGGGCCCTTTGTCCTTACACCTGTTGAAAGGGGAAGGAGCCCCTAACAGGGACCTTGTGGGTTTATGTGAGGCCATGCGGTTCAGATTTCTTACCTCTGTCTCTGATGGTACATCCCATTTCATAATACACCTTCCAGCGACAGAACTTGGGAGACAGAGCCCTCAGCGTTCGAAGGGAAAGAAGCAGGTCCGAGCTTTATTTGAGAAGAATGATGGAATACAGAAATCAGCGTAGGAGAGCAGTGTAACAAAGTGGTGGCGTATTCTGGCTCTCAACCAGACCTGAGTTCTGGGGGGAGGGGGGTCTTGCTCTTTCCCTGCCCTCAGCTCCTGGGCTGAGGGTCAAGGCTCCAAAGGGTGAGGACTGCTGGACGAATGAACCTTCAGGACTTTGCTAAAGAAAAGGGAACAGCTAAATAATTCGTCAAGGTTGACAGCTCGTTTTTCCAGCTATTTGACGAAAGTTTCCAGATAAACGTGTCTGTGGGCACGTGGGCATGGATGACTTTTTTCATTCTGAATTCTTGCTTGTAATGGGATCTGTTGGTTTTACTGCCTTCTTTGGGGGGAAAATCAGTCTAATTTTCTTTGGGGCAACCAACCCTCCCCTTATTGTTGGTGTGTGAAGTTTGATTTTAATACTTCCTTTTGGCTTGAAGGGATGGTCTGCGGCCTGGGCACAGCCAGATAGTGTTGTTTCCCCTTGGCCTCAGAGGAATTCAGTGAGAGACGTGTAACTCCAGCCGGGCCCATGAGAATCCCACCTGAGATTTTGCTGCTTGATTTGGAAAGAAGTGTTCTTTTCTTGCTAGGGTTGAGAAATGGGTAAAAGGCAAGCCTTATGGTTACGAGTAGACTTCATAGCCCCTACTTGGGAAAAATATCCTTGAAAATAAAGTCAAAATAGGGGCGCCTGGTTGGCTCAGTTGGTTAAGCATCTGACTCTTGGCTTCAGCTCAGGTCATGATCTCACAGTTTCATGAGAGTCGAGCTCTGCACTGGCAGCACGGAACCTGCTTGGGATTCTCTCTCTTCCTTTCTCTCTCTGCCCCTCCCCCACTCATGCTATGTCTCTCTCTCTCTCAACATAAATAAACTAAAAAAAAGAAAAGAAAAGGAAAGAAAACCAAAATAGAAGAAAACTGAGCTGAGAGATGGAGAAAGAACAGTCCTGGTAAACATGTTTGACCAACTTGAACCACCCAAGCCTAAAGTCAACCCATTTCCTGGATTCTTCAAGGAAATGGGCCACTAAATTCTCAGGGTTTCAACCACCTTATAACCAACTGTATACACACACACACACACACAGATACATAGAGATACATATTTATATACATATATAGAGATATGTAGATATCCTTCCAAATACATGTGAGCAGGGGAGAGGCAGAGAGAGAGACGGAGACACAGAATCCGAAGCAGGTTTCAGGCTCTGAGCTGTCAGCACAGAACCCAACGTGGGGCTCGAACTCAGGAACCATGAGATCACCACCTGAGCTGAAGTTGGATGCTCAACTGACTAAGCCCCCCGGGCGCCTCCACCTTATTCATTTTTTCACTTACGTGAGAAATTCTGAGGCACTCCTGTTCTCCCATATGTTCGCCTCATTCGTATCAAAATTTAATAGGAAAATTCTCACTGGGAGGTGTTGTTCTGTCCAGAGCCTCCCCAACATCTTGCAGCCTCTTCACCCCCTCCTATGGACAAAGATAACATCTGAAATGAGGAGACCTTGCACCACCAATTCCAAACTTCAACAAAAGGAAGAATTCTCCTTTGTTGAACATCTCACTTCACCACGGGCTCTAAATCTTTTTGTGGCTTAGAAAGAGTTGGCACGTGGCAGAGTCCTGCCAACCAGATTGAGACATCAGAGAATGGGCCGTTGGCCATGCCTGGCACACGTTCTGAAGACATGGCCCCATGCCACCTCCCCCCTCACGTTCCGTATGCCATTAACACTAGGAGTGGGCTCAAGAGCTAGGGCAACTTGGACTTGAAATATAACCTTGAAATTCATGGATGGATTTGAAGGATGAAAAAGAACACGCTGTAGCTCTTCAGCCGTCTCTAGCCATTAAATAGAAAAAGAACTAACATTAATCGAGTGTAGCTGTACTACATACAGCACTAAATACTCCTCTTGCATCGTCCCTTTGAACCCTCATCACAACCTTGTGTGGTAGGTCCCATTGTAATCCTCATTTTACAGTTAAAGGAATTTGACCTAGAAAACTTAGTGAACCTGCCCCGGATCACTGGGCAGGATTCAGACCCAAGGAGTGGGCAGGCTCTCCATCATCGCACAAGGTTGCGTGTTAAGAAAAAAACGCAGTGCCTGGATCACCACAGCGATAGAACTGCGGAGATGAATGTTAGGACTGGAAGGAGGCTTTAACATCATTTAGCCTGGTGGAAAACCTGAGACTGAGGGAGAGAAGTGACTTCCCCAAAGCCATGTAGCAAGATAAAGAACCAGACCCTGAAATCTAGCTTTGATGCCCCAGTTCTTGTGCAGTGCACATCTTGTTATTCAACACACATCACCATTATAGATGCACCAGTTACTAAAATTCTGAAATATATGCACACCGATTAGCAAATGACAACCATCCTGAAGCTCTCTCTTTCCTCAGGGCTCCTAGACCTCCCCACAATCGATAACTGAAAGGGCTATTATCTGTCCCTGTGGCCAGTTTCCATTCTGATTAGTCAAGCCCCTTCCTTCGTTAAATATTTTTAATATGAACCCTTCCTTAACACAAAAGCCAGCACGCATGCTCTTTTCTCTCCAGATAATGGGAGATTCACGGGTGGATTACAGGCCACGTGTCAGTCATTTGGGATAACAGTATTATCTCATATGTAAGAAATAGATGGAAGCCAACCAAGTCAGCTGTACATAGTACATGTTGTGGGGGCCCAGGGGGAGGAGGGAGTGCACAAGAGGAGAAAGTTCTGCCCCAGCATTCAGGACTCTGAGGAGGTCTTGCCATCCCCTTCCAGGTGTGGGTTCAAATGTTCTCTCCCACAGAGAGGAAGTTCAGAGCATCTGAATTGTCTGAGGCAAGAAGGGTCCTGCCCCACCTCTCTCACCTTTCTTATTTCTTTTTAAAATGGTAGAGCCATCCCTCAAGTCCTGAGAGGCCTACTCACGACAAGTGGAAATACAAGGAAAACCAAGCTCGCCAGCTGCAGAGATAACAGCCTCAGCTCCTTGTGAAGTCAACGGGAGGTAAGCCATTTTTTCTGACTCTTCTCAGCTGCAGAGATGGAGAAGCCAGTTGCTAGTGGAAGGGAAGCCCTGATGCATAGCATGCCCAGCAGGAGTCAACCAACCATGCACTACTAGCCAGTCTGAAAACCATCTAGACAGTGGCCGGTCTTCAATGGGAAGATGGTTTGCAGAGGACAAACTCCAGCTGTTTGAATATCTGTTCTTCTGTTATGCCTTCCCAGGGCCTATAGATCACCAAATAATCCTTAAATATGAATTGATATGCCTATTCATCAAGACCATTATTTTGTGGACCGGAAATCTATTTCAGTGGTAGAAGGAGATGCACCCTGGTTGAAAGCAAATATAGGAAAGGCCTGGAAATTCCCCAGCCACCTCCCGCTCATCTGACAGTCTCGATCTCTGGATGTTGGCTTGCCTTTTATTCTCTGTTCCAGTCCTCTCCCCCAGACTAAGTTAGCATTCCCATAGCACCTTATGATTTCCCTTTTGTAGCATTTAGTGCATCTATAATGATCTTCTCATTGCTTATCTTCCCCCACTAGACCCTAATACCCATGAGGAATGAATATGCATTGCTCTTACTAACATCTCCCCAATACTTAGAAGAGTGTGTTACCATATTCACTGAATAACGGAAGGACACTGCACACTCTTGACACGAAGCCCTAACTATTTATGGAGTGTGCCATTTAACCACCATTAGATTACGTGGGAAAGGCACTTAAAAAGACATAAAGTCATCCATGAATACGTCAAGTTCGTTAGCTCCACCAACTCACCGAACACATTTCAGTTCATCTTCTCTTCCTACTTATTTAAGTGCATTCTCTGCTACCCTGGGATTTAAGGAAACTTCCATTCCATGCTATTGTATCTGGTGCATAACTGAATTTTTCTCCGTCTGAGGTTCACAGACCAACGAGGGCTGGCTTACCTTTTCTTGGGGATCTGTGAATTCCCTATGAGATTTGTAAAGAGCCGTAGGCATATGCTGAGTCATGTAGATAAACATTGAAAAACTGAATGTGACTGGGGTGCCTGGGTGTTGAGCATCGGACTCTTGCTTTAGCTCAGGTCATGATTTCACGGTTCGTGAGTTGGAGCCCCGTGTCAGTCTCTATACTGACCGTGAGGAGCCTGCTTGGGACTCTCTCCCTCTCTCTCTGCCTTTCACCTGCTTGCACTTTCTCTCTCTCTCTCTCTCTCTCTCAAAATAAATAAATACATTAAAAAAAAAAACTGAATGTGGTCATGCGATTTCAATATCTGGAGGTTTTAAAATATATTTCAAATCCTCTATCACCCTTCCCTTCAGTAGGTGGGATCTAATTTTCCTTCCCTTGAATGCAGGCAGGCTTTAGTGACTTTGCTTCTAACGAATGATGTGAGGCAAGACGACCTTGCATGACTTCCAAGCAGAGGTTAGAAAAGGTGATATGGCTTCCATTTGGCTCACTGTCTTCGGGCATTCGCCTAAGAAGCTCTGAGTCATATAAGAAATCCAGCTTTCATGACATTGCCATGCTTTACCAACCAAATGGAGGGACTTTATAGAGACTGCTAGGAGAACCCCAACCATTCAAGTCTTCCCGGCCCAGCTAGCACGCATGTGATAAAGACTTTGAGAGGGCCCCAGCCTCAGCCACCATCTGACTATGACCTCATGAAAGTCCCCAAGCCAGAACTACCCAGCTGAACCATCCCTGGGTTTCTGGCCCAAAGAAACCAGGGGATGTACGTGGTCATTGCTGTTTTAAGTCACCGAGTTTTGTGGTATATGTTACAAAGCAATAGGTTACTACTCTGTTCTTGCCTGCAGTCGAGTTTATGATTGCATTGCAACCATGTATTTATTAGGGGCGAATGAGAAGAGAATACAGGCAGACTTAATAAATGCACGTCAAGTGAGGGGTAAAGTCTTGCAGTGGTTCAAATAGAGAACAGTGACAAGAAAATGGCTCATCACACCCAGCTTGGTGTTTCTGGCAGGCTGAACTCAAAGGAATCTTTGTTCCGTCAATGCCACACTCAAATTGCAAGCAGTTAGTGGGCTTCAACAAAACAACTTGAGCTGCATTTAACAAATGCAGTCAATTTTAATTCTTACTGGCTTTGTTTTGCTTTTTTTATTTTTTCGGATTCTCTTGAACATTATAATTCCTTGTATCTAGTTGTATACGTAGACATTTAAGTAACATTATAATAAAATACTTAAGCCAGCACCAGAGAACAGCAATTACTTTTTCTTTAAAAGGAATCTTCAGGGGCGCCTGGGTGGCGCAGTCGGTTAAGCGTCCGACTTCAGCCAGGTCACGATCTCGCGGTCCGGGAGTTAGAGCCCCGCATCAGGCTCTGGGCTGATGGCTCAGAGCCTGGAGCCTGTTTCCGATTCTGTGTCTCCCTCTCTCTGCCCCTCCCCCGTTCATGCTCTGTCTCTCTCTGTCCCAAAAATAAATAAACGTTGAAAAAAAAAATTAAAAAATAAATAAATAAATAAAAGGAATCTTCAGTTTGAGAATCCATGAGGGAGGGTCTTCAGGAAGGCGTATGCATCTTATAACACACTGTCATCTCATTAACTGTTAAATGAAGGAATACCTACTACTCTTCACCCTAGAGCATTTTCCTTAATTGTCCATATATGTAGCAGTTCAATTGCTAGTCTCAGGGTATCTGTCTTTAAGTCTCCCATTGTTCTAGCCTTGCATTTGAAACCCCTCTTGAGGATAATGATGTTTTCAGTCTGTGTATTTTTAGTATATGTGGCCTGGCTTTTTGATTAGCAATCACGTATTCCTCCTATTCATGAGTTTCAGCTAAAAGATGGCCACCTGTCTTTTCACTGCTCTTGACCACCCCAACTTAAACCCTTGAGTAGAGCACTTACATTATATTTCAAACTAGACCATTATAAATGTAACTTTCAAATCTGGTGAACATTCATTCACTTGTTTTTATGTTGTGCTTAAGCTAAAATATAGGAGGTTAATTCACAGCTTAGGTTAATATATTTCAGTGTGTATATATATATATATAATTTTTTTAATGTGAGTGATTGGTAGCTATAACACATGGCTTTCTGTTACATGCTGTGAAAAATACCCAGAAGCATTTTGACTTCTTAAATAGAACGATAGACTGTTAATTATCATAATAAGAATTATATCAATCATTTATTGCCGTCTTGAAGTACTCACACAGTACGGTGTTAAATGCTTCGTATATATATTATTTTGTTTAATCTGTAGAATTTACCTAATGGTTTAGGCAAAATTGTCATTTTACAGAGGTTTGGAGGGATGGTCATTTGTCCAAAGATAACATAACTAGAAATACAGGAGCTAAGATTTGAATCCAGATAGGTTGGCCTTTATCAACTCAGAATTTACTTGAATTCGAAATTCTTTGGACTCATCATACTTTCTTATTTACCATATTTCAGCAAAGCCAACCTGTCATCCGTTGTAAGGTGTTCCATTATTTGCGTGCCTGTATGACAAAGACTGACAGTTAAACTATGACTCAATGCTTTAACGCCACAATTTTCGCTCTATATTGATTTGAAAACACTCTATGTAATAAACAGACCCAGTTAGGCATACATATTTCCCTAATGTTACCATTATATGAATATAAAACAGAAAGCCAAAACAAATAAATGGAAGGAGACGTTTCCTAGAGTTTCTCATTTGGAGTCTGGCTCTTCTGAACTGTTTTGTAGATGAAGGTCATCGCTATCTGTATGTCTCCACATTGTCATATTCCGTGTCAATGAGAGGATCGATGATGTAGCATTTCTTTTCTTTTCTTTTCCTTTTTTTTTTTTTTTTTGAGAGAGAAGGTAGAGAGAATGCATGCACACATGCACACAAGCAGGGGAAGAACAGGCAGCAGGGGAGAATGAGAATCTCAATTAGGCTCTATGCCCACCATGGAGCCCAATGCTGGGCTCAATCCCACAACCCTGAGATCATGACCTAAACCAAAATCAGGAGTCAAACACTCAACCAACTGAGCTGCCTAAGCGCCCCGGTGATGTCTCATTTCTTAAAAGAATGCTCCATTATTGGGTCTGGATTTTTCTACCAAACTACCATCCTCTTTTTTCCAAACTTTGATACGTATGTGCAGGCAAAGCCAATGCCCCTCATTTAAATATTTAAAAATGCACAATCTTAGAGTCAGTGGAATATGATATTATGTTTCCTGTAGACCATGTTAAAAACTCAATCATCCACAAATTTAAGTGTTTTATAATGGTTTGGTTATTCTAGGCATCTAGGTCTAATCTCAGACGCTAGTCAGCCCTGGATCATTAGTATACATTTATGTTGCTTTAGTTACATTATCTCCATTTGTTGAATACTTATGATACAGCAAGTACTGATCTAGATTCTTTGCATGTGTTAATTCATCAAAGCCACGGAAGCTGCATATTGTCCCATCATATCAATGAAGAAACTGAGATTTAGAATTTCAATTATTTGTTCAGTCACACTGCTTCCTAATTGACAACTCTAGGATTTGACTTCAGTCTCTTGGACACCCGCATCCATTCTGCTGACTACTAAGCTATATTACCATCCACATAAACCCACACATTGGCAGTGTTAGAACTGGCAACTAATATTCATGATCCCTATTATGTGCTATGTAAACTATTTTTACTTCCCTTAGCCTTCCCTCTGCCTGCACTTGGGTATATAAAGTACCATGAACATGGATTTTTATTAACTCCTCTCCCCAAAGCCAAATATTAACAGTAACCCTTCAGGAACTGATCCGGACGTAATAGGCCAATATTTCTTGCAGTCTGGCAATGCATCACTCCTATGGCTGTCTTGCTTTAAAGGTTTCTGGGGGTATTGGCTGTAAAAATGACCACAGAACTGGCCATATCACAGGACTGTTATAAGACATAGGTCCAAGCATGCGTATTTTACCACTGATCAGAACATTTCACCTTGGCAAATCACTCTATAGGAAATTAATGCCGCTTCCTTCACATATTTATGGCTCACCATATGAAAGGAAACAATATGTGCAGTTGTTGTACGTTATGCCTGAAGCAAAAGGTTTTATTATTTAGCCGCTGCCCAGTACAGCCATGCTTAGGTAATTATGGTGCTTTTAAATAGAAGGAAAATAATCTCAAAGGCACTCTGACCTCATTTTATAAACTGGAGGTCAGTGGCACAAATATTTAGCAATACTCCTAAACCTTAGGCCGCGCAAGTAACTAATCCAAGAATCACTTACAAAATAAAGTGAAGCCACTTTCATAAGGCCAGGTCATGGATTTGGGGAACCTTCATTTAAAGATTCCTCCTATGGTACCTTGAGACAGCACCTTTTAACAACTCAGTCCAGGGGTTTGCGAACGTGAGGATCTCTGTAAATTCTAGAACTTGAGAGCCATATTTTGTTGGAGAAAAGTAAGCGAGACGCTATGCACCAATGCACCGGGCAAGATGTGCACGTGCTTCCTCACATTTTCTCAGGTCTCGGCATCTGTGCGACCATCTCCCCAGCTACCCAAAGTCAAGACGATTCTTGCCCAAATGATTCTTACTTGGTCCCTTTCTGCACGCCATCCCTAGAGTCTTCCTTCTTGTACCTCCTCAATAAATCCCAAAGTGGGCTACTTCTCCCTGTCATTTCTTCCATTCACCACCATGCCCCGCCTCATGCCTCAGCCTCTGCTTAATCTCACTGATCCTTTCTGCCTCCAGTCCTGCTGTTGATGAGGCACAAAATCTAATCTTTTCGCTCTCTGGCTTAAACTCTTCAATTGTTTCCGGTAGCTCTTGAGATGAGGCCCCTAGTTTGTTGTATAGCTTACAAGGCCCCGCATGATGGGGTCCCCTGTCAACTTCCCCAGCCCCATCTCCCTTCTTCCCCCCCAGCCCTCCCCCATTTCTCCGCTTCAGTCAAATGGAACCACTTTTAACAATTCCGATGTCCCACCTCGAGCCCCTCACACGTGGGATTTCTCTGCCTAAAATATCCTGCCCTTTGAAGTCCAAAGTTAGATTCTACAGCCTTTTAGGGTGACTGCTTCCACGTGCAGGCAAGTTTCCTGCCCCCTGCCCTGTGTTCTCATATTCCATGATTATCCTATCACTTAGTTAATGCTGGAGTTACCCACTTACTTACGTGTTTCACCAAACATGAATTCCTCAAGAGCAGAAACAGTTTCTTGTTCACTGTCGTATAGCAGGGCAACGGTTTCCATGCCATGGATGGCCCTGGTGGTACAAAGGGCAACGTGAAGGAGTATTCCCACGTTCTGAAATGTAAAGGTCATCGTATGTTTTTAGTGTTCATCTTCTCTTTGTAAAAAATGGTGTTTGCTTTCTTTATTATGGATGTTGGATGTACAGAAGTGCATTAACAGTGATCCCTGTTCTATGACACAGTCATCACCAGCCCTTGCATGGACCCACTTAGATATGTTTTGTTACTTTGTATCATAATAAGCATCTACAAATTCACAATGCAAAACAAGAGCTAAGATCCTCACATCACAACAGCTGACATTTACCCAAACAGTACACTTGTTCTCTTCTCCATCGTTCCACCTGACCCTGCCTCCTGTCATCATCCTTCTCTTGCTTTCTGTTTGAATAGTTTAACTGCCTATTTCCAAATTTATTTTTCTTATGTTGGTTGTTCTGAACTTTATAGAAAGGATATCATGCGTACACAATAGCTGGGGACGTTTTGTCACCTAATATCATGTTGCTGAGAGTTGTATTTATTGTTGTATTGTTGGATGTTGCTGCAGTTCGTTTGGTTTGACTGCTTTATTACATTCCTCTGATGAGTATACCACAGTTTAAGCATCTGTTTGCCCACTGACATGGGTTTGGATTGTTTCCCAGTTTTTGCCATTGTGCACAGCCATGCTCTGAATCTTTGAGTGTGTGTCACCTATCAGACATTGCAAGCACTTCACTGGAGTAGACTTCTGGGCCATAGAGTAGGTGAGTCTTTTTTTTTTTTTTTCTTTTCTTTTTTCTTTTTTGAGAGACAGAGCGTGAGTGGGGGAGGAAGAGAGAGAGAGGGAGACACAGAATCTGAAGCAGGATCCCGGCTCTGAGTTGTCAACACATAGCCCGCTGCAGGGCTCGAACTCACAGATGGTGAGATCATGACCTGAGCCAAAGTCAGATGCTTAACTGACTGAGCCACCTAGGTGCCCCTAAAGTATGTGAATCTTTAGGAGATAATGCCGGAATAGAATTCAATGAGATGGCTCTAATTTACCACTACCACTACCACCTTTTGCGAAGTCCTAGGGTTCCAAATCCTTCCCAGTACTTGTTATCATCAGCCTTTTTCATTTTGGTTACTCTAATGTCAGTAGAATAGCATCTCCTATAATTTTGATTTGCATTTCCCTGATTATTAATAATACTGAACATTTTTTCATGCATCTATTGCACCTGTGTCTTTTCTCTGAAATGCTTATTCTTGGTTTTTTTGTCTATTTTTCTATTGGATTCTTTGTGTTATTCTTAGCGATTTATAGACATTTTAACTTATTTTGATACCAATTCTTTTTAGATTATGTGTGCTTGTTGCAGAATATCATTGAAGTTGGTAACTTTTTTTTCAAAAGTTTTTTTAAATTCTAGTTAGTTAACATATAGTGTAATATTGGTTTCAGGAGTAGAATTTAGTGATTCATCACTTACCTGTAACACCCAGTGCTCATCCCAAGTGCCCTCCTTAATGCCCATCACCCATTCAGCCCCTCCCCCACCCACTTCCCTCCATCAACCCTCAGTTTGTTCTCTATCATCAAGAGTCTCTTATGGTTTGTTTCCCTTTCTTTTCCCCACCTCTTCCCATATGATCATCTGTTTTGTTTCTTAAAGTTGGTAACTTATTTTTGTAATATCTTTAAGTGGTCCTAATGAGTAAAGGGTGATAACATACCATACATGTGACGTTCAAATGTATCAAGGTAAACTTGTGGAATACATGACAGGGAATGAAATCACCCAGTTTCTTTACTGATAAAATACCTTGTGGTGGAGGTTTCACTCTGTATTTGAGGTGTTTGGGAACCAAAACCTACTGCTATCCACATTTCCATAAGGGCCTAGGCACTCAGCCAGCACTTGCATGAATAAACTGAAATACTTTGTGGCAACAGGCACATGAATAAGAACCTACACCCTCTGAATTGTTCAAACAGATGGCTTGCTTTTCAAAAAACAACAAACAAACAAAAAGAAACTAAAGAATGGGATTGATCTCCAGTTGATCTTCATGGTTGTGGGGAAATGGTGTTTTTGGTGGGCTTTCTCATATGGTCACATGAACCACATCCTCCTTTTCTTTTTTTTTTTCAATGTTTATTTATTTATTTTTTTGGGGGGGGACAGAGAGAGAGCATGAACGGGGGAGGGGCAGAGAGAGAGGGAGACACAGAATCGGAAACAGGCTCCAGGCTCTGAGCCATCAGCCCAGAGCTCGACGCGGGGCTCAAACTCACGGATCGCGAGATCGTGACCTGGCTGAAGTCGGACGCTTAACCGACTGCACCACCCAGGCGCCCCATATCCTCCTTTTCTAAGACTGTATTTTGGAGATGCCTTGGTATTTTTGGTATAGGTAATTTTTACTGACTCATCAGAAAGAGAGTTTTGCATATATTGTGGAAATTCTTTTGGAGCTAAAGAAAGGAAAGAAAAATTAAATGCTACTTACTCCTTCTTAAAAGCCCTCTATGACCTAAAATCTCCCCACCTGCACAAATAGATCTACCTCTTTTTCTTGTTCACTCCTTGCCCTTATATAGGGAACAAAGCAAGACATATCAACATGGCCACTTTAATATAAAATCATAATGTAAAATGTTAATGTTTAATCTGCTAAAATATGGAGTTAACCACCCTCTCCAATTCTCTTCCTGTGACTCCTATCAACCCTATACCCAGCACCCCAACCCACCTCTCATGAGAGCCAAGGCAGTCTCAGGGATAATTTGCATCTGAGTGATGCACTGAGGAGGTCTGTTTTATATCTTACTTGGCAATGTTTCTCAATATAAAAATTCAGTAGTGCATTTTAAAATTTTGAAGTATTGTATAATATATTTCATAATCCAGAAACTACATATTCACACATATGTAGGATAAGGAGCACCAAGACACATACCCCTAAATACCCATGATGCAGCCTGAGTAACAGAACTTCACGAATCCTACTGTAACTCCCTATATCATTTGCCTCTCTCCTCATTTATTTATTTATTGAAAAAAATACTTTGTTTTTTTCTTTCATTTTTTTCTTCATTTTTAATGTTTTATTTATTTTTGAGAGAGAGAGACAAAGAGAATGAGTGAAGGAGGGGTAGAGACAGATGGAGACACAGAATCCAAAGCAGAGTCCAGGCTCTGAGCTGTCAACACAGAGCCGGATGCAGGGCTCAACTCACGAATAGTGAGATCGTGACCTGAGCCGAAGTCAGATGCTTAACCAACTGAGCCACCAGGTGCCCTGATAAATATATTTTGCATGATTATTATGTGTCAAGTACTGTTCTAGTCACTGAAAGACATTAAAATAAAATAAAATAAAATAAAATAAAATAAAATAAAATAAAATAAAATAAAAATAATAAAACAATGAAAAGCCCTGATTCACAGAGCTTACATTTTATTCTGAAGTTTGGGTTCATCATTTCCTTTTCCTCCCTCATAGTTTTACTATGTCTATGTGAATCTCTAAACAATATATTAGTTTACTATCTTTTAAGCCTGGATTTTTTTCATTTAATGTTTTTATGCATGAAATGCTAGTTTGTTCATTTTTACTGTTTGTGGACTTTTATTATGTGAGTATTCTTCACATTTTCCTGTTTGTGGATATTTGGACTATCTTTAGATTTTTGCTATTGCAAACAAAGCTACTTAGAAATGGTATCATACAACACATGTTTTTTTTGTCCGGATTCTTTTGCTCAATATTTTGTTTGTGAGATTCATTTCTCTTGTGTGTAGCAATATTTCATTACTGTTCATTGTTGTATAGTTTTCCACTGTATGTACCTACCCTATTATAATTCCATATTGCTAGATTTAAGTTACTTTTAGTATTTGTTTAATGACATGTTTACATGTTTTTTGAAGCATGTATTTGTGTTAAGTATTGCTGGATAGTAAGATATGTATATGCTGAAGTTTAGTCAGTCCTGCGAAATGATTATCCAAGGTTGTTCTACAGTTTACATCCCTATAGCAGTGTATGAGAGTAACCATTTTGGTGGCAGTGTATCATACTGTACTTTTAATTTCCATTTACCTGTTGATGAGGGAAGATGAGCCCTTGTATAAAAGCCTGTGGGTTGCTTAATATCATATTTTATCAAGTAGTGGTTTAACACTTCTGCCCACTTGTTCTGTTTCTCATTGACTTGAACAAAGCATATACACAAATACTTCAAACATATAAAACACTTCAAACATATAAAATACTTCAAACATATAAAACACATAAAAAAAAAGATTGACCTCTAGGTTTACTTTCTTATCATATCCTTGTCATTTTTTGGTATTAAAATTATGCTGGCCTCCAAAATACCTAGGAAAATGATACCTCTCCATTCTGTATATTTTCTTCTGGCCCATCTCCCCCTTTACTAATTCTCTTTTCTAACCTTCTGTATCTAATCTTCTATTAAGCCCAACTGATCGGGTTATTCAATTAAGTTATTATAGTTTAAAATTGTCCAGGTTTCACTTGATCCCTTTGTACAAAATCTGGTTTTCCACCAAAATTCTCCACCTCATTGTTTACTATTTTAACATATTAGTCTTGTTTACTTTATTTTTTAATTTATTTTTAAAAAATTTTTTAACGTTTATTTATTTTTGAGACAGAGAGAGACAGAGCATGAACAGGGGAGGAGCAGGGAGAGAGGGAGACAGAGAATCTGAAATAGGCTCCAGGCTCTGAGCTGTCAGCACAGAGCCCGACGCGGGGCTTGAACTCACGGACTGTGAGATCATGACCTGAGCCCAAGTCAGACACTTAATCGACCAAGCCACCCAGGTTCCCTGCGTCTTGTTTACTTTAAAATCTATGTCTGATAACAAAAATATCTGGATAACTTATGGATCTATTTCTACTGTTTATTATTTTATATTAGTTATTAGTCAATTCTTGTCTTTTTGTGTGTCTCATTATTTTTGTGTGAGTGCTAAACATTGACTTTGAAAACTGGAAATAATTTGAAGCTCTCATCTGATCCTTGAATATTAGCAAATTCCTTAGGGAAACAAGCAATTCAAGTTATGGGTTCACCTCTCTGGGGTTCCACCCTCCCTCCAATCCTAGAATTACAAGTTCTTACTGTATCAGTATTATTTATCAATGCTTTCAAAGAAACATTTTAAGACATTTAGTCAAGCTTGTCTAGTTATTATCAGATGGAGAGACTGTCTAAAATAAACCAGGACGCTATTACCCAGAAGTAACATTGTCTACCTTGTTAAATTTTAATTTGCATTTTCCATATTTCAAATGAGTGAACATTTTTAGAAGCTTAGTTACTAGTGTTTGCACTTATGCAAATTTCTCTATTTCATGCTTAGTTTCTTCTTAATGATCTATAGAGATTCTTTATGTCATCTAGATTTTTATTCTTATCCCATGTATTTTAAATTATTTCTAATTTGTATTTTTATTTATTTTGATGAACTCATGTATTTTTTAATGTGGTCATATTCATCAATCTTTTCCCTTTTGTTTTGTGCTTTTTATCTTATTTAGGAACTTCTTCCCCATCTGAATGTCATAAAAATATTCTTCTCTATATTTTCCTATATCATATTAAAGACTTTCTTTTAACTTCTGTCTTTAATCTTCACGTTGTATGTGGCGTGAAGTAGGGATTCAATTTTACTTTTCTCATATGAATATGAGTTTGTCCCAGGACCATTTATTGAGGTAAGAAACTGACCTATATAAAAAGCACCTTAATTTCAGAACAACTTGTTTGAGGGAATTATGCTTCAAGTATGGGAGATCCCCCTTATCTTAGTATTAGTTATCTGTGTCTCTGAAAGAAATGATCTCTTTAAAATCTAGTGTCCCCTCAAACAACCCTTTGACTAAATTTTAGCTTCTCTCCTCTTGTGTCAATAGTATTTGCTAGTCAGTATCCCATAGGTTGTTAGCTGTTTTTAAAATCCCCCAAATACAGTGCAAGAACAGTGAAAATGGATGGTAAAGTAAAATTACAAATCTTGCAGAAGATGTGGGATCTTGTAAAATGAGCATAATTGCCATTACAGATAGGAATATGCAGCATTAGCAATAAAACAACAGAACATAACCAAGTGAGGTAATGCTATAGAGGCCTTAAAACAAAATGACTTTAACATCAAAACTTGACATCAAAACCTTCCTTCTAGGTCCATCCAAGTTGTTTTAAATGGCAAGATTTATTCTTTTTATGGCTGAGTAATATTCCATTGTGTGTATCTATCTATCTCTCTCTCCCTCCCTCCCTCCCTCCCTACATACCTACCTACCACTTCTTCTTTATCCATTCAATAGCAGAAAGAAATTTGGGCTCTTTCCATACAATGGCATATATATATATATATACACATACCACATCTTCTTTATCCATTTATCTACTGATAAGACACTAGATTGCTTCCATTTCTTGGCTATTGTAAATAATGCTGTGATAAATATAAGGTTGCTTGTATCTTTTTGAATCAGTGTTTTGATTGATTGATTGATTGGTGTGGGGGTCAATACCCAGAAGGAAAATTACTGGATCAATGGTATTTCTATTTTTAACTTTCTGAGGAACCACCATATCATTTTCCCTAGTGGATGCACCAGCTGACCTTCCAACCAGCAATATACGAGGATTCCCTTTTCTCCACATAGTCATCGTTGCTGCTTATTTCTTGCCTTTTTGATGCTGGCCATTCCTACTACTGTGAGGTAATACCTCACTGTGGTTTTGATTGGCGATGATTAATGATGCTGAACTTCTTTTCATGTGTCTGATTGCCATCTGAATGTCTTCTTCTATTTAGATCTTCTGCCCATTTTTAAATTAGATTATTACTATTATTAATGATGTTGCCTTGTATGGACTCTTTATATATCTTGGATATTTACCTCTTATCAAATATATCATTTACAAATATCTTCTCAGTAAGTTGCCATTTTGTTGATGATTTCCTTTGCTCTGCAAAAGCTTTTTGGTTTGATATAGTTCCAATTATTTATTTTTGCTATTGATTCTCTTGCCTGAGGAGACGGGTCCAGAAAAATATTGCTAAGGCTGATGGCCAAGAGTTTACTGCCTAAATTCTCCTTTATAAGTTTTATGATTTCTGGTCTTACATTTAGATCTTTGAACCACTTTGAGTTTATTTTTGTGTGTGGTGTAAGAAAGTGGTGGTGTTTAATTCTTTTGCATGTAAATATAGCTCAATTTTTAAAGACTTACAAACACACACACACACACGCACAAGAAACAGCACTTGATTCCTGCTTTAATTGTTCTAATACTATCTCATGCTTGGAGTTATGACCTAAGTTATCTTAAACACAGATTGTTTCATAAGTTATATTGTATTTTTGTTTGCTTGGAAGGGATACACCTTATCTTTTTTTGGCATACATTATATTAGTTTCAGGTATATGACATAGTGATTTGACAGTTCTATATGTGATGCTCGCTACAATAAGTGTAGCTACTCTCTATTACTATTTAACGTTATTACAATATTATTGACTCTATTCCCTATGAGGTACTTTCCTTCCCCAAGTTATGCTGTATTTTTCAAGATAAAATCCCAACCACAACTTTTTCATTTCTATATATTATAAAACCTTGATGACTCCAGGAACACTAAACTAGATGGGGAGAGTAGGAGGTCTTCAAACCACATGACTGACACAAACCGATTTCTCGATGAACTTCTTTCATAGGACAAGTTTAAATGATTACCAGAGCCAGAAAATAGGGTAAGGTGACTGAGGTGCCTAGGGCAAGGTATTGAAGAAAGTATTCACTCTCGGTTGGGATTATACCACTGCAAAGACTGAGCTGAAACTTACTGCTATACTTTAGTTTTGCCTATTGTAGGACTTGAAAAGAAAATCACACAGTACGTTCTCTTTTGTGTTTGGCTTCTTTCACTCATTTGCTTTTGAGATTAGTCCCTATTTTTGTGTGTATCAGTAGTTCACTCCCCTTTATTGCTCAGTATTCTCTTTTATAAATTTGCATTTTATAAATATACCTTTTTATACTTTATAATAAACAACTTTTTTTAAAATTTTTTAACGTTTATTTTTGAGACAGAGACAGAGCATGAACGGGGGAGGGGCAGAGAGAGAGGGAGACACAGAATCGGAAACAGGCTCGAGGCTCTGAGCAGTCAGCACAGAGCCCAACGCGGGGCTCGAACTCACGGACTGTGAGATCATGACCTGAGCCGAAGTCGGCCACTTAACCGACTGAGCCACCCAGGTGCCCCAATAAACAACTTTTTAATATAATAGTTTATAAATACACCACAGTGTGTTTATCCATTCATCTGTTGATGGGCATTTGAGATGTTTCCAATTATTGCCTACTACGAATAAGGCTATTGTGACATTAGCATCTGATTCCTTTTTGTGGGCAGATATTCCCATTTCTCTTGGATAAATGCCTCAGAGTGAAACTACTGGGTAATACGGTGTTTGCTCAACTTCACAAAAAGTGGCCAAAATGTTTTCCCAAAAGTTGTACCGTTTTACACAACTCTCTGCAATGTATGGGAGTTTTTGCAAACTCCATATCCTTGCCAATACTTGGTATTATTAGTCATTTGAATTTTAGCTGTTCTCTTGCCATGAAGTAGTATCTTGCTGTGTTTTAAACATGCAGTCCCTTGAAGACCAATATAATATTGAGTATCTTTTCATGTGTGTATTAGCTACATACAGTAAAACCTTGGTTTGTGAGTACAATTTGTTCCGTAAACATGTTTGTAATCGGAAGCACTTACGTATCAAAGCATATCTGAAGAACCACTGGCTCGGTTGTGATCATGTGACGTTCGGTGTCAGGTATTACTCGTATTGCAAGACATTTCAAGCTAAAATTTATTAGAAATGTTTTCTCATCTTGTGGAATACTCGCAGAACAAGTTACCCACAATCTAAGGTTTTACTGTATCTTCTTTTATAGTCTTTTTAAGTCTTCAGCCAATATTTTAGTTGAATTGTTTGTCATTTAACTGTTGAGTTGAAGATCACTTCATACATTCTGGATTATGTATTTTGCATACAGAAGCTCTGTCAGAGTCAGGCATTGATACTATTACCCCCTGTCTGTGGCTTGCGTTAGGGTATTCCAGTTGGTGTCCTTTGAAGAGCAAAAAGTTTCAGTTTTTATAAAGTCAGATATATCTTTATTTTTAGTCTAAGAAACCTTTGCTCACCCCAAAGTTGCAAAATTTTTCTCTATTTTGAGAGAGACAGAGTGTGAGAATGGGGGAGGGACGGGGGGAGGGGCAGAGAGAGAAGGAGAATCCCAAGCAGGCTCCGTGATGTCAGCACAGAGCCCACACGGCACTTGAACTCATGGATCATGACCTGAGCTGAAACTAAGAGTCAGATGCTCAACCAAATGAGTCACCCAGGTGCTTCTCTCCTGCATTTTATTTTAGAAATATTATAGTTTGGCTTTTACATTTATAGTGAAAGACTATTTTGAATTAATTTTGGTTTATGGCACGAATAGACATCAGAATCCATTTTTAATACGAATGTCCAGTTGTTCCCACATCACTTATTAAAAACAATTTTACTTTCCCATTTAATTACTTGGGAACCTTTCCAAAATTCAATTGACCATTGGCGTGTGGGTCTCAATTTCTAGACTCTCTTCTGTCCCACTGCTCTATATGTCGATACTTTTGTCAATGCCACATTATTGTGATTACTGGAGCTTTATGATAAGCTTGGAAATCATATAGTGTAACTCTTCCAGCTTTGTGTCTTTTCAAAATTATTTTGGCTGGTATAGATCTTTTTTGTTTTTATACAAATTCTAAAATCATCTTATCAATTTCTAGGAAAACATTTGCCTGCATTTTGACTAGGATGCCAATAAATCTATAAACAAATTTGAAAGAACTGACATCTTATCAATACCAAGCCTAGCAATCAGTGAACATGAAGTATCTCTCTTAGTGGTGTCTTCTAGTTTTGGTGTAGTTTTGTGGAATATCTTTCATTAGGTTTATTCCTAGACATTGGAATTGTTTTCAATGCTATCAGTTTACTTTTTTAAAATAATTTTTTAATTTTAGATGAGTTTTAGATGCACAGAAAAAAATGTGAAGCCAGAACAGAGTTTCTATACACCCCACACCCAATTTCCCCTGTCTTTAGCATCCTATTTAGTAGAGTACATTTGTCACAGTTAGTGAAGCAAGATTGATGTATTATTACTAAAACTCAGACTTTATTCAGATTTCCTTAGTTTTTATCTAGTATCCATTTTCTCTTCCAGGATCTCATCCAGAATACCTTATTATATTTAATTGTCATGTCTTCTTGGGCTCCTCTTGGCTCTGATAGTGTCAATTTACTTTTTCCTATGTTTATGGTACTATGTTTCCTTTCTCCAAAATGATAGGCATATTGCAAATGAGTGCAACATGCAAATGAGTGAGATTGGACCCCTACCTCACACCATGTCCAAAAATTAACTGAACATGCATTAGTGACCTGAATATACCAGCTAAAACCAGAGCATTCTTTTTTTTAAGTTTATTTATTTTTTGAGAAAGAGTACGAGAGACAATGCCAGCTGAGGAGGGGCAGAGAGAGGAAGAGAAACCCAAGCAGGCTCCACACTGTCAGCACAGAGCCCAACATGGGGCTCAATCTCATGAACCATGAGTTCACCTGAGTCTAGATCAAGAGTCAGATGTTTAACCAGCTGAACCACCCAGGTGTCCCTAAAACTGTAAAATTCTTAGAGGAAAACATTTGAGACAAATCTTCATGACCTTGGATTTGGAAATGTATTCTTTAATATGACAAAAGAAAAAGTAGACAAACTGGGCTTCTTTAAAATTAAAAACCTTTCTGTATCAAAAGTCACTGTCAAGAAAAAAAAGACAACTTAGAGAACAGGGTAAAATACTTGTGAATCATGTATCTCATAAGGATATAGTATCCAGCATATATAAAGAGCTTTTACAGTTCAACAATAAAAAATATCAACAAACCAATTTAAAAAGACAAATTATCTGAACAGACATCTCTCCAAGGAAGATATAACCAAAGAAGAAATGGCCAACAAGTACATAAAAAGATGTTCCACATTGGGGTACCTGGGTGGCTCAGTTGGTTAAGCCTCCAACTTCGGCTCAGGTCATGATTTACCTGAGGGGCTCGTGGTTTACAGGTTCGAGCCCCACGTCGGGCTATGTGCTGACAGCTCAAAGCCTGGAGCCTGCTTTGGATTCTCTGTGTGTGTCTCTCTCTCTGCCCCTCCCTCCCTCCCTCTCGCTCTCTCTCTCTTTCAAAAATAAACATTAGGGAAATGGAGATGTTCCACATCATTACTCCTGAGAGAAACGCAAACAAAACTCACAGTGAGGCACCACTTTGCACCCACTGTAATGGCCATAATGAAAACATGGAAAATAACAAGTATTGGCAAGGATGTGGAGAAATTGAAACGCTCATCCATTATTGGTGAGAATTTAAAGTGGTTCAGCAAGTTTAGAAAGCAGTCTGACAGTTCCTCAAGGAGTTAAACATAGAATTAGCATATGACTGAGCAATTCTACTCCTGGATATATACCCCAAAAAATTGAAAACAAGTACTCACACAACTACACGTATGTGCATATCTATAGGAGCACTAGCCACAATAGAGAAAATGTGGAAATAGCCTGAATGTCCATTACTGGGTGAATGGATAAACAAATTGTAGTCTGTACCTACAATGGAATGTTATTAAACCTTCAGAAAAAGAGTAAATATCTAAGATGCTACAATGCAGACGACCTTGAAAACTTTATGCTAAGTGAACAAGGGCCAGACACAAAAGGTCACTTGTATGATTCCATTTGTGTGAAATATCCATGGAGACCGAGCACAGATTGGTGGTTATCAGAGGGCAGGGTTCATTCAGGAAGGTGGGAAACAATTGCTTAACAGGTACCTTTTCCTTTCACGTGATAAAAATGTTTTGGAACTTGACAAAAGTGATGGTTGCACAAGGTTGTAAATGTACTAAATGCCTATGAATTTTTCACTTTTAAAAGGTTAATTTTATGTTATGTGATTTACACCTCAATACAAAAAAAGAGAAACTTAAAAAAAATGGTAGGGATAATTATCTATTTTGTCACTGCTATGCCTCCATCTATTTTTTTTTAATGTTTGTTTATTTTTGAGAGAGAGAGAGAGAGTGGGAGCAGGGAAGAGGGAGAGAGAGAGAGAGAGACAGAGACAGAGACAGAGACAGAGACAAAGACAGAGAATCCGAAGCAGGCTCCAGGCCCTGAGCTGTAAGCATAGAGCCCGATGCGGGGCTCGAACCCACAAATTGCGAGATCATAACCTGAGCCAAAGTCGGACGTTTAACCAACTGAGCCACCCAGGCACCCTGTCTCCAGCTACTTTAAGAGTATCTGGCATGCAGTGGGTGCTCAATAAAAAATATCTGATTCCATGAGAAACAGCACCTGTCTTTTCAGCCCCAAAGTTGGCTTTTATAGCTGTAGCTGGAAAACGTATATCTGGATTTGCCACCAAAAGGAACTTCCGATCCCATACATAGCTATAGTAGAAATGCCCCAGCCACAATTTCTTCAAAATATAGAAGACAGGCCCAGACTCTGGCAAACAACAGTCTCTGTCCTCTATCGTCCTTACTTTTTCTACAAAGTTCAAGCGGCTTGGCTGCCTATGGCTCACCATGACCCCTGACGTCCCCTGCCTCCCTATCCAGTGTGCCCCAACAAAAGTAAACTTTATTTACTGTGTTTACCCAAGTACATACTATAAAAAACAGTATGTGCAGCAAGGCTGAGCTTTTATGTAAGCCACTATGAGTGCTGGGGATTAGCTTTGCCAAGAAGTACATGAATAAAACCAGCCAGAAGACGGCAACATAGGTATTCAAAATATGTAAAGATAAATACAGCAGGAGTCTTAATTAGCCTCTATTGTTTTTGTTGCTGTTATTCAGTATTTATGATGTATCAGGCACTCTAAATCATACTTTTAATATATTATATAACTGAATTTTCACCCAGCAATTATTTTTAGATGAAGAAACTAAGGCTCCTAGAAGTGATGTAAGTGCCCTAGGGTCATGCAAAAGGGGCAGAGAAAGCATTTGAACTTAGACACTCAAGGATTGAGGATTGGCTTCATTCGGGTTTTTACCAGCGTGCTTTTCCACAAAGTGCACTTATGCTAACTAGAAGCCCCAGTGCTCTTTCTTATACTCCACTGGTTGTTTGATCAGGGCGGAAAAGATGACAAGTTTAAATAAATCTCAGGGAAGGTCTCTGATTGCATTAGCGTAGGTCACATGACCAGCTACAGCACAGGGGTCAGAGCACTATGATTGGATACTACCATTTCCCAAAAGAAAGGAGGGACTGTCGGGAGCATCTAAAACAGGCACAACGTTCTACCATCTCATGTAAGTTTCAGGCTATAGTTTAAGAGGCATCTGCAAAATAACATCGTCCATTAAAAATGCAATACAAGGGGCACCTGGGTGGCTGAGTCAGTTAAGCGTCCAGCTTCTGCTCAGGTCATGATCTTACGGTTTGTGGGTTCGAGCCCCGCGTGGGGCTCTGTGCTGACAGCTCCGAGCCTGGAACCTGCTTCGGATTCTGTGTCTCCCGCTCTCTCTGCCCCTCCCCGGCTCACACTCTCTGTCTCTGTCTCTCTCTCAAAACTAAATAAACATTAAAAGAATTAAAAAACACACACACACACACAATACAATAAGAGAAAGATACTCAGTCTTTTGGTCAGTACTAGTATAATGAAGGGGTTCTGGTCTCTTGGCAGGCTGAAAGTCAGGTTCTGAGTCCCACTTAGCCTCTCTCTCTCTCTCTCTCTCTCTGCATCCTCAGGTAAGCCCAATCTGAGCCTTGATTTTCTACCTATAAAAGCAGCAATTGTCACAAATAGTTCCCAAAGGCCTAACTCTAGGTAGCTATGATTTTCTTGGTCTAATCTTAAATTTTGGAAAAACATTCCTAGGTAGCCACGTACAGAACAAGAGAAGCATTTTATGGCTGTTTTCAGCCCAAATACCTTCTTTCTAATCTTTGTTTGGCCTTGCGGTACTGGTTTTGCATCTAGGACTATAAATCCTTTAGTTTTAAGGTCTGATTTTCACAGTGATCACGGGGAATGTGTACATTCTGTGCAATGCCCCGCTTAACCCAGCCAGAACTTCACGGAGGGAAAATGAAACAGTGAGTCATTGCTCAGAGAATTGAACCTGTAAAATGAAAACCGGAATAAAAATACAACTTCTAGCTTTTTCTGGGTGAAGATAACTTTAAAAGGGTAGAAATTTGGTGAACATCAGTTTCGTTTGATCGGCGTAGATGGGAATTTCTTAACCTTTTACAATGCGTGCCCCATTCTGATAATCCTAAATATCCCCCCAAAAAACCCCAGAATTTTTGAAGCACACCCTTGGCTGGGGGACAGGGCTTGCCCCTCCCTTCCTGTCACCAAGAACAGGCACTAAAACCCAGAACACAGACTCTATCTCCTGTATGTGACCACATGGCAACCTTTGCCAAGCTTTACTTACCCTCCCTTGTTTTATAAAAATTGCAAGTTGTTTTTTTTTTTTTTAATTTCCAACTATTAAGCTACAATATTACCTCTCCTTTAATAACTTGCCCTTCGTCTTCATCATCCTGCCCGTGGAGGGGAGGTTCGGATACGCCTCCCCTAGGAAGAAGCGTCCTGTAGTCGAGGGCCACAGCTAGGGCACACGCACTAATCGTTCTCACTTAGTGCAGACTCTGTTTTCTCCTGGAGAGGTTGTCTTTGACTTCCAGTTCATTTCTGAACCTCCGTTTGCGCATGTGTAAAAGACACACAGTGAAACTTGATAAGGTTGTGGGGAAAATTCCTGGGATCATTTGTGGAAAGTGCTTGGCACGGTGCCTAGAATATAGTAAGTGCCCAGTGAACATTCAATGATGGCCATCACGCTGCCGGTATAATCCTAGGGCCTGTGAGCTACACAGTTCCACAGGCTACGAATCAAACTACATTGTGAAGGACGGCCCCCGGACTTGTGATATGTAGGAAATGCTGCACGCGTAAATAGACACGAATATACATGTATATAGATTATATAATATATAAAATATGGTATGTCTACGGCTCTTGCCAGTGAACCCTGCAAATTGCCCAAGCACGGGGTGTCTGATTTGCCAAGACTCTTCTGCTCCTGCTGTATACGATCAACAGCAGAGCCAGGAAGTTCTGGCTGGCCAAGTACGTGGTATCAGGCCAGCAGGATCACATCCAAGTCATTTTCCAAGCCAGCTCTGAAAAAGGAACAGCATTTGTGACCCAAAACAGAGGGAAGTATAGAAATGGAGCGTTCGGGAAGGGCCGTGTGAGGCCTTCTGCAAATTTCCCAGGCTCCCGTGGAAAACGTTTATGTCTTTTTAAATATCGGTTGTTTAGATTGAGATTACCCTGCGAGCAACATGCTGCTGTTATTGTAAAGACTAATGCCCAGAGAGAGAAGTTCTATCTCTGTTTGTTTGGACTTGAAGCAAACGCTTGCCCAGCAGCCTGTGGGCTGTAAGTGTTTCGTAACCAGGGGATGCTTCACTTCATGCCAGAGACGTGTGACCACGAAAACAATGTGAGAAGATGGAACAAATTGAAGAAGCAAAGTCTGGAGAACTTTCGATTCGTCGCAGGCTCCCTAACCATGTGTTTTGTGGCACGGAACACTCAAAGCAGAATGTGACATTAAAGAAAATAAGGGGGGCCTATGACCAAATAATACTAGTATGGAGGATTCTGATGGGCTACCTAGCTGGAGAAAATCAAATACCTCCAAGTAGTGGGAAGTGTATTTCCCAGATGCATTCCTCTATGCCCAAATTAACCTCACGTGAGATGACACCGCTTACTTCTCTTTCCCGCTTTCTCAGTTTATTGCTCTCCAATAATTGGCAGGATTGGCCTTGAAAAGCAGGAAACGCCTAAGCCCTTCAATTCCACTTCAAAGGGCATTTTTTGCTTGCCTCCTGTGTGCTAGGTAAAGGGGTAGGAATAGGACGAAGATAAAGAGAAGGAGATCCCCTCAAGGAGCCCACGGTCTGCACAGTAAACCAGTGAGAAAGGAACTGATTGCAAAAGGGGACCTATATACTCTAACAATGATGCTGTTACCATAGTCCTGCCAGTGTGATGGCCAATACGAAAGAGAAAATAAAACACAAACGACCAATGTACAAATTTATGTCAAATTCAGACCAAAGAACCAGATGACGCCAAGAAATTCTGGGTTCAAGGGGAATCCTTTGTTTAAAAAAAATTTTTTTTCAACGTTTTTTATTTATTTTTGGGACAGAGAGAGACAGAGCATGAACGGGGGAGGGGCAGAGAGAGAGGGAGACACAGAATCGGAAACAGGCTCCAGGCTCCGAGCCATCAGCCCAGAGCCTGACGCGGGGCTCGAACTCACGGACCGCGAGATCGTGACCTGGCTGAAGTCGAACGCTTAACCGACTGCGCCACCCAGGCGCCCCATGGGAATCCTTTGTTTAGAGAAAAGTATTTGAGACATTTTCAAGGGAGATGTTAATCATTTGTTTTAATAGAAATCGTGTTTTTCTCTTGCAAAATAGCAATTCACATCTATGGAGGAAAATAATTTTGCATCGGTCGTTATATCCATGATTAATTAGTGGATGAATTGGAAAATCGTGCTTTAGTGAGATTTAACTTATTTAGTGAGCTCAGTGTATTTCGGAGATCTGTACAGACGAAACCGTTTTCAAAATCTATCCCCCAATCTTATTCTCTAACCACCCAGTTCTTTCATCCTTCACAAGCAATCACCAGTTTCAAATGAGAACAGCAAAAATGGTTGAGTTTGGACCTAAGTAAACGAAATGTCTTCCTCTAACTTTAATATGCCTCCTACATTTTAAATAATGATCTAGTTGAAAGGGCAAGATTGGAAATTTTAAAATAAAGCTACAATTCCAGGTTTGGATAAAGGAACCGAAAACATAGTTATTTTGTGCTCCCAGGACATTTGTCGATTTGGTCTGTTTTGCAGACTCTTGTTCTCCACTATGGCCCCCAAATGGTTCTAAGAAGTCTCTGAACAGTTTCTTCCCATGCTTTCAGAATGCTTCCTTTGGCCTGAACAGAAGAGCAGAATCTAGTTCCTTACCCGTGAACTAAATTTGGTACTTTGTGATCTGGAGATAAGAATGAGCTTTAGAAAATCAAGCCAGCAGATGGCCACTTTAAATAAAAATGATTACCCTTGATCAAGTACCTACTCTACGCCAGGTAGTATTATTCATTTAGCCCTCGAAGTAAAGCCGTGTTTGAGTAAACTTAGGCCCGTTTTAGAGGTAAAAAGACAATAACTTGCGCAAAGGCCAGCAAATGGCAGTGAAGGATTGAAAGCCACCTTTGCTACCTTCGTGTGAAAATAATTGAATAGGTTAAAAAGCAACAGGATTTAGATGCAGGTCTCTTTCACCCCAGAGCCTGTCCCCTGAAGAAAATTAACCCCTCGACTGCACTGAGTCCCTTCAACATGTTACTTAATATATAATATTTGCTTACAATAACACTCTCCTGCTATAGGATATTGAAGGCTCTCCACTAACACCAATAGGGCTTCCATTATGTACAAGGTCTTATGCTTCTAATATGGGATACGGAGATGGGGGCTCCATGGCTTATAATCTAGTCAAAAAAATGAAATAATCATCGGCAATGCCTGGCTATCCACATACACATACATCAGGGATGGGGTATACTCATTCATTTATTCATTTGACAAATATTCATTGAGTGGTACCGTTTGAGCATCTGAGATTGTGTTTACTCATCCGAAAAATAAGGACAATAATTTCCTTGCCTATCACTCTATGCTGTAGCAAAGATTCAGTTAAGGAATGTGTGAAGTCATCTGAATGCCTGCAAACTGCCCCACTTTCATACACATTACTGGGAAGCAATTCCACACAGGGATTGAGTACTTCCAAAGTTTGAATTCCACTGCTAGGTGACCTAGGGCAAAGTGTGCCCTTGTTGTAAACACGAATCTCTTAGGTTAACCTGAATGAGTGCTTGTTCCTTAACCACAAAAGTACTCGATGAACACTGTCATCGTGGGGTGTTTGGGCTCTGGACGCCAATATAGGACCCAAAATTTCATTCCCAAGATAAAAGCTTCTTCCCAGGATACAATGAAAACAACATGCATTTGGGCATCCAATGGGTAATCCTGGCTCTGCCTCTCACTGGTGTGGGGCCTTAGGTATATCGTATAAGTTCTCTGAACTTTGGTTTCCTCTCCCATAAAATGGGTGTTTTAATACTAGTCTCAGAGATTTGTTACAATAATTAGCTGAGAAGCGGATATAAAGCTTTCACTTATTGGCACTGCTCAATAAATACTAGTATGTTAGAAAAGCATAGCTCCTGCGTTAATAACACACAACTCTCTTTCTTTTTTTCACTTTCTGTTTAAACTTTAATCAGTGATGTGCTCGCTTCGGCAGCACATATACTAAACTTTAATCAGTGAGGGTGATCTTGAAAAAGCTAGAGAGAATGGATAGGGCATGCCTCGCCTTCATCACCTCTCACCTTCCCTACTACCTTCTCTTTTTTAAAAAAATATTTTTAATATTTATTTATTTTTGTTTATTTTGAGACAGAGAGAGAGGCAGAGAGAGAG
This sequence comes from Herpailurus yagouaroundi, assembly GCF_014898765.1. NCBI lineage: Eukaryota > Metazoa > Chordata > Mammalia > Carnivora > Felidae > Herpailurus > Herpailurus yagouaroundi. The sequence goes on from NW_024412444.1 coordinate 4,349,596, forward strand.
ATACACACAGAATCTGAAGCAGGCTCCGGGCTCTGAGCTGTCAGCACAGAGCCCAGTGTGGGGCTCAAATTCCCGGACCGCAAGATCATGACAGAGCTAAAGTTGTATGCTTAATTGACTGATCCACTCAGGCGCACCTCATCTTCTCTTTGTTACCTGGAGGCTTATAGCAGGCTAGAAAGGCTTATACTTGGCTGCGCAATTTCTGGCCTGTCAAAAAAACAAAGTGTTGGCTATTCCAGATTGTCACCTTATGGCTCCTTCCTCAAGCCCTCGACCTCCAGAAGGGCACCTCCATCTACTTCCTACTAAGATCCCCTCCGGGCAGCCAAGAGTCTACACCAGCCCTCTTTCATGCATCCTGTATCTGATCTCTAAGAAATGCTCACACATCTGTTCTTCAATATGTGGAAACTGAGGCCTTTGCCCCCACAGCAAAACTCTCCCAAAATTAGCACCAGAGAAGTTGGTCAACCCTTCTCTAGCCATTGGTTTCCTTGGAAGAGATCTCTGGACAATAGTTCCCCTAATCAGGACTTTTCCTATGGAAATCAGTAGTCGTGAAATGTCCCAAACACGAGGGACTCATTTCAGATTTTTCCAGTACCTCTCCAAACCTTTTTGTTTTTTTAAACCAGGCTTGTGGTTAGATAGGGATTAGAAAACTTCTTCTGTAAAGACAAAAATGGTAAATATTTCAGGCTTTGCAGGCCGGTTTCTGTCATAGCTGGTCAACTCTCCTTTTTCAGTGCCAAAGCAGCCATACATGATATGTAAAGGGGTGTGGCTCATATGCCAACACACTGGACAACCTAGAAGAAATTGTTCAGTTCCTAGAGACATTACAATCTTCTGAGACTGAATCATGAATAAATAGAAAATCTGAATAGACCAGTTATGAGTAAGGAGATTGAAGCAGTAATCAAAAATGTCCCAATAAACAAAGTCCCAGATCAGCTGGTTTCACTGGTGAATTCTACCAAACATTCAAATAAGATTTAATATTTATCCTTTTCAAACTCCTCCAATAAAATGAAAAGGAGAGAACACTTTCAAAATCATTTTACAAGGCCAGAATTACCCTAATACCAAAGGATACCACAAAGAAAATTAAAGACCAATATCTCTGATGACCATAGATGCAAAAATCAACAACAAAATATTAGCAAATCAAATTCAACAATTCAACAATCAAGAGGTTCACACACCATTATCAAGTGGATTTATTCCAGGGATGCAAGGATTGTTCAGTATCCACAAATCTATCAATATGATACACCACATTAACACCATAAATGACAAAAAACATATGATCAACTCAATAGATTCAGAAAAAGCATTTGACAAAATTCAACATCCACTTATGATAAAAATTCACAATAAAGTGCATATAGATGAAGCATATGTCAACATAATAAAAGCCACGTATGACAAACTTGCGGCAAACATCACCAAGGTGAAAAGCTAAAAGTTTTTCCCCTAAAATCAGGAACAAGACAAAAATGCCCGCTCTTGGCCACTATTACTCAATGTAGCGTTAGAAGATTTAGCCATTGCAATAAGACAAGAAAAAGAAATAAAAAGCATCCAAATTGGAAAGAAAGAAGTAAAACTGTCACTATTTGCAGATGACATGATACTATATATAGAAAACTTTAAAGACTCCATAGAAAAACTATTAGAACTAATAAAAATGAATTCATTAAGTTTCAGGATATTAAATCAATGTGCAGAAATGTCTTGGATCTCTATACACTAATAACAAAATATCTGAAAGAGAAATTATGAAAACAATCCCATCTACAATTGCATCAAAAAGACTAAAATACCTAGGAATAAATTTAAGAAAGGAGGTGAAAGCCTTATACATTGAAAACTGTAAGATATTGATGAAAGAATTTAAACAAGACACAAATAGATATTTCATAAAGGACGAGAAGAATTAACATTATTATTATCCATACAACCCAAAATAATCCACAAATTCTTTGCGGTCTCTACCAAAATTCCAATGGCTTTTTTCGCCTAACTAGAAGAAATCATTCTAAAATTTGTATAGAACCACAAAAGACCCCAAATAGCCAAAGCAACCTTGAGAAAGAAGAACAAAGCTGGCAGTTTCATGCTCCCTAATTTCAAACTATACTACAAATCTATGGTAGTTAAAACATTATGGTGTTGGCATAAAATCAGACACATAGATTAATGGAACAGAATAAGGAAGGCCAGAAATAAATCCACTGATATATGGTCAGTTACTTTATGACAAAGATGTCAAGAATATACAATGGAGAAAGAACAGTCTCTTCAACAAATGGTGATGGGGAAAATGGGGAGCCACATGCAAAAGAATGAAACTTGACCATTATATTATACATTATACAAAATTAATGCAAAATGGGTTAAAGTCTTGAATGTAATTCCTGAAGCTTTAAAACTCCTAATAATATAGGCATTAAGCTCCTTGACAAAAGTCTTTGAGTCAAATTTTTAAATCTGATGCCAAAAGCAAAGGCAACAAAAGCAAAATTAAAGTGTGACTACATCAAACTGAAAAGCTTCTGCACAGCAGAGGAAACCATCAACAGAATGAAAAGGCAACCTACTGGATGGAAGAAGATATCTGCAAATTGTATACCCAATAAGGGGTTGATATCCAAAGTATATAAAAGAACTCAATCAACTCAATAATAAAAAACAAACCAAAAAGAACCGAAACAATCCAATCCTGTGGTAATGTCCAAATAACAAATTATTATGTTGTACACTCTAAATGAATATAATGTTATAGGTCCATTTTATCTCAATTTTTTAAAAAAGGCACAAGAATGCTGAATGAGCTTACTGGACATTTTCTTTAAAAATGTGTGTATGCAGATTCGTTTCATTCACTTTGTTATTTTGAATCTGTCGTATTGATACGTCACCTGAAACTGAGAGAGAAAGAGTTCTGTTTTAAAATCTTGTTGTAGGGGCGCCTGGGTGGCGCAGTCGGTTAAGCGTCCGACTTCAGCCAGGTCACGATCTCGCGGTCCGTGGGTTCGAGCCCCGCGTCGGGCTCTGGGCTGATGGCTCAGAGCCTGGAGCCTGTTTCCGATTCTGTGTCTCCCTCTCTCTCTGCCCCTCCCCCGTTCATGCTGTGTCTCTCTCTGTCCCAAAAATAAATAAACGTTGAAAAAAAATTAAAAAAAAAAAATCTTGTTGTAATAGTCATTACTGTTATTGTCATCATTACTGCCTAGAGTCTCTGGTTGAGAGGTGAAGAAAGAAATACAGTTGAATGGAGTAAATGGTGGCCAATTCTGTTTTCTTCTATTTCCATGCTAAAGTTGTTGATTCAAGTGATCAGGAAGAAGCACATGTATCCTATTTACCTGTTTTAGCTTATCTTCTCTGTCCTACAAGTGTGTCCAAGGTAAGAGTTGGGGCACGTTTTTTCCCATTATTGATTCAGTCATTTTCGGAATGTGGGCTTTAGGGCAATAATGTGACACCTTTCAGGTTCTAACTTTGTCCAGGAGAACAGAAGTTAGCACTAGGATCCATTGTCATACTATTTACGGGGCCAACATATTTCAACTTCGTGTAGACTCGTTTTTGCATATGTCCAACAGCAAGTAGGTTTTAAGGATGTTTTAAGTAGCCAATGTACATTTACTCCTATGAAGGCCAAGTTTGCCAAATGAACTACTTCAATGTCAAGCTTCTCTCAGATTTGGTCATGTTTTTAACCTTGGAGACTATGAGATTTACACCAAGGAAAAGGAAGGCTCAACTTTAAAAGAATAATGTCTGGGGTTTTTTTTAAGCAATCTCGTTTTCCTTCTGGAAGCATTACTCTGCTGTAATAAAGCTGTAGTACATCAAATGGATATTAATGTGCATCCTATCAAGGGGGCAATTTCTGGGCCACATTTGTATATAAATCCTCTTCCCTTAGGGTCACATAAGATCTGCCATCTGACAAGTTCAAAGCACTGAGAAAATGTGACCTCATTAATTTGCTCCACATCTCAGGGTCAGAAGAGACAGACATGATTTTTCTCCCATTCTGCAGGTGATGAACCTGAGGCCCAGAGAGGTTTTCACTGAAATAGGAGCACACGGCTGGTACAAGGAGGCCTTAGACGTAGTTTCACTTACTGACCTCCATACCCTTTCACTTAGGTGATGGTAGATACTCTTCCAAACGAGACCATGGAACATTTTCTCATATATACATGCACTGAGTGCATATATTTTTAAAAACTGTCACCATTCCAATCCTGTGGATCAGTGACAATATTTTCCAGATTAGGAGCAGGATTTTCATACTCAAACCTTAGCATAACATCCATTCGTTTTATATTGGGGAAAATGAGGCCCGGGGGGTATAAAAGATAGTCCCTGGTCACACAGCTAATTGGAGACAAGGAGACCACATCTCCTGACATTGTGGGATCTTTTCTTAGACTCAGAATAGCATGTACACTTCTGCATTTGGTGCCAAGAGCAGACATCAGTAATCTGTCACCCTGCTCTTGTGTGCCACGTTTAGCCACAGTCTCTCATTCCTTCTAGGACTTCCAACCCTATGTTAAACAACAGTGCTGAGAGTGGACATCCCTGTCGTGTTCCTGATCTCAGGGGGAAAGCTCTCAGTTTTTCCTATTGAGGATGATATTAGCTGTGGGCTTTTCATAAATGGCTTCTCTGATGTTTAAGCATGTTCCTTCTGTCCCGGCTTTCTTGTGGGTTTTCATCAAGAAAGGATGCTGTATTTTGTCAAATGCTTTTTCTGCATCTATTGACAGGACCATATGGTTCTTACCTTTTTGTTGCTTAATGTGATGTACCACATTGATGCGTTTGAGAATATTGAACCAGTCCTGCAGCCATGGAATGAATCCCACTTGATCATGGTGAATAATTCTTCTTATATGCTGTTGAATTCGATTCACTAGTCTCTTCTTGAGAATTTTTGCATCCATATACATCAGAGATATTGGCCTGTAGTTCTCTCTCTTTTTTTTTTTTTTTTTGCTGGGTCTCTGGTTTGGGAATCAAAGTAATGCCAGCTTCATAGAATGAGTCTGGAAGTTTTCTCATTACTTCTAAACACAGCACTCCAGGTGGTCATAACTCATTACCCAGACTTGACACCAGAAATTGAACCTACTTACCATCCATGATATTAAACTGCCAAATACAGTTTTTAAAGCTACTTGTTGACAGGCACATGGTATATACCAGGAGGAGGGCACATAGTATATAATTGTGATCTCACCACTCTGTGAGGTTGGCACTACTAGAGATAGAAAGCTGAAGTCCAGAGAGGTTAAATAACCTACTCAATGTCACACGGTGAACAGGTGGCAGATCAAAGATTGGAACCTAGGCCATTATAAAACTTCTGTGTATATGTAGGTAGATACATATATACGCGTGAATTTCACTTCAAGGTTCTTTATATCCAATATCACTCCCTTTTCTATTTTAAATTATTTATTTTGAAAGAGAGGGAGAGAGAATTAGTGGGTGAGGGGCAGAGATAGGGAAAGAGAGAATCCCGAGCGGGCTCCATGCTATCAGTGCGGAGCCTGACGTGTGGCTGGATCTCACCAACTGTGAGAGCGTGACCTAAGCCAAAACCAAGAGCTGGATGCTCAACTGACTGAGCTACCTAGGAACCCCTCACTTTTTAATTTTTTAAATAAAAATTATATATATTTAAGGTATATAATAGGAAGGTTTAATGTACTTATACATAGTGAAATTATTACTCATGTGAAGACACTATGTCCAATTTTTTTGTGTTATGAATGCACCTGAATGTGCTGTCTCAGCATACCTCCATTGTTCAATACAGTATTAAGTGCAATCATCATGCCTATACATTAGATCTCTAGATGTACTCATCCTACAGAACTGCAAATCTCTACCCTTTGGCCCACATCTCCCCATTTCTTCTGCACCTTCCAGCCCCTAATAACCACTCTTCTACTCTCTGCTTCTGTGTTTTACCTTATTTTTTTAGGATTCTACATGTAAGAGAGATCACGCAATATTTGTCTTTGCCTTGCTTCTTTTACTTAGCATAGTGCCCTCAACATCCACCCATATTGTTAGAAATGGCAGGATATCCTTCTCTCTCGTGGTTGAATGATATTCCATTGTACATACGTATACCACATCTCCTTCAGCCACTCATTCATCAGTAGACACCTGGGTTCTTTTCAGATCCTGGCTATTTTGAATAATGCTATAGTGCACGTGGGAGTGCAGATAAATCTTTGACATACTAATTTCATTTCATAGATACCAAGAAGTGAGATTGCTGGACAATGTGATAGTCCTATTTTCAATTTTTGAGGTATTTCCATAGTTTTCTATAGCAGCTACACCAGTTTACATTCTCACCTTATTTTTACATTCTCTTATTTTTAAAAAAAAAAAAATTTTAACATTTATTCATTTTTGAGAGTGAAAGAGACAGACCATGAGTGGGGGAGGGACAGAGAGAGAGGGAGACACAGAATCCAAAGCAGGCTCCAGGGTCTGAGCTGTCAGCACAGAGCCTGATGTGGGGCTCGAACTCACAGACTGCGAGATCATGACCTGAGCTGAAGTTGGACGCCCAACCGACTGAGCCACCCAGGTGCCCCTACATTCTCTTATTTTTTAAGTTTTTTTTTTTTTTTTAAGATTCACCAACAGTGCACAAGCATTTCCTTTTCCCCACATCCTCACCATTGTTTGTTATTTTTATCTTTTTGATGATAGCCATTGTAACAGGTGGGTGGTGGTATCTCATTGTGGTTTTGATTTGCATTTCCCTGATGGTTAGTGATGTTGAGTACCTTCTCATATATCTGTTGACCATTTATTTGTGTGCCTTCTTTTGAGAGATGTCTATTTAGGCCCTCTGCCCATTGTTTCAATTGAGTGATTTCTTGTTGTTGAATTCTTTGAGTCCCTTATATATTTTGGATATCAACCCCTTATCCTATGTTCTCCATTCCATAGGTTGTCTCCTCACTCTGTTAATTGGATCCTTTTCTGTGTGGAAGGTTTTTAGTTTGATGCAGTCCATTCATCCATTACTTCTTTTGTTGCCTGTGCTTTTGGGGGCATATCCAAAAAGTCATTGCCCAGAGCATTGTCAAGGAGCTTACTGCCTATATTTTCTTCTAATGGTTTTATGGTTTCAGGCCTTACATTTAATTTTCTAATCCATTTTGAGTGGATTTTTGTATATGGAGTGAGGTAAGGATCTAATTTCATTCTTCTACATCATGTCACTCTCTCTTGAATAGTTTCTATATCATACTCATCCTCTTTTCTCCCCTTCAATAATCTTTACGTTGGATGAGTGGGTTTCTTTTCCCTTGCTGAACTGCACAGTAAGATCAGATGCTCCAAATTCAGTGAATTAGAAATACAAAGCAATTCCCTGTCTACAGTCCCCTCTCAGTTATTACTTGCTGCAGGTTAGAAATGGCCTTTCCCTGAAAGGCATATTTGGTAGAGCAAATAAATTTCCTTTTGTTAGAGATTTGTTGTGTCCTTCTCTCATGTCCCACACTCTCACCACATCCATTTCCAAATCCCTTACACAACTTCCTCTGCTTCTCTGTCCTCAAATGAACATGAACAAATTCAGCCCTGCTGTGTCTGGCATTTTAAATGGAGCTGGGGCCCGGCCAAAATAAAGTATTCCAGCATTTTCTAGCAATTCACCAGCAAGAAGATTAAGGATATATAGCAATTTTCATTTATATCTAAACACCACCAGGGTAGCTTAAGAGGCCAGGCATAAATTCTAGAACATTTGCCTTTATCTTTCTAAATCAAAAGGAAAAGCAAAAACAAAAGCAAAATAAAGACCCAGGAGAAGTGAAAGTTACGCTGGCTATGTGGTTTTTTTAGCTGTCTCTAAATTAGTTAGTAAGTCTACGAGGGTAAAGTTCAAGGAAGATCACAACGAAGTGCCCTTTTCTGGACACAGAAGTAAATCTGTTGAGATGATTTTTCCTCATCAAACATGATGTGGCTAGCCTCCGGTGACCCAGCTTGGCTCGTAGATTAGAACCAGGGAATTCCCATGAATGCCTCACAACATTCGCACATGGCCTTGAGCCTGCTAACTCACAAAATGGATCCAGTTTTTGAACACCTTTGGTCCCTCTCTGTAGCTTCTATTTGAAGTCAAAGGAGATAAATGGCGTCAAGTGATCCTCTTGAAAAACGAAACGCCATTTATCCTCGTGGTAAAGACGATGAAAACAAATAACCTTAGTGTTTGCATATTGAGAGCTGAGATTCTAGTCCCTCTGGCAGAAGCCAAACACTTGGCCTCTTTCTGGACTGTATTTGAACAGTTTCAGATGCCTCATTGTACCTGGTTTCTTAGAAAGATAAACGGACTCCAGGTCCCCAAGGGTGTTGGCTGTGACTGCTGGCTTTGCCAAAGTCGAATGTAAGCTACTGAGACGAGCACATCCTATTTGAAGGCGTACGCTTCATCAGTAAACAGTTTATTCTGCACCTTGTTAATACTGAGAGGTATTTAATGTAAACTGAATTATTCAAGCCCTGTGCAGCCTTCAGAAACACAGCTGCACCTCCTGGTGTCCTATTGAAGTTCCCTTGTTTGGTCTCCATCAAAATCCTGTAGCCGCAATGTGTTGGGAAGCAAAGGTAAATAGTTCTTGATTTCATCATTTAGATACAGCTGTGTTTGTAAGCACATGGTTGCTTGGGTAAGCGAATGCCATTTGAGATTCTTTGGTTCAATTATGCGGCTGCCATCACTCAAGAAGCACTGAGTCCACACAGACAAACTGCAAGTGAAATCTGATCAGCATAGACAGCTGATCTAAATAATCAAAGCAGCTGATAGTACGTGCCGCAAGAATCCTATACAGACGTGGTATTAACAGTAAGAGAGAAAGAGAGACATCCTTTCCATCCCTTCGGTCCCTCTTCCATGATGCCAAAGATTTCTCAGAGGATGTGCCATTGGAGGTGGATGTTGGTTGGTATTCCACCAGGCAAAGATGACAGAACATATCAATAGGACCTTTTAAAGGCAAGGTCTGGGACATCTGGGTGGCTCAGTCGGTTAAGCATCCGACTTCAGCTCAGGTCATGATCTCGCGGTCCGTGAGTTCGAGCCCCGCGTCGGGCTCTGGGCTGACAGCTCAGAGTCTGGAGCCCGCTTTGGATTCTGTGTCTCCCTCTCTCTGACCCTCCCCCATTCATGCTCTTTCTCTATCTCAAAAATAAATAAAAATTTAAAAAATTGTTTAAGCCAAGGTCTGATGTCTAACTGTATGTAATTTATATGCTTGCGTCTCTACCTGTTCTTTGTTACCTTTTTCTGGCATTTTTCTTCATACTCGAATATCCCTCCTGCACGCTTACATCCTTCCTGATAGCAGAGCTCTGTTCTTGTGTTTGTGTCCTCCATGACTTTTTGCACACTACCCTTGTGCCCGGAATACGGTATGAGGTTCATGAATTGTGAATGAATTAACTTTTGGTTCATAGTGTACTTCTCTTCCCTTCCTTTCCTTTCCATTCTCACCCTACAGCCCATCCATGTTTGCCTTCGGACCTGCTGTCGTTCACCATGGCTTATACATGAGAAGTGGTCCACAAACATTTGATGGAGGGATGGAGGGAGCAACTTGGTGACTCCGTAAACATGTCCACCTTGTTACATCAAGTATTGCTATACGCAGATATTTGACTCTTAGAATAGGATTATAACACAGGCACAGGGATGAACCCCACCCCTATGTCATCTGATTGAATCTTCTCAACAACACGATGAAGTCACGACCTTCGCACGCTATAGGTGCCGAAAACGAGGTTCAGAGAGGGGAAATCACCTTGCCCTCCATTCGCCGAGATCATGCGCAAGGGGATTCTGAGTTGCACTTCTGCGCATCCCACTTCAGACCCTGGGTTCTTCTTCCCGTTCAACAAGGGAACCACTATTTCCTCCCATAGCAGACAACGAAGAACTGGCTGGACCTGCCTGTAGAGATACCCCCCAATTCTCATGTCGTGCAGAGAACAGAGGAGCCGAAGAAAGAAGGTACAGGGAAAGGGGGGAACAGAGAGCGAGTCTCAATTAAAGGCTGGAAGTGGCTCTCGTGGACGTACATTTTCTCTGGACCATCTCATTCCTACTTGCATTGCTTCCTTCCACTTCCAGCTGCTTAGTGGATAAAACAGCAAAAGCCAGTTTATTAAGTGAAGCCTAAATGGGGAGGCCCAAGCTGCTAGGGCATGTGTGATAGAGTCATCTCTAAAGGACTTTTGCTCATCGGCTGTGGGTCGTTATTTCTGCCACTGCTTGCCAACTTGTGAGCGTATGAGAACCGCCTCCCACGTCTCTGCTTCAGAGAGGGCGCGCATACTCCCCACGGTGATGTGAAAGCAGACTTCGTGAGTAACAACTGTTGGCCTCCAGTGTCAGCCAGGTATACAGCCAGCTAGGATTCTGTCTCCTCTTCGTGCCTATTTCTTGGAACCTGGACCATTTTCTGTCTTCAGGAGAGGGTTCCAGTTCGTATCAGCTAATACCTAACTTATCACTGAATGCTGACCGGGATTATATCAGAACCAGAGAGCTGGATGGAAGGGCCGGCTTGGAACTAAGAGGCAAACGAGGAGAGACTGGAAGGTGCTGTCTGCCTGCCCCAGACTTTGCGGCCCAGGCGTGCACGGAATGAGCCGCTCAGGTGTGTGAGGTCTGTGTCTGGGCGGGGGAATGAGGATTCTGAAAGTCTCAAAGAATACATTTTTGTGAACTTCAGCTTGGAAATCTTTGAGCAAAATTTAGATTTTGTAACTTTATAAGTGAAGGGACTGAAAATATGCCTCTGGCAAGAATGTTTTCTTCTTTTGAGTAAAGAAGAGAAAATAAAGCCCGAAACACATTAAAGAATTAATCCATTCCGACTGGAAAATAGGAGATGGCTGTTAATGCTTTTGTAAAGGTGTATCTCACTTTCAGAAATAAATAGGAAAGACAACTTTTTTCCCCTTCTGCCTCCCTCTGATTGCTCCCACCTCACGCTGGTCTATATCATTTTTCATGTACCTTTCATAACATGACTATTAAAATTGCCTCTTACTGTCTGACCTTATTGCCAGGTGAAGTCAATCCATTGTATTTCTCTGCATCCCTGATGACCTGGCTACATCATAATGCATAGAAAGGAAAGTCACTTTGAGGAAAGGGCATTGAGATTCCTCATGCTGGGCCTGTTCTTCTGTTACTATTAAACTGTTTATCCAATTACTGTTGTCAAAATTTCCATCTGGAGGCTGAGGGGGCTGCAAACACCAAGGGGAGAAATGGCCCCTTAAGCCACCCACTTACCCCACTCCTTCCCACGATACAGTGCAGAAGAAGGCAGCCCTGAGTGGAAAAGGACCAGGACCCCACAGAGCAGAGGGGCCATGAGGTCACATGGGTATCCCAAGGATACAGGGCAAAGATAGATGGTTTCAGATATTTATGCTGGCTTGTTGCCAAGAAGCTAAAGATTTTAAGAGGTAGAGGAAGACAGAATGGAAGGCAATGGAAGCAGTTCTATTTCAACCCATTCCCTACGCCTGCTGGGTGATCTTCTCAGAAAACACATCTGATCAGCCCCTCCCCTGCTTAAAAACCTTCCAGGCTCCCCTTGACTTCTGAATATTCGTGATGTGGGTGACATCTCTGGTCTGGCCATTTTTGCAGTTAGTTCTGCATACCCCAGCAGTGCCAGTACTAACTGTGCTCTCTCTTATCTCCCTTTCTTGGCAAAAGGAGTCTTTTTACCTTGGCCTCCTCCGACTTCTCAGCCTCATTTGGTTAACTCCTCCGTAACCCTTGTGTCCGAGTTCGGGTATTGCTTCTACTGGGCTACCTCCCAGACCCCACCACTACGCTTGTCTCTAGGGCCTACATCAGGGATTGGAAATTTTTCCCTAAAGATCCAGACAGTGAGTATTCCGGGCTACCCGTTTCTACCATTGGAGCATGAAAGCCTACACAAATAAGCAAGTCCGCGTTGCACTAAAACTTGATTGGCCACAACAGATGGTGAGCTAGATTTGGCCCGGGGGTTATGGTAGTTTGCCACCCCTGATTCATATTCCCATAGTTTCTCAAGCTTCCATCTCTCAAGACCCTCATCAGAGACTCTGAGCACCCTGGGGACAAGGACAGTCTTTCATCTCTGCATTCCCAGTGCGTGACACAGAACCTGAGGCACACATGTTGTGCAGTGGCAGTTGAGAACATGCATCTGTAGACAGAGGAGCGAAGAGGGTTCAGCCAGTCAACCTTCTTGGCTACTTCACTCTTCTACCATCAGTCCTTTCTCTAAAATGTTTTCTAAAACACTAAAGTTGCTTTGGACCATGTTGGGGGTGGGGCCCGGGGAGAATGGATTACTTAAGAAGAAGCTTGTCTTTTCGTGTCCACTGAAGGGGAAACAAGGACACAGGAAATGTCTTCCTTTCAAATCTTCAGGCCCTGAATATCTGGCTCTTCTAAAAATTCCGGATGATAACTGGTAAGCCTTCCAACTCCCAGAATGCTGGCAGGATCTGCTGAACATCATTCCTGGAGCCTGCACACTAGGGCCATCAGCAGTATGACCCTTTGAATCTCGTGCTGAGACACATTTCTCCGTCAATTGCATCCTGCCACACTTCCGGCACGCTAGGGCAGCTCCTAGGCAAGAATTTCTGGCCGTTCCTCCAAAGCAGAGACAACTCACTGTGGGGTTTGGCCAGCCCAGGGTATCTCCAGGGACCTTATGGGGAGTGAGGGAATTCCCTTCCCTCCCCCAGTAGTTCACAACCAAATGGATTTTTAAATGCTCTAATTCTTCAACAACCACAACAATCAGCACAAGAACAAAATGCATGTCCTGCAGCTGTTTGGAGAGGGAGAGGGAAAGAGATGAGGGGTTGGCAAAAAGACAGTGAACTTTTGTTCTCTCTTCCGGCCTGGTCCCCCCTTACTTCTAGGGTTAGTACCTTTGTTTTCATGCCTTTAGCTCTCAGTCCATAGGGTCTGGATGAGATAAGACCATGTGCTATGACCTAGAGACGGATGCATGATCCAGGTTTTTTAAAAAAAAAAATTTTTTTTTTCAACGTTAATTTATTTTTGGGACAGAAAGAGACAGAGCATGAACGGGGGAGGGGCAGAGAGAGAGGGAGACACAGAATCGGAAACAGGCTCCAGGCTCGGAGCCATCAGCCCAGAGCCCGACGCGGGGCTCGAACTCCCGGACCGCGAGATCGTGACCTGGCTGAAGTCGGACGCTCAACCGACTGCGCCACCCAGGCGCCCCACATGATCCAGGTTTTGCCCGTCTGTATATTCCATCTCCCCAGCTGTAGAGACCGTCTCTGAGGGATGGGCCTCTGACTGAGGTCAGGCCAACCGGAACCACTTCTGATGGAGACCCTGGGAAGGCATTAGGTGATCTGAGAGGATAATACTTAAGTCAGGCATCCAGCGTGTCAACAGAGAGGAGCACAGAGCTGAGAACAGAGTTCTAATGACTTTGCTCGAGCTTAACATCTGCCTTCTGCCTGAAGTTTTTAGCCTTGTGAGCCAATGAACTCCCACTTTTGTTTAAATCAAAGTCAGGTTTCCAGCTCTCGTGACCAAAAGAATCCTGACTAATGGAAGGAGTGTTTACACACCCCGACAAAGCCCCTAGGACAGAGTGTTACAACTTACAAAGGGCCGGGATTCCCCATTCCCGGAAAAGGATTTTCTGCCATCAGCTTAGCCGGTACTTCCTCCCGACATCTCCTCTGAGGAGAAGCACACGTGTGAGTGATGGCCCACTTTGTTGAATTGGGAGGGACATTTTTTAGAGCCAGTTTTAGAGGTGATATATTTAAAGGCAGGAGGGTTGGCCTCCCTGCTGGACAGCCTCTGTGTATCAGTTCATTGGTGGATATCTCCCTTTAGGGTGAGTGGACGGTAGAACGTGGAACGTGAGAACGCTCAGTGAAGTTGCGTTAGCATCCAGGTCTCCCGGCTCTCTCCCCTTTAGTCCGTGGGCTCCCTGGCCCAACTGCTGTAACTCGGGCACTGATGAAAGAACAGGCCGATTTCCTTGAAGAGAGAGCCTGCGAGGACGTGCTTAGAGCAAAAGTGCTTTGTCTACTGTAGAGTATGATTCATTCCCTCAACCAATTATTGGAAGCCTACCCTGTGTTTGGTACACGTGTAATAGTCAACACAACGTGAATCCATGCTCACGTGAAGCTTATATGTCAGCAGAGGGAGACAATAAACAACACAGAAAAATATTTGGCAAGTCAGAGGGAAGAAGAGAAAACTGAAGCCTGGAAGGAGTGCTAGGGGGCCACACGTAACCTGCCCAGGCAGGGAGACCTGACTGAGAAGGTGATAGCTGAGCACCAGCCACCTAAGGGAGAAGAAAGACCCAATCCTGCAAATGGGAGAAGTGAACTCCAGCCAGAAGAAATAATTGAGCCTGGAGGTGGGAGCTGGGGAGCAGATCTTCCTTCTGTAAAGTCACAGTTTCATCCAACGCACCCCACCCTCTTCTATCTGCTCAGTCAGCTAGGAAGCTGTGCTCAAATATCTATCTGACGGCACTTAGCAAGGTTATAAAAACTAACAGGTAGAGTGAACAAAAAGAGCGAGGTGAAGGATGAGGGAATACAAACCATCATACTCTCCATAGAGAGAAATGTAGCAACATGTCATTTATATCCTTCCACCCAGAATTTCTGCGTCTAGGTACTCACGCGAAGAAAATAATCCAATTAAGGATATGTGCAATGACTTGGCTACAAAAATGTTCATTTATCCCGGCATTTATAACAGTTCAAAATGTGAAACATCGTAAACATCCATTCTGTGTGGAATTAGCAATAAATTATGGTATTTCCACCAGAAATTCCAGGAATGGTTCAGTTTGGGCTGACTTGATTCATGGACCTATCCCTGAACTAGTTGCTCTGATCAGGAAGACAGAAATCTGTTTAGTAAGAAGCCGTTCTATGCAGCCATTAAAAATAACACTGTACAAACCCGTCTGTATTTGTGGAAACAGTACGCACTTAAAACAGGTGCATTTTATTATCTTTGCATTTTGTTGTCAATAAAGTTTATTAAAACAAAAAAAAGTGTATTTGTTAACACGAGAGATTTTTATTGGGTAAAAAAAACGAATCACAAAATGGATGGACTACATCATCTAACATATGCCATATATGAACACAAGTAAAGTCTGGCAGAATATACACTAAAATAGTAAAACGTTTCTTGAGTAGTGGGCTTATAGATGAATCTTACCGTCTTCGTACTAATTTTTGTACGAGAAAATTAAAACACACTCCCGATTCCAAAAAAAATCACAGTGCAAATGGAATACAAAATAAAACATGTCTATCTCCTTCAAATAACCACTTTGTTTACAAGCTTTTGGGTATTCTTCAAAAAAAAAAAATTTTTTTTTTTTTTTGCCTACACAAGCACATCTGTGGGTGTGTGGGTTTTTCTTAGTATAAATAAACCTTTTGAGAACACAAGTAGAAGCAAACTAAATAACACTGAACTACACCTTGCATTTCCTTTCTTAATTCATCTTAAATATCATTCACTATCAGCACTTACACGTAAATCTGTGCATCTTCTCAAATGACTGCAAATTATTCCATTATAGGGATGTCCCAAGCTTCATTTAATCAATCCCCCTACAAATGAACATTTAGATGGTCTTGACTCTTGCTAATCTCAAATGCTGGCATTATTGTTCTTTAATTATTGTTGGGCACATCTGTAAATATTTTTCTGATACCCAAAACCAGAATTGCTAGGCCAAAGAATATATACATTATTATCTTCATGGCACGTACCTCCATTTAATATTTTGTAAAGTTGCATGTTACCTGAGTACTTTCGTAAAGCAAGTTACTTTAAAATAGCGCTGGAGAGTCAACAGCTCTTTCAAAAATCTTCATTAAGCTCTGCTCTTGTTCATTCGACCTTGGGAAAGAAAGGGCCACGTGCTGGACTTATTATGGTACCGTGCCTACAGGACATGTTCTGAATAGGTTGCCAAATCTGGGAAGCCCGTGGCTGGAATCTGAAACAACAGCCTCAATGTATAGTCCATTTTATCGTGCCAGAAAATCGCAGGGCTCCTTCCCAGCGTTGCACACCCATTTAATAAAGCAGCCGGCAAAGACAAGCCGTTGGCTGAAGGAAACGGGGATATATCTCTGCTATCTTTGGCATCAGAATACCCTGAGAGAGGCAAAATGGTCAAAAACCCATAAAACTTTCATAGCCTATTAAGAGTGGCATGGCAGGCTTGGAGGAGTCTAAAAACAGAGGAGGTAAACTTGCCCTAAAAAGAAATTAATGGTTAGACTGAAATTCCATAGAGTTTATTGTTCGGACAGAGCAGCTTAAAGTTATTATAGAATCTCACTGCCAAGCAGTGTAAGTGAGCCAGGGCTGAGGCAACATGCGAGTGACAGACAGACAATTCTCACAGCAGCTGGCATCTGAGTAGAAATCTGTTAATTGTGTGTTCAGGGATAACATCGGAAAAGGGCATTAAAACGACTGTCTAAACAGGAGGAAATGAAAGCGTATATGGCCATGTTTCCTCTAAGGACAGGAGGGCGAATGTTGGCAACTTTCTTTAAATAGCAGATGAGTTTGCTTAGAACGCCCAGACACAGGATTAAAATAACGTGATCCACCTAATTGTTTTTCACTCCCCGGTATGCTCCTTTGGCTGATAACCTCTTCTAGCTTGTTTTAAAGTATATTGTTTTGGGGCGCCTGGGTGGCGCAGTCGGTTAAGCGTCCGACTTCAGCCAGGTCACGATCTCGCGGTCCGGGAGTTCGAGCCCCGCGTCAGGCTCTGGGCGGATGGCTCAGAGCCTGGAGCCTGTTTCCGATTCTGTGTCTCCCTCTCTCTCTGCCCCTCCCCCGTTCATGCTCTGTCTCTCTCTGTCCCCAAAATAAATAAACGTTGAAAAAAAAAAAAATTAAAAAAAAAAAAAAGTATATTGTTTTGCCTTGCGATTCCACCTCTAAAAATTATTTGCCGGGCAGTTATGTTTACATTACCATCAAAACTAATCTCTGAAGATTAATTTACATGGAAATAAGGCAGATATTGGATAAAATACATTTAGAACTTAAGGAGTAGGAGAGCAGGAAAGGTTTGCAAACAATTGGTGCAATGAAGAGCTTCAGATAAGTATGTTTTTCTGCCCTGTCTGACCCAAGAGCCACTGGCCACATGTAACTATGTTTACTTAAAATTAACTATAATTAAAATTCAGTTCTTCAATCACCGTAGTCATATTGAAAGTGCTCAATAGTCCTATGTGGCCCCTGGCTACCGTACTGGGCAGTACAGGTCTAGGACCTTCCTTTCATCGTGGAAAGTTCTGCTGGATGTCACTGGATTCGATCTTGCAAATAATTCTCAGACCATGCTTCCGCCTACCCAGTTTCCACCAGTTCCCCCCGTAGTTCTGAATGCCACCACTGGTCACCTCCATCTTATTTTCTTGTTTATGTGTCACCTGGTGAGAGAATAGGAACAGAAGAATGGCAGAAATAATTGAAACACAGTCTGTGGCATTTTTTAACGGCAGCCATAGGAAACTAATACCAAAACCTGTTGTAGTTTGCCAGGACTGAGCTACCAAAGCACCGCAGACTGTGTGGCTCACAGAACACAAATGTACTATCTCACAGTCGTAAAGACTGCAAGTCTAAGATCAAGGTATTGGTGGGCTTGGTTCCTCCTGAGGGCTCTGAAGGAAAAATCTGTTCCAGGTCTCCTTCCTTGGTTTGTAGATGGCCATCTTCTTCCTATGTCTAGTCACCTCATTTTCCCTCTTTGCATGTCTCTGCGTCCAAATTCCCTCCCCCAATTTTAAGAATACAAGTCAAATGGATGAGGGCCAACCCTAATGATCTCATTTTAACATGGGTACCTCTGTAAAGTCCTTATCTCCAAATATGGTCATACTCTAAGGTACTGGGGGTTAGAATTTCAACATATGAATTTTAGGTAATATGACTTTTAAGGGTAATGTGCTATCCTTAAAAATATTTGTAGGTATCAATGAAGGTTGTGCAGAGACTCATTGGGATGGTGTGCCCTGAAGCCAGTCCCCATTGTTCTGGTTCTGTGACCTTGGACAGGTCACATCACCTTTCCATACCTGTTTCCTCCTTTTTATCATTACTTTTTTTTTTTATAATATTTTATCTTATCCTGTCATCCTACACTTACTAAGGTACTTAGACCCATGCAGAAATAAAACAACTTAGTTCGAGGGGCACCTGGGTGGCTCAGGCGGTTGAGTGTCTGACTTCAGCTCAGGTCATGACCTTGAGGTTCGTGAGTTCGAGCCCCACAGCAGGCTCACTGCTGTAAGCACAGAACCCCCTTCGGATCTTCTGTCCCTTTCTCTCTGCCCCTCTCCCACTTGTGCTCTCTCAAACATAAATAAACATTTTTAGAAAACCAACTTAATTCGACAGTCATTTAATGCACACCCAGGAGCTAAACACTCTGCTAGGTGATGAGAACCTAGAAATGGGTTCAGAACAGCACTTGACTTCAAGGAAGCTGCTAGTTTCACGGACTTTAGGTGTCAGATTTCAAATTGGCAAATAAGAGAAAGTTAACCTATTTATTGTGGAAACTGGATGTATATTAGCTCTCCTTCATACTTTAAACTCAATTCATGAATTGGGAAGGATTCTAAGCCTTTTGAGATCAGAATGAAAACGTCACTAAACTGTACAAGTGGGAAGGGGACTAAAATGTATTGATCACTGGTTATAAATCGCCTACTTTACTTCCATCCTTCTCTGATAGTCAAAAGTATTCCAGGCAGAATTTGGGAAAAACCAAATCCAAGAGCAAAAGACAAGAGAGAAGACAATCCAACTCCTCAGCAGTGGAATTATGAAGAATTTCATTGAGTTTTACAGCTCAGCATAGTGGGACAACCTGTATCAAAATGACTCTGAAAAATATTTTTTTAAACCTCCATCCATGAATATGAAAGCTGTAAGTACCCTGAATACATAAGAACACCAACTGCAGCTTTACACTCCATGTAGGAGTCAAAATTTAAAGGCAAATCCTAAGCACACACGTAAATAACATGAATAACAGAAATAAACAGAACAACCACTGGAGGAGATGAAGATTAGAATTAGAGTTGGTAGGGCTGAAATCTGCCTGGGACATTTCTAATGGCTGCTGAACACAAGATATAAGTGATCTGTGCCTTAGTCACAGACTTGAAGGTACAGTGGCCCCATTAAAGGGTCATTTGGGCAATAATCGT
The DNA here is from genome assembly GCF_014898765.1 of Herpailurus yagouaroundi. Taxonomy (NCBI): domain Eukaryota; kingdom Metazoa; phylum Chordata; class Mammalia; order Carnivora; family Felidae; genus Herpailurus; species Herpailurus yagouaroundi. The sequence continues at coordinate 4,368,979 of NW_024412444.1, forward strand.
GGTGATGATAATGCTAATGCCATAATAATAGCTCTCCACTTGGACAAGGCTGGGGGGTTATGGTTCCAGTCAGCTTCCTCCAAGCCCAACCATTTAGGTTGCACTAGCTTTTAACCATTGATCATCTTAGCATCTACATTCCTTCCTGGAGTTGTCAGGCAAACCTCCTACCTTTGAACTGAATAAATAAACGTGACAGTGAGCCCTTCAACAAATGCCCACCCATGATTATTGTAAAGGCTTTGGATCAGCCTCCACTAAAACCGAAGACAGATTTAAGGGGCCTTTGCCATTTACTGGAAACCCATGTTGAATGGGAAGACTTATGGGGGCCATTGATTCTAGAATAATAAATAAAAAAGACATGAGAGTCAAGTCCAAACCCACACAAAACCGCCTGACAGGTTGCAGAGCAAATCTAAACACACAAGCTTCTATAATAGCAAATGTAGAGAAAAACCACCAACCTCTTGCCATCCGAGCCCAACTATTTATAAACACTCTTGCAGCCAAGGTTCAGTTTTAGCTCACTCTCATGCTGAGGTCTACAGTTTTCTGGAAATAAAAACCAAAAAATAAATTACCTCTTACCAATGCATAGACGTTGATAGACATCAGTGCACAGACCAACAACCTAGGGTCATTTTTCACTGCCTAGAAGTTTAGAAATAATTTGAGTGGGAGTCACTGAATGCACTAGAAACACGGCATAATATGGCTCTGAGTAGGAGAGACATGTACTCATCCTTTCTTATCTTCTTTGTTTCTGATTGTCTGAATTTTTCCCTTTCTAAGACTTTTTATTTGGGGATGCATATTCAGACAGATAGCTGCTTATGGTCCTATGCTATTTATCCTCAGTGAAAGGTTGAAAAACGTACAAAAGCACATCCTCTGCAGCTGTATTTGCCAATAACTTCTGGATCTGTCTGGGGCTGATCTCACCCTCAGCCTCCCTCCAGTAACCGTCAAAATAATGGATGGTGTAACTTCTCTCTAGTGGCACTGATATAAGTAGTAACGTGCTGTGGAAGGGGTTTTTTGGCTTCTCTGTGATTAATAGGTATTCCAGACTCACAGCCCTTTTACTGTTTTCTTTAGATTAGGGGGGAAACTTGATGCACAGCGTTGGAGTCTGAGAAGCAAGAAGAGGGCTTTTCCGATTATGGTGGAAAGAGTCGCCCCGGTTCACTTTCCTTTTGCATGTTCAGCTAATAGTACAACTGGGCAGTTGAGAGCTTGGGCTTTGGGTCAGGCTGAGCTGACCCCACTTCTTGCTTGGCAAAGAAGGAACACCACTTAACCTCTTCTCCATTCCCTCACCAGATGCTAGGAGTAATGTTAACACCTATCCGTAGGGGTGGCGTGAGATTTGAAAGCGATAATGCTGGAAGAACGTCAGCCAAGTGCCAGCCACCGTAGACCACTGCCAGGATGCGTATTAGGATCCTTGGGGAGTTTGGTCAGCTCCCACTGTGAGCTCCTCAATCCAGCCATGGATGACAGGATGTGAGGAGGAGGGCAGAGAAGAGTTTCCAACTGTTCCAGGAAAGAGAGGCCATTTTTAGGTTCTAATACAGGCACGATTCAGAAAACCGTTGGGTGCCTAGACATAAACATCATCATGGAATTGCTCCCTTCTGTTGAACCAGTAGTGGTGTTTACAAATTTAGGGCCAGCTTTCCTAAAGGGAACATGATAAGCTTTGGCGAAATCCTGTTCTCCACTTCCAACTGGTCACATGGGGTCGTGATAGTTAGGTGACTGTCAAAGCCTGGGACCAGCAGCAGCAGGAGCACTTAGGACCACGCCAGAAATGCAAATTCCTAGGCCCTGTTCCTAACCTGATAAATCAGACATGATGGGGAATTTGTGTTGTAACAAGTCCTGGTGGTTGGGATGCATGGTAGAGAGCTCTCTTACCTTCTCCTCTCCACATATGGATCTTTTTCACTGGTAACCTTACCTGTACAAACGAAGCAAATACAAAACCACCCCACTTTCATAATCCTACAGTTGGTGGGATGAGATTGAGCCATCCTTGGAAGGAAGCTTTAGCATAGGTGTACGTAAGCAAGGTTTTATATGTCCGTATCCTAGAAGTGACTGGATCTTAAAATAAGCTAAAAAGCTAACTGGTCATCGTATTGAGAAAGGGCTTCGAGATATGGGGGCTAAATGCAGTTCAACAAACTCAAGAGTATGTTTGCTCACTCTATGGTATCCCTACGCTATCAGAGCTTAGCGCTCGGAGTTAGCAGTGTATAGGCGTTGAGTCCCCACAAACACTGTAGCCAAGAATAGAAGATCCTGCAGTACAAGCTGTGAATCTGCTTACTTTCAAAGTCCGAGATAAGGACCCCGTAGAAGCACCCCGTGTCACGAGCAAAGTGTCATGATTGACAGCATACCCGAGAAGAAGCATAGCTGTGATAGACATGGTTCTTATGTCCTTAACTTCAATCCCACCCATTTCCCACAGAGTAGCAGCCATAGAGTCAGATTTGCTCCGCTCCTAGATCCAGGGATGGGCCCCATTTGAACCAAATGCAGGATAATCCTCTCCCCCTTATCGTAGAGATTGACTAGGTATCCCTGCCTGGCTAGTTAGAACAGGCATCTCTCTGGCAAGAGGGATCAGTGAAGTCAAAGCAGGGGGATTTTTGTTAGGCTACAGAAACTCCTTGTTAACAGTATATGTGGTGGGGAGCCATTTGCCACCATGCAGGACAGTCACCCGCAGACAAGGCTGACCCATAAAAAATGTCCGTTGTCATCATTATCAGCATCATCCTTCCTCTCCTCCCCTGCTCAATTCTGGAAAAGAATAAGGAGTTCTGAACAGGGCAGCCTAGAAGGAAGAAATAACTTGCAGCAGAGACCAAAGATAGAGAAATACTCAAGAGTTTCCAAGGAAAAGAATCAAGAAGAAAAATAAGCAGGAAGTGACTAGCTATAGGCCTTGGAGTGAAAAGCATAAAAATAAAACACCTTGATGTGTTAAGTGCAAAGTAAGTTCCTCCATCCCCCCGGAAAGAGAAGAAGCAGGTAAGGCTTCAGGACGATATGTAGCTCTTGAGGGGGGTCCCACCTAATCTAGACAAAGAGTAGAAGGAAAGGCTCTTCTAGATACGTGCAGAGACTGCGACACAAGTGGAAACACACAGAGTGTATGGACTGAAGAAAAAAGCCAGAGTGAAACAGATCAGAAAGAAACATGGTATAAGGTTCACAGACATTAAACTGTTCTCGGAATTGCTATCATGGATTGAAGGGTGGTAGTTGAAGATACAGGACACAGGTCTTTCAGGCCATGATACAAGTTGTGGTCTCCATCTGAGGAGTGCTGGGAAACTATAAGGGTGCATGTGGTATCATGACACATTTTGCAGGGAGGTGAGTCAAATCTGTACTTCTCAATTACCGCCTATTGGAGAAAGAGTGAAGACTATTACATGCCATACTCTTGGCAGAGTCCAAGAGTCCCTGCCACGGTTAATAATGATTCTATAGGCCAGCTGAGGGAAGTAGGAGACAAACTTAGTCTCCAAGGTGCAGGAAGCCCCAAAACAGAACTGGGCACTCCAAAATAGGATGCTAGTCCTCCTTCACTCCCAGATCCTGCCCTGGGCGGGCATGAGCTGTTCCCCATGTGATGGAAAACACTTTTCCACCTGGAATTTCCTCTTGGGACTCTAGTCCACAGGCATGCGGCTAGCTTACCAACCCACTGGTATGTCATCTAACAAGACCAAAGTAATTTACTACTTGTAATGATGACCTTCCTCAATTGTTAAACAAGCGTTCATGTTTCTTGACATATTCACGTTTCTGAGACGAAGGTAGGTCTCAGAATCATTATATACATTTAATGTGTTTTCTTTTTTTTCCCTCTGCCCCTGTAACACAGCTGATGTTAAAGGATGCACTATGATGTCTTGATACACCAAGGAAATGTCACAGATGTGATGCTCTTGATTGTAATGGTCTCTTCTTAAGTTAGTAACACCTTATTCTTTGTGTTTTTCTCCCTGGAACATGATTACACCTTTAGTCGTTTTCTCTTCCACTAAGCATTGAGCTCCATTAAGGACAGAAACTATGTTATTTATCTTAGTACATTTCCCGCCCTGTCTAACAAATAGCAGCTACTAGGACCTGGCCCACAGTAGGAGTCAATATTTGTTGTATTAATGGATGAACCAATCGTTGAATAAATAAGTAATATCATGTAAATGATTCAACGATACCCCTAAGGTTCCCTTGGGAGACAAATCTTTTTAATTTGCAATTTGGGCTGAATTTGTCATTTCTTAAGTATTTACAATGCCAGGCTCTGGGCTATGAGCTTTTACATGCAGTGTTTCATTTAATTTTCAAATGAGCCCTCAGTTGATAGTATGTTTTCTCCGCTTAACTAGCATAGAGAGAGAGAGCGGCAATTATTTGCTTCTAAAAAGAAACACCATTTCGGGGCGCCTGGGTGGCTCAGTCGGTTGGGCGGCCAACTTTGGCTCAGGTCATGATCTCGCGGTGCGTGAGTTCGAGCCCCGCGTTGGGCTCTGTGCTGACAGCTCAGAGCCCGGAGCCTGTTTCGGATTCTGTGTCTCCCTCTCTCTGACCCTCCCCCATTCATGCTCTGTCTCTCTCTATCTCAAAAATAAATAAACATTAAAAAAAATTTTTTTTAATAATAAAAAATAAATAAATAAAAAGAAACACCATTTCTTGGCTCTGGCCTACATGACTCCATAGCCTGTCCTCCTGGCCAGTCCACTGAAACATTTTAAACATGACCTTTGCAGACCTAAATTTTGAAATTAAGGAACAGAGTCTTCTGAAATTCTAGTGCTTGCACCCTTTTCCAATCCTCTGGTAGTTAAAGATGGCATCTGGAATTGCTGGCTCAGGAATACTCTAGGGTAAGGAGTGGTTTACCTCCAATTCCTGTGTTGCATAAAGACTTAGTTCAGGAAAAGATACACATGGTAATAGAACTGTTTGCATATTTTTTTTTTCTATCCAGGGGATTTTCTTTTATCTTATTTCAGGTGGTGAGGTTTATCTTCATAATTCAACTTTGAATGCAGAAATGCATTCTTGCTAAATCAGACACCTCCTTTTCTCTGGAAAGGAAAGTGGAAAGAATTACAAGACACCCTAATGAGATGATGGTGCAAAATATTCAGCCTAGATTAAATTCGTGGGGAGGTACCATTGTGTATTTAGATATGTCAAATCACTGAAACATGCTGTGTTAGGAACTGTTAGTTCTTCCCCTAATACTCCCCCCTTTGTCTGTAGAAAGAGACTTCTGATTTTTAGCCAGGTATCTGGCTACCCAGTTTATCAGAGTTGGGGCTGTGTGTCTAAATTCTGGCTAGTACTCTGTAAGTGGGAGTATCATGTGGCAGCCCTTAGAATCTTCCTGAAAAATCTGTGGCTATGCTTCCTTAGCTCCATCTTCTTTATCCCTTCTTTCCTGGTGTTCGGAATTTAATGTGTTTGCGTCTACACTGGAGCATGAGGTGACCTTGAAAATAGAGGCCATACACAGTAGGTCATAAAGACAGAGCAAGCCTGGCTCTCATGATCTTCATGGAACAGAACCTCATGATAACCTCACACTGTCTTCCTCCAGGTCTTGACATGAGAGAGAATAAACTTCTATTTATTCACCATTATAAGTTTATTCATTTCTGGCAAATCAAATCCGACCTGACGTACGTGCCAACAGCATTCCCTAAGACCCTGAGAGTAACATGATAGTAACGATGGCTAGACAATAAATATACAGACCTTGTCACAGGATCCGGTTAGCCTATTAGGAGATGGGAATTTTATGTAACTACCACTAGGAATCATATTGGAAATGGTGGTCATTTCTTGGCGAGTAAGGAGTTAGAGGTTGAGTGAAACATCCAAAAGCTAGTGCAGCTGCTGGGTAAAAGGCAAGACGGAGAGTTACGTAAAAACTAGAGAAATCAGTGAACAAATAAAACTTTATGTTAAGTGATTCAATCATAATTGGCCTGGGAACGCAAGCTTGAGTTGGCCTTTTGACATCTGTCTAGAACAGCTCATCTCCTATACCTGAGAAGAGAGCGAGATTGGAGGGCTTGTATAATGACTCTTCCTTACCTCATTCATTCTCTGCAAGAGCACTTCTCTTCTTTTTTTTTTTTTTAATTTTTTTTAACATTTATTTATTTTTGAGAGAGAGAGACAGAATGCAAGCAGCAGACGGGCAGAGAGAGAGGGAGACATAGAATTCGCAGCAGGCTCCAGGCTCTGAGCTGTCAGCACAGAACCCATGTGGGACTCAAACCCATGTCAGGCAAGATCATGACCTGAGCCGGAATCGGCCACTCAACCAACTGAGCCACCCAAGCGCCCCTGCAAAAGCACTTTTCACACTGGGGATCTTATTAAAAGTGCACATGCTGCAGGGCACCTAGGTGGCCCAGCTGATTAAGCATCTGACTCTTGATGTTGGCTCAGGTCATGCTCTTGTGGTTTGTGAGTTTGAGCCCCACGTCAGGCTCTGCACTGACAGTGAGGAGCCTGCTTGGGATTCTCTCTCCCACTCTCTCTTCTCCTCCCCTGCTTGCGTGCTCTCTCTCTCAAAAACAGATAAATAAATAAACAAATAAACTTAAAAAAAAGTGCATATGGTGCGTCAGAAGACCTGGGTGAGGAGGCCCAAGGTTCTGCTTGCTAGCCCGTGTCCAGGTGGTGCTCATGCGACCGGTCTACCTACAGACCACGCTTTAAGCACAAAGACTCTACACAACTGCCAAAGAGATCTCTAAAACCTAAATCAGATTGTGTCAGCCTCCTGCCTAAAACCCTCCAGTGGCTTCCCCCTGCGGTTATAGTAAAATCCCAAGTCCTTGTGTGTCTTTGAGACCTACCATACTCTAGCCCCTGCTCCCATTGCTGGCCAAGGCTCAACATTCTTCTTGCCTTGTCCACTCTCCATCAGCCACCCTGGTCTTCTTTCTGCCTCTCCAATATGCCATTCTTCTCCCAGCACCTTTTCTTCATTGTTTAAATGACACTTATCTGTATCTGGGGTTCCGACTTATTCCAAACCTGCAGAATATAAGCTGCTAGAACTTAGTCTACAACAGGCACCACCGTATTCTCACAGTGCACACCAAAATAATATCCTCACTGCACTCAACACATACGAACACCAACAGCTAAAAGCTGGACCACAAAAGTAGCGAAAATAATTGACCCTGGCGCACAGAATTCTGGCGGATAAGAGAAGCTGGGGGACTGAGTGACACCATTCTCGCACACCCATAGCCTAGTGTCCTAGGAGAACTGGCTCCAGTTTAAGTCACGTCCCTACAGCACACAGCACCAGAACCACACTTCCAATGTCCCACCAGATGGTGGATCACAGCAGTGGCAGACAACATCAAAAGTCATGCCAACAAGTGCAGTTGGACGTTCCTCAGTGTTGGTTGTAAGAGTCAGGCTTTAGGCTCCAGGGAAATGCCTTTGTGATAGTGATGACTTGGGTGTCAGAGGAGACGAAGCCTAGGGTCAGCCCGATGGAGACAAATCTCTGCGTGTGACACCATTTCCCAACAAAGGCCTCCAAAAGAATGAGTGCGCCCGTCTCTCTCTCTCTCTCTCTCCTATCCTCTGCTTACAATGCTGGAAAATCCAAACAAATGTGTACGCTCCAGAAAGGTCAGGCAGCTCATGCCATGGAAAATGGCCATCATGTGTTTCCTTTCAACCTACCCCTGATTCTCTCCCCAAGGGTGGAAATAAAACATTTTGAAGGTCTGAGAACATTCAAAATAAGCCATCATTTAGAAGTAACGGCCGCTCGTGCTATGCACATAAATAAAATCCATGCTAAACTTAAACACATTTATAAGGTCTTTGTAAAGACTGGCTTTTCTCTATAAATGTCCAAAAAGATTAATTAAGAACAGGATGACTCATCCATCTAGATTGATTAAACGTATATTTAAGGGTCAGCCTGGAAACAATGCCTAGATGTATTAACATACAATTTGCCCACAGTGATTAGTCTATTTATTTTACTTGCTGACAATATTTCTAGAATTAAATCATTGTTAATCTATGACTGAAAGGAGGGACAGGACCGCCCTATTCTGCATCCAAGAAGCCATCTTCTCTCACTTCCCAGTATTATGATTCCCCTCCCAGATTTTCACGTTGCTTTAAAGCTTGGAAAGGGACCAAGATACCACAGGATCCAGGGAGTGCTCCCAGAAGCTGCATCCCAAGCCCAGCCTGCTGCTTCCCGCATCAGCCCCCTGAACAACATCTCTGCCCCCTTAGAACTTCTACTCCTTTCTTACACCTTTCTTTTGCATCAGGGCACATTCTCCAAAAACCTTTCGGGAAGCAAGGCACTCTTTCCAAAAACAAAACATTAATTACATGCTGATATCTAGGCCTCAGGTCCTTGTGTAGTGTGGTGTACTATTTGTGTTGTGCTCTTTATCTCCGTGGGCGTTCACAAAATCCTGCAAGGAGTTTGAGATGTGAATATTCATATCCTCAGCTCACAGGGACGTGGAACCGGGAACTGAAATTGTTAGCCTTGCTCACCCAGCCAGAGGTGAGGAGAGCAGGCGTCACAGCCTGGAGTGTGGCAAGTCTCTGCGCTTTGCTCTTGGACCACGTGACCTCACGTGACTTGACTCTGTCAGTTATGCGTCTCTGAAAATAGGGCTCCTGGACCCCAGCTGAGCAATGGAAGACTGGGAATAAACTTTCGTCCTGAATGCCGTCACCATCTATGTCCCTGGTGGGGAAGTTAAGCTCCTCGTGTGCCCCAGACACATTTGTTGATAGAACACAAATTACGTTGGTAACTTTCCTTTGGCTGTTCTTGAGCTATGGTGGCCAATTCTCTGGCACTTATTTAAACCATGTTTATTAATATAACGGCTAGGAGGTTTTTAAAGAGCCAGTCATACCTCTAGAGTGACCACATGGTTCTAAAAAGAGTCCACCAACAGAGCTGTAAAAAACACCAAGACACTCTGAGTGAAAGGCTAGGAGCCAGAATCCCAGTGTTCCTCAGCAAATTCATACCAGATTGTGTTTGGTAGAATCACCAAACTACCACTCTTCTTGGACAGGTTCATTACCCTCTCTGATCCTTAGCTCCTTTGTCCACAAAAAGGGTTGATTGTGAATATTAAGAGAGACCATGAAGGCAAAGCAAGCCACACAGTAGCTGTTAAAGAACGAATACTCCATCAGTGAGAACCATCACGGTTACCGGTCCCTACCTTAGGCTCGATGCCGATCACTGCTAGCCGTTTAGTTCTAAGCATCTCACATACCGTATCTCATTTAATGCTTTCTCTGACTTGTGTAGGGAATGACTGTTGTATTCCCATTTTACAGATGGGGATGTTGAGGTCCAGAGATGTCCACTCATTTGCCCAAGGTCACAAGCCAGTCATTCTCCATTGGAAGCAGGCACTTTCGCTCCAGAGCACAGTCTCTTAACCTTGACGCTACACGGGAAGTGGATACACAGCCCCAAATCCAGTGGCTGAACTACATGAACTCCTGGAACAGAAGAGATGAGTTAATTTGCCCTCCAAGTCCCTGCTTGTCCACTCTTTCTCCCTTCCCCTACACCACCGTTTGGTTTTTTTCAGCCAATGTGTAGCTAAGGAGAAAAGGGAGGCGAGGTGATTTTTTTTCCACCAGGGCTCATTCTCAAGTGGAGCCTCTCAGTGATTTTTAAGATACAATGATAATGTCACGGATGTTGAGACAACAAGGAAGAACAATAGAGGAGCACTAGGAAAGCAAGAGTGCTACATACAACAGACAACCCACAGTGGCTCAGTCCCTGCATTTCTCCAGTTCAGCCCATCCCTCAGACTCACTGTCCCTGTAAGGGAGCCCGCTGTCCTCTCCCTACCCCTCCTCAGCTTTAATCACCAACCTCCTGCAGGACTCGAGTTGCACCCTGATTCCTACTTCTCCATCAGATTCCAGCTCAGACCTTCCCTCCTCCAGAAGGCCTTCCTGGATCCCTTTGCCCAGCCCACTCTAGCAGGATTAACTGGTCCCTCTGGGACTTCTGCAGCAAGTGGCCTATAAGCTCCACGAGGGCAGGCTCCAGCAGGCCGTCTTCTAGATCCTCAGCAGCTAGCCTCGTGCCTGATACGTAATTACACACCTAGTAACCATGCTGAATGGTACCTTTGAGAACTCCAAAACATGCTAGTTCTTTTAAGCCTCAGCATTGTGTAATGAAATGCTTAAAGATCAGACTTTTTGTGACCTAGTAGGGATATAAACATTTGCAGGAAAGTATCAGCCCGTCTGTTTTCTTAGGCCACTCAATAATTTGGAAACCCAGAGAAGGTTTAATAGTACTTACGGCTGGAACATTCTTTCCTAAAGGGGCCCTCCCGTCATTTAAACTCCTTCCCTTCATTTGGTTCCCTGCAAAGGTAATGCTCAGGGGCTTAATGACGATTATGACATTTCCCCTCAGCTTTCTCTTTTCTAGATTTAATAACCTCAGCTTCCTAACCTTATCCCTGTAAAAAAAAAAATCTAATAATTTCCACTGCTATCCACCTCCCCATATCACTCATATCCTAGCTCTTATTGTTAAGTCTCATAATGGAAGTTGGAAGTTCATATTCCTACTTTTGTTCTCTGAGAGCTTAAAGACAAAAAAAAGGAAAACTCAGCAAACATATCCACGGGGTGAGGACTAAGATATGGGTTTAGTGAATGGTGATTTGATCTCAGTGTACCATCTTTTTGAGGTTCATATTTTGAAATATGCTCCACTTTATACAAAGTTCCAGAGTCAGATGATGTGAAATCCACGGTTGAGTGTAAGTGAATACATTAAGACATTGGACATCATTCCACGTTTTCCAGAGTGGTCCCATTTCAAATATTTGAGTCCATTTTTCCATGAGTAGAGCTTGTAAGTGCCATGTCTATTTCCTAATTTGGGGTTCAGATACATGGTCGATCTATGTATGACATATGTTTAGATAATGATATTAACATCAGTATGAAACACTGATTACAGCCTGCCTCTGTAGTTGGTGCTGTGGTAGTCATTCGTTGGCATTTCGTCTTTCAATCATGAAGACAACTTTATGAAATAAATGATACTTGTATTCCCATTATATAGATGAGGAAATTGAGGCTCAGAAAAACTTATATGGAATCACCCACCAGTAGGTGGCAGGGTGGGGAGTCTGGCAGACCTATTTGACAGTCTCCGCTAAGCTCTAGACGCATTGCTTAAAGCTCTCAATGGACTGATTTTGAGGTTTTGTTAGTTTGTTTTTTTGTAAATGACCTGATCCAGCATTATGCACACAGTAGCTTCGTAATCATTCTTTGATTTGGGACATGAGGAAGCAGGGGCTTGCGTACTTTGTTAGCAAGACTATGAATTGGTTAAACCACCTTGGAGGTCAGTTTGGCAACATCTAGGAGTGTTGAAGATGCGCATATTCTAGGGGCCAGCCATGATGCCCTGGGCATTATGCCAGATACAACTGGTCACATGAGTCAACCCTTTTCCACAGCCCCACACCATCCAGAAACCCTCCTCTAATTGGCTGAGGAATGAATCACAAGATCCTGTTCTGCTAAAAGAGTGTAAATGAAAATTACTGAGGGGGCCTCTAGGAAATCGTGCTTACCAGGACGGACACACTGGCTGGACTGCTTTATTAGACTCGTTCCTTTCCTTTCCCTCTGACTGGAACTTGACACCGTGCCTAGGTCGCTCTATTTTGTGGCTGTGAAAGAGCAAATCTGAGGATTCAAGTGCACCTTCTAAGGATGGCAGGGCAGGGAAATGGAACAATCCTGGATCCCTTGGCATCATTCGATGGCCACGGTGGTCCTAGCATGCCTACTGTTCTGTTAGGAACGGTGGCCTCCTGTGCCATTAATTCACTGTTAGTTCGGTTACTTTTGATAGGTTTCTCGAGAAACACACACATGCGCATAAGATGACATACACAGAAGTATGTAATGTGGAAAATTACAAAGCTTAGTGCCCATCAAAAGGGAAATGGATAAATAACCTGTGAGACACCACACAGCAATGAAAAAGGAGTGAACTCGATCTGCACATATCAACACAGACACTTCTTGAAACCAAAGTGTAGTGTGAAAAAGAGAAATTTCTGGATGGCGGCTGTTCAGTACAATACCACTTCAGTGTATTTTGAAAGTAGAGGACAACGCTATCTATTTTATGGATCTATGCACATCTACTAGAAGTAAAAAACAAAAAACAAAACAAAAAAAAACATGGATAGGGACGCCTGGGTGGCTCAGTCGGTTAAGCGGCCGACTTCGGCTCAGGTCATGATCTCGCGGTCCGTGAGTTCGAGCCCCGCGTTGGGCTCTGTGCTGACAGCTCAGAGCCTGGAGTCTGTTTCAGATTCTTTGTCTCCCTCTCTCTGACCCTCCCCTGTTCATGCTCTGTCTCTCCCTGTCTCAAAAATAAATAAAACGTTAAAAAATTTTTTAAAAAAACAAACAAAAAAACATGGATATGAAGGAAACACACTGACTTCAGAGACCGGGGGGAGGGGGGGAAGGGATGATATTGGAAGGGGTGTGTAGAAAGCACTTCACCTGACCCTGTAGTGTTTTATTCCATATAACTAATCTGAATCAAATATGGCAAAAAATCTGAACATTTGTTAAAGTTGAGTGGGGGATCCGTGGATATTTGCTACACAATCCTTTGTATTTTTTTTTGATAAATTTAAAATGCTTTCCACTTTTTAAAAAGTTGGATTCAAAAAAAAAAAAGGAAAGAGACTGTTAAAAAAAAATTGTTGGGCATTTACATAAAAGTAAACTGCCAAATGTAAGGTGATATGAAAGCAGTACGCGTCATAATTATCATTGCCATGGACCAGGAAGGCTATGTTGAGGAGTGAGCTTCCCACGAGCCCTGAAAAAAAGTGTAGAATTAGAAGATTTAGGCGGTGGACATGAAGTTGTGTTTTGGAGTGAATTGTGTCTCCTCAAAATTCGTAGGTTGAAACCCTAACCCCCAATATAGTGTATTTGGAGACGGGGCCTCTAAGGGGGTAATTAAGGTCAAATGGGGTCATAAGAGTAGGGCCCTGATTCAAGAAGGCTGGTGTCCGTATCAGAAGATGAGGAGACACCAGGAGCAGAACAACACGGGGGAAAAAAAAAAGCCATGTGGTGGCACAGAAAAAAGATGGCCATCTGCAAGGCCCCAGGAGAAACCAGATCAGCCGACACCTTGATCTTGGCTTCCAGCCTCCAGAACGGTGGGAAAATAAATTGCTGTTGTTTAAGTCACCTGGTCTGTGGTATTCTGTTCTGACAGCCTGAGCAGACTAATACAGAGAGTATGTCTAGAAATGTGGTCCTCAGCAGTGAATGGCACTGCATAATGCGGGGCATTTGAGACATTGGGGGTGGGGCGGGTAATTTTGGTGGTTGCTAAGCCCAAGGAGCACAAGAGCCGTTTCATGGGCAGTGACACTTGAAAAATGAACACCTTTTTCAGCGCCCAGCTCAGTCCTCACGATACAAAATATTGTGCATCCCAAATGCCTTTAAAATGTCCCACAGGACATTCACATAGAGACGATACCTATATATGACAATCTAAAGCTACATAAAAATGCAGAAAAATGTGTGGGGTTTATTTTTTGGTTTTGGTTTTGGGGTTTTTTTTTTGCCAGGTAGTATTATATACTGAATTTTCTGGGAGAGTAGCTGCTTAGTAGATTATGGGAGGATTGTACTTTGTTTTCCTCAGAACTTTGCCAAAAGTATACTCACGACCATTTTGGAAAATCATTGACAGTCATGCTCATGATGTTTGAACACCATTATACACACAACATATCCTTATCAGTCTCCATTCACAGATGTTGTAATATGCCAAGAGCCAGCACACTACCGTTAGCTAGTCGAATCCAGGCCACCGCCTGTTTCTGTAAATAAAGTTTTGTTGGAACACAGTCATGCTCTTTTGTTTACATATTGTCTGTGGCTGCTTTTGTAGCACAACAGCAGAGATGAGAATGGCTCCCAAAGCCTAAAACATTTGCTTTCTGACCTTTTACAGAAATGTTTGCCAATCCTAGGTATAAACCTGATTCTGTGTCTAGAATAACATTCAGTACCTAATCTAGTTGATTTCTGGTATATTTACCTGTTGAAATACGCGTGATTTTATCATGTTGCTCTCCCTTTAAGTTCTATTCATTATAGTTAATGCATTGGGCAGATTCTTTTGCATTTGTGTAGATAGCTATGAATCTGTGAAGTTCATTTCAGGAAAGAAACAGAATTCATTTCAGTACAGAGGGAGAAGTATTTCTAAATATTCTCAAGAGAGCTAAGAACAACTGCTCTAGGGGCACCTGGGTTGCTCGGTCGAGCAACCAACACTTAAAAAAATTTTTTTTTAATGTTTATTTATTTTTGAGAGAGAGAGAGAGACAGACAGAATGGGGGAGGGGCAGAGAAAGAGGGAGACACAGGATCCAAAGCAGGCTCCAGGCTCTGAGCTACCAATACATGCTGAGCCAGACTCAGGGCTCAATCTCACAAGCCGTTGAGATCATGACCTGAGCTAAAGTTGCATGCTTAACTGACTGAGCCACCCAGGTTCCCCTTGAGCATCCAACTCTTGATATCAGCTCAGGTCATGATGTCACGGCTCGTGAGTTCAAGCCCTGTGCTGGGCTCCATGCTGACAGAGTGGAGCCTGCTTGGGATTGTCTCTCTCCCTGTTTGCTTCCCCTGACCCCCGCTCAAAATAAATAAACTTAAAAAAAATAAAAAAGACACTACCCTAGATCTCAGAACAAAGACGATAAAGATAAAAGAAAGTATATGACCAAAAAGAAATTGACAACACGTACCTCGCTGAACATTAACTGATCATAAGCTCAATGAAAGAAGCTCCTGGGTCTATTTGTATGTCATTTAACTCAGGAACTGGTACACAGGAGGTGTTCACTGAACACGTGGCTGAATGATTCAAGGAATGGAAGGATGGATGAAACATACAAATAACTGAAGGAAGAAAGACTGGAGTAGTGACCTTCCTATCTCAAGGGTTCATCAAGCAGAAGCTCAGTGGTCATTTGTCGGGTAGTTTGGAGAAAGAATTCTTTCCAACTGAAAGGACTATGTGGACTGAGTAACTGAGTGGACTAGAGGATTCTCTAGGTCTCTAAACCTCCATTTCTAAGGTGAGCTCTAACACATGGAAATCTCATTACCTAGGGCCACTAAGACCTTGTTCCAGTTTTGGGCTGAAGATGACCTAAGGCTGCCAATACCTACCCTCCTGACCTCATCCCTGAACCAGTTACATACGGAAATAAAGAGAGGAGTACAGTGTGGGACCTCAGTGTAGAGGACTCCAAAATGAAACAGGTCTGGGTTGGAGGGTAAATTGTCGGCAGAGATGGACACCAACATTTCCTCCCATCCTTGATGCATTTTCCTTTGTGCTATGATGCTTCAGAGCTTTCCTTCAGGAGGTCACGTCTACAGCTCCACCACTCGTGTCGAGTATCAGCTGGTGACTTGATTTGAGCAGTAGGATGCAGCAGAAAAGACCCTGTGACTTCTGAGCCTCGGTCTCAAGAGGCCTTGTAGCTTCTGCCTTAACTGTCTGGAAAGGTGCAGACCCATGTGATGAAGTCTGGTTGAAGACAAGGATTGGCTAGGTATGGCCCATGGGCCAAATCCACCCCACCACCGTTTTTGTAAATTAAGTTTTATTGGAACACAGCTGTGTCCACTTGTTTCCATATTGCCCATGACCGGTTTATACTACACCAGTAAAGTTGAGTAGATACATCCGTGACTGGATGCCCCGCAAAACCAAAAATTCTTACCATCTGACTTTCTGTCGAAAAAGTTTGCTGTACCTTTGGCCTCTACAGGATGAGAGTACATACAACAGAGAGGAACTGTCCCAACTGATGTCTCCTTAGAACAAGCGGCTCCCACTTAAGTGACCAAAAGAGGGCAACGACATGAATAACCGCAGGTGAGACCAGCAGAACAATCCAGCTGAACTCAGCCCAAATTGCAGATCCATAGACTTGTGAACAAATATAATGGTGGTTGTGTTACGCCACTAAGTTTTGGGCTGGTCTGTTCTGCAGCAAGAAATCATTGAGAGTGGCACTTAGGGATGTGCCACTTCATGTATGTATCAATTTCTAGCTCCTATTTGGGGGCGGGTTGCGGGTGTCTCACCACCTCCATCGCAGGCTGGGTGACTTCCAACTACCAGTATCTGAAACTCCCTGCTGAGGGGCTTTCTGCAAAGTCCTGGCCAGGGCTCGATCCCAGCTGCGAAATTAACACTCCATGTGCACCCCACCCACCCTCAACCGATGATCCACAGAAGCTGGTGTGGGAATCCACTGCAGTTCCCTCACCCTCTGGAAGCGAGAACTCTGATGTATATGTTCTGCAGTGTTTTTTCAGAGTTTCCCTGCGGACTAACCCTCTAATCTCCCACTGGCTTAGCATCACGCTCCTTATTAGCAGCCAGCCTTTTTGTCTATTTTTCCCATGACTCTCCGCGTATCTCCTGAACATCCCAAACGAGCTATTTTCACTCAACTCGTTGTCACAGGTTCTGCTTCAAGTCAGAATACAAACCACAAGGCACTGGGTAACCTCAGCTGTTTCTCTCTCTGAATCTTTGTTTCCTTGTCTGTAAAATGAGGATTACAGGCGCATTTGTATCTCGGGCGACGGCCGTGAGGACTATTTTAAGAACGTGTTGCTCAAGCACCCGGCGCTGCTCGTAGTAGGACGCGGCGCATGAGCTAGCCCCACCTCCCTTCCGCATGGGCTCTGGTGATTGGCCAACACCAATCTGGCCATGCACAGAGCCCTGGTGATTGGCCAGCACCCTCTAATAATCTAAGCTACTATTGAAGGGCTCTGAAATACCCAGTGTAGAGAGGCAAAACCTGCCCAAATTCGTCACAGTGTGTGGGGGCTGATTCTGGCTTTCCGTCACGTCCCAGTTCCAAAGTCTGGGCCCTGCGCCTCCATATTTGGACGACACTGTGGCTCCTGAATTCTGAGTTGACGCCCTGGGCTGGAGCCTGCTGCGTGCCTGACCCCAGGAACCTGTCCCCGACAGGAAGGAGAAGTGTAGTCAAGGAAGTGTGGCAGACCTGACTCCAGACAATTAGAAAAACATCAACGTGCCTCACAGTGGAAGGTGAGCATGACTTCAACTGTGGCCTTAAAAAGAAACGGGGTGGGGAAGGATGTTTTTCTTTTCTGCCTTAAGAGAGAAGCCGGTCTACCTAACACCCTCCACTCCTCCTAACGGCCTATAAATACATGCCCAAACCTGGAGAAAAAATTAAGCGCACCCTTCCCACCTCGCAGACTAGGAAACACGTTCCTTTGCTCTGTTCTCTCTTTCAACTGCTGATTCCTTAACTGTCCTCCCTCAAGACCTGCCAAAGCCAAGACATTCAGGAATGTTTAGGAGGTAACTGGAAGGCAGAGCAAGAACAGAATGCTCAGCCGGTCCTGAGATCAATAATGGAAGGGTTCCATCACACCCCCGAGTTAGGCAGCAGCGGTAGTGACAGCAGAGTTCTGGATCACTGCCAGGCTGGGAATAATGGCAAGGCTATAATTACCTTGTAGGACTTTGGATGGAAGTGACTATTTTAGAACCTGAAAACATCTCAGCAGCATCTTGGAGTCCCGTTTGGGAAAGCCCCTTTTACTGTTGTCTTCTTGTCATGCGATAGGATGTCAGTGTCGGGAACATTTCCTACCAGAAAACCATCAAGGGATCTGTGCAGCCCCTTGGAGGAGTTTAAAAAAGGCACCATGGCTTCTAAGCCTTGACTTTGACTGAAAATGCTATCCTTTCGTCTTTCGGAAGAAAATATTTTCATTCTAGTGGTTGTGGGTCACCATGTTTAGGATAGGTTGTGGCCATGTACTTTCTAGTCACAGAGTGTAAAGTCTTCGCGATGTATCTTTGCACAACCCACAGCATCTCATTCGAGGTCTTGTAATAATTAGACGCTTGAGGATAACTGCGTTGGAAAATAGGATGTGCTTGGGTATGGCCCCAGAGATCTCTTTGTGGCTCTGTGACGTTCGATCATGCAGCCTCTCAGAGCCTCTGTTTCCTTATCTGTGAGCTTCCTCCCTCCCTCCCAGGACTTTTAGAAACGTAAAAGGACAAAAGGTGCGACAGCAGCAAAAATACGTGCTTAGGGAAGATGAGTTCCTGTCATTAAAGCATCTTTTGAGGTTCTTCAACTTGTAAGAAAAAGAGAAAAAAAGAGTGGGAAATCAAACACAGGCTGTTGGGTGAGCACTGGCTCTGGAATTAGACTACATGGGTCCAAATACTAGCTTTGCCATCTCCTTGAAGTACGACCATGGACCGTTCACTTCATTGTTCCCTGCCTCACTCTTCCTAGCTGTACTACAGTATAGGGACTCCCCTCAGTAGACTTCCACAGGATTAAATGAGACAGTTCATAGAAATGCAGCAAAAAATCCGGAATGTAGTAGTTACCGGTAGAGGACAGTTGCTCCCATTAGTATCATAATTATTTGTAAACGATTGCTATTGGAAGCCAGTGTTGTTTCATGCCTCGGAATGTGGATTGTAAATCATGTAGCAGGTTCTTGGTAGCCGTTAGGGTCACTGCAGGACAGTACAAAGTGTCAGATCAGTTTACCTGTATGAACTCAGTGTCATAACACTCTGATGGGTCCCAGTCAGCTGGCTGAAGCTTCACAACAGAAATTTGTTATAAAGTTCATTTACATTCTCCATGCATATAAAGGCTTCTGTTAAAAATAATACATTGATCTGGAAACAAACTTATCCAGACCAACCATGCTTTCATTTACTTGTATCTTAAGTCATTTTCAGTAGGATACTAAGGTGAACAACTTACAGCTAGCTACCCTCCAGGTTGCCTAAAACCTTGCGTTAATGATAGTGATAAATAATGATAATACGATGGTGGGTAACATTCACTGCATATTCATGCTATGTGCATTACCTACATTTGAACACGTGCTTTTTATTTATTTATTTATTTATTTATTTTTTTTTTTTTTAAATTTTTTTTTCAACTTTTTTTTATTTATTTTTGGGACAGAGAGAGACGGAGCATGAAAGGGGGAGGGGCAGAGAGAGAGGGAGACACAGAATCCGAAACAGGCTCCAGGCTCTGAGCCATCCGCCCAGAGCCCGACGTGGGGCTCGAACTCACGGACCGCGAGATCGTGACCTGGCTGAAGTCGGACGCTTAACCGACTGCGCCACCCAGGCGCCCCCACGTGCTTTTTATTTGATTCTCATCAGCTTTCCCTGTGTTACTTTTTTGGATACAAGGAGGGAGGGCACTCTTACTAGCCCCAATTTACAGATGAGATGCTCAAAGCTCAATGAGGTTAAGTACCACTCTCATGATCACCCTCTGGTATGTGACGTGTGGGGGGTTTGAACCCAACCCGGTGAGAAATAGAAGTCTCAAGTTTGATCTCTGTTGAAGCCCACACTGTAGGGATGCCCCGACTGGCAGGGCATAATAGAGCAAGGAGACAGGATTTGCGGAAAACAGACTTCATGCAAGGATTTCCTTCCTGTCCCAGGAAAATTGTAAAGAAGCTGGGAAGTGCTGAGCAGTCAGTAGATTAATGATAAGTCACTTCCTTGGTCCATCACAATTAGGAAACAGTTTAACCAGCAGAAGGGTAAAAGTACCCGCAGTGATGATGCAGCAACTGGAAACCCTCCCAGGTACATAGGGATTTTCACTTTGCCAAGGGCTTTCCCCATGCCGTGTCATCGGTCCTTTTAAATTTTTTTTTTTCAACGTTTATTTATTTTTGGGACAGAGAGAGACAGAGCATGAACGGGGGAGGGGCAGAGAGAGAGGGAGACACAGAATCCGAAACAGGCTCCAGGCTCTGAGCCATCAGCCCAGAGCCCGACGCGGGGCTCGAACTCCCGGACCGCGAGATCGTGACCTGGCTGAAGTCGGACGCTTAACCGACTGCGCCACCCAGGCGCCCCCATCGGTCCTTTTAAACTATCCTGTAGAGGCAGAATGAACACGAACATTACTGGAGACATACGCTATGGAAGGACCAGCAAGACAGAAAAGGATTTGGAAACCCTAACGTTAACTATGAATGATCATTCAACCTGGGCAACAAACCTCAGCTACCATGCAGCCCTATGATCACAAGAATCAACAGCTGAAACACATACAGCCATTCTGTACCCATACAACCGTGCTGTTTGTCACTTTCAGTACAGTATTCGCTGAGTTACATGAGTTATTCAATAGACTAGGCTTTGTGTTAGATTACTTTGCCCAAGTTATAGGCTAATGTAAGTGTTCTGAACACGTTTAAGGCAGGCTGGGCTACGCTATGATGTTGGATAGGTTCAGTGTATTGGGGATGCATTTTTTAAAATTCCAATTTATTTAACAGACAGTGCAATACTGGTTTCAGGAGTAGAATTCAGTGACTCATCACTTACATACAACACCCAGTGCTCATCACAAGTGCCCTCCTTAATTAATTTTTTTTTAACGTTTATTTATTTTTGAGACAGAGAGAGGCAGAGCATGAGCAGGGGAGGGACAGAGAGAGAGGGAGACACAGAATCTGAAACAGGCTCCAGGCTCTGAGCAGTCAGCACAGAGCCCGACGCGGGGCTTGAACCCACGGACCGCGAGATCATGACCTGGGCCGAAGTCAGACGCTTAACTGACCGAGCCACCCAGGCGCCCCTGCCCTCCTTAATTAACTCATCACCCATCTAGCCCATCTCCAACCCACTGCCCTCCACCAAACCTCAGTTCTCTATTGTTAAGAGTCTCTTGTGGTTCATTTCCCTCTCTTTTTTCCCCTCCCCTTCCCATGTGTTTATCTGTGTTGTTTCTTAAATGCCACATGTGAGTGAAATCATATGGTATTCACCTTTCTTTTTGACTTCTTTTTCTTAGCTTAACACATTCTAGCTCCATCCACATGAGTACAAATGGCAAGGTTTCATTTCTTTCTGATGGCTGAGTAATATTCCATATATATATATATATATATATATATATATATATATGTATTTGCAGAGAGGAGGGGCACATTTTTAACTTAGGATATTTTTAACTTAGGATGGTTTTATCAGGACCTAACCCCCTTGGAAGTCTAGGAAGATCTGTACATTCCAAACTCATTTGCCAAAACAGGCATTTGTTCAACATCAATTACTCTCTGCACTAGCATAGATAGTTTGGAGTTGGCAGTGGTGCTAGGGGGATGATTTAAATTGGAGGCAGAATATGGAGCTGGGAAAGACATTTTACGTGTCGGTCCAGTCCTTTTCAAAGTACCCACCAAGAGGACAAGAGCTGTCCCAGCAAAGAACTGAGCTATGCAAAGGCCACTGCGTGTATTCATTAGGTACGGCTGGGGTGTGCCTGGTGGGAACAGGCAAGAGATAACCAAGAACCATTTCAGCCATACTAAGGAGAGCTTGGCTCTTGTCCTCTATGCGCTGGAGAATCAATGAAGAAATTTTAAAATAGAAGTATCAGGGTCAGGATTTTCAAAAGATTGGTGTGGCAGTGCTGTGGCAAAGAGAAAGAAGTCTCTTCTACTCCAGTGTTTAAAGACCATGGTCTCAGTGCTTCTGGAAGCAACAAAGAGCTTTTTAAAACAGGGGACTTCCTCTACTGAATGTAGCCATGCCTGGCAGGTGCACAGACCCTTTTACGTCTAAAACTCTGCCTTTCAGTTCACCAAACAACAGTCCGAGGAGGTGAGCCAAGGAGAATTATCCCCATTCACAGATGGGGAAGTATCTCTAAGTAACTTCAGGACCACAGAACAATTCCCAGTCAGAGCAAATGCATTCTAGCTGTGCCCTATTTAAGGCCGGAATTTGACGTGCATGGCTACAAAATGAAGCATGTCTAAAACGCTACCAGGAAAACAAAAACAAAAACAAAAACCAACCCCTGATGCTCATAAGTAGAAATTAGTGTTAGGTAGTAATCTAAGAAGTATTGATTTCGAAAACAAAGAATGAGTAACTAGCACCAAGACCCACGCCAACATACCTGAAAACAGAAGGCTGCTAGCTGGGGATCTGCTTTGCAAAAGTAAGAAACACTTGATGGAAAGTATTACAGTTTCGCGCATCTAATATGCATAGCTTGTACATGTGCACAGATAGAGAATTTGAGCTTGCCTAATTATGCACATTACAACCTTTATCAAACCATGCTGGATTTCACTTAAAAGCAATTCTGAAATGACTACTGTCACGTACGTTCTTTGAATTACAAGAGAACGGCCTTCATTCTCTACACACCTTTTTGCATTTCCTTCAAAGTATACATACCATCACAATTTAGGGAGAGAGATCATCAAATATCATTCATGAACTTCAGGTTTTATCAGGAAGAGACAAAAAAAAGGAATGAATCAGGTTTGTAATATGACTCTGCACAGTCAAGAGAAATTCCCCAGCGGGGGGGGGGGGGGGGCGGGTGGACAGAAAGGCTGTTTACCATCTTAAGCAGCTTCCGGAGTGGAAGAAGCAGTATCTCTAGACTTCAATTGCTTCATTGTAAAATGGCCTACAAGACCCTAATTCTGGCCCCTGGCTCTGTCTCCAACCATAGCTCTTGCCATTCTTTTCCTTCCTCACTCATCCTCTGCCACAAGGACAGCCTACTTGTCTCCTGGACATGCCAAACACATTACTGCCTCAGGGCCTTTGCACGTGCACTTTGCCTAGAAACAGTTCTTCCTTCAGATTTTTGTGGGTTCACCCTCTCCTCTCTTTCAAGCCTCTAGTGAAATGGCCCTTCTGCAAGAAGGCTTTCTTGGGTCCCTAAGCAGTACCTGCCTATCCCTTCACCCTATGATCTTTCCTATTTTTTTTTCATAGCATTTATCTCTATCTGACATTATTTGTTTTCCTATTTATTGTTCCCGCCCTCGCTAGAATTAAGATCCACGAGTGCTGGAACTTTGTTATCTTCCTATTTTCCAACTTTTCAAAGAGTATCAGCAAATAAGTGGGAGCTCAGTAAATATTTGTAGAGAGGAAGGAGGGAGAGAAGAAGGAAAAAAAATGTTTCATTTTTTTTTTTTTTCCATCTGATATTCCAAATAGGCAGCATGGTTTTAAGGTATTCTAATTAACTGGCTTACCTTGGGCAATTAACTGAGTAAAGTGATAAATAATAGTCCCATTTTTTAAAAAAATATTGTCATAGGGGCGCCTGGGTGGCGCAGTCGGTTAAGCGTCCGACTTCAGCCAGGTCACGATCTCGCGGTCCGTGAGTTCGAGACCTGCGTCAGGCTCTGGGCTGATGGCTCAGAGCCTGGAGCCTGTTTCCGATTCTGTGTCTCCCTCTCTCTCTGCCCCTCCCCCGTTCATGCTCTGTCTCTCTCTGTCCCAAAAATAAATAAACGTTGAAAAAAAAATTTAAATTAAAAAAAAATATATTGTCATAAACACACACAACATCTACCATCTTAGCCATTTTTAAATGTCTAACCGGCACACATTTTTGGACTTGGGGCTTCAAAGGGCCAAAATTCAGCCTTCCTAATGTACTGCTTCTAAATCACTGAAAGACTTCCCCAGTCCACAAAAACTTGTGCTACATTCTTAAATATTTACATTAAACAGATGAACATTTTTAAAATAGAAGGAAAATGCATTGCTATGTACTTGTACTGAGGCAAGATAATTATAGAATTTACCAAAAAAAATTAATAAATAATTCATCATAAGTAGTGTGGTCTGGTAATGGAACATCATTTAAAACAATATAATTAACTTCTTCCCATCTTGTCAGCGTATCTCAGGAACCTTGTTTAGTGATTGTGTTAAACATCTACATTTGAAACTCTTCACGAACATGAGACTTGGTCAACTGGCCCTTGTGACCCCACGGTGCTAGGCTAAGAGATGCATCCCTAATTTACAGATGGGGAAAGTGAGCCCTCAGAAAAGTTATCACTTGTTCGAGGTCAACACAATGAACAGCAAAGCTGATACTCACGTCAGGCCTTCTAACAGAAAGTTCTGAGTCTTTCTGCTATACCAGGCTGTGCAATGACTTTCCTAAATCTAAAAGCCTTGCTTTTCCATCTCCTTTTATTATCTACTTCGCTATTCAGAGTCATTCTATACTGAACTGAAATTTGTTCCATCAGCAGTCATATAAAAAGGTGGTGGGTTTTCAGGTTGTTTTTTTTTTTTTTTAGCTCAGCCCATGAATTTTCTAGTCTAGCTTCTTAGCAATAAAAAGCACCTTCCCTCACAAAGTGGCCCTACATGCCACCTGGCAGCTCAGACCTCACTTTAGGAAACACAACTTAATTTAATGGGGTGCTAGGAAGCAAGCTCAGGGTGCATCGAGCATTTTAATACAGTGTTTCTGACCAGATGGTATTCACGTGCTCCTAAACTTATCCTTCTGTGATCGTGAGACTGCTTTTGTCTATTACTATAGCAATAACTAAGGAGGTGAACGCCATGGTTTGGATCCGTCGAGGGGTCAGTTCCTTTTATTCAGGCTCCAACATGTTGTTGCTATGATTGGCCCCATTCCACAGGCAGCGCCATTTCAAGTTACAGAGTGCAACTGGGTGGATGGATTGGTGCAAATCCATTACCAGGGGGCTAAGCAGCAAACACCCAAACCTGCACTCTTGCCACCGACAGCCGCTGTGAAATTTCCAGTATATATCTGAGTACATGCTGGGTGTCCAATATAGTGTAGGATAGGGTGAATGGTTACAAAGTAAACTTTAATACTAATTCAGTGTTAACTAAATAAGGAGTCCCTACTCTGTTCCTGGCACTATGCTGTGTGCTATGGCGATAATCAGGGAAGATATTGTGGAGCTTACAAACTAGAAACTAGAGTATACTCCTATAATCGATTCCTATAGTAATTCCTGTAGTAATAAGCCAGTGTCATCTGGTAATGTTACTATGTACAAAGGACTGTAGTGGCTACAAAGATAAAATCCCATTCTTGTCCTTAGGATTCCACATAAAAATGGAGAAATGCTCGCTAATGATAGCTCCTGTTACTATTTTTAAACATTTTTTTTTTTTTTTTAATTTAGAGAGAGAGAGAGAGCACGCACAAGCAGGGAAGGGCAGAGAGAGCGGGAGACACAGAATCAGAAGCAGGCTCCAGGCTCTGAGCTGTCAGCACAGAGCCCGAGGCGGGGCTCGAACCCACAAACCATGAGATCATGACCTGAGCCGAAGTCGGACGCTTAACCGACTTAGCCACCCAGGCACCCCTCTTTACAGTGTCTTTGTGGTAGAACAGAATTTATCTCCGCAGCATTCCTGGGCATCTGATGTCTACGAGGCTTTCATTTTATTTGTACGTGGTCATATACTGAGCAGGCTGTACTCTTTAGGGGAGTTGGACACAAGTATGTTTTATAATGTAATTTTTCAAAGGGTATCGACTGTAAGCTAACTGGGAAAATCTAGGTCACAAGAAATTGGGTCACTGTAAAGCTTTTCCTTAAAAGAGTTTTAAACTTTCCCACAATAACATTTTTGTTAGAAAAAGAGAACCCAGCCTTTGAACATAAGGTTAGCATAGATCAAAAGCGGGCAGCCTCATTGATTGCTCTGAGGTTAGCCTACGTGTGTAGATGCTAAGATCATGAACATGGGAACCGCAGAGGCCTGGATTTGAATCTGGGCTCTGAAATGCACTGACTGGGTATTCATGCATGAGCTGGGGAGTCTCTTAGGTGGGTGGCTTTGTTAACTCTAGAATGGGTTTAACCAAGATTACCTCCAGAAATGGTTGCAAAGATTAAATAATGTAGATAAAGCGCTTAGCCCAGGGCCTGGCTTATAATAAGAACATGATAGCAGTGATGATGTTTATATTGATGATGATGATGATGATGATGAAGCAGAAGACAACCAAGATGGGGGGGGGGAAGGGATGATAACCATGACATTGATGAGCTCAGTGACTCTTTCCCTCTCCCACCTAACCTAACTGTTACCTTCCCCATGATGCTATTCTAAAGGCCAAGGTTAGATATACACTATACTAGATTAAAAAAAAAAAAAAAAAAAAAGAACTCTGTAGCATAACAGGGCTAAATTCTTTGAACTGTGTTCCTACTTCTACGGACAAACTTGAAATTATTCCTCCCGAGTCCTCTGGCCAGGCCCTCCTGTGAGCAGGAGCTTATGCTCGTAAGATGGTTGTTTGCTTTCACAGAGTTGACAGGCCCAGGCGGGGATTCACCTTGGATCACGTCTCGCTCTTACTAGCACCATACTCATAACCAACAGAGCTAACTAGTCTGACATGAAGGAAGCATGAAATCCCAAACCAGTCCCTGAGGTTTTTTTCCTTGGCTCTACAACAGAACTGTCTGCAGAAAATATTTTTATTGTCGGGCTCCTTTTCTATCCTCAGCAGATTTTCCTTTGGAATAATTTTCTCCAGATTATGGTGACTCCTTGGGAGAAGGCCTGGGACGGAGCCGGCCTGCATTTCCTGAGACATAGGAACAACCACTCCGTTTCATTGTGAGGATCTAATAGGCACAAAATTACATGTCACGGAAACACGAATAAATCAGGACGCTGTGAAAGCCTAAAAGGACAGCAGAAAACAGGGACATTACAACTTTACGTTGCAACTACATCTTCGCTGCAGTGTGAAAAAAAATATATATCCATTACTCTATATGTGACAGAGATATCTGAAAGACACTATTTTTTCACATGCTCTTTCTACCTAAGAGGTTTTAATGCCCTTAGATAGTAGAATTTTGGCAGCCTGGATAAAACGAAGGCTGTGAATAGCGTGTGACTTAAAATATGCTGGGAAGGGGGTGCCCGAGTGGCTCAGTCGGTTGAGCGTCAGACTCTTGATTTCGGCTCAGGGCATGATCTCATGGTTCACGGGACTGAACCCCGGGTAAGGCTCTGTGCTGACAGCGCAGAGCCTGCTTGGGATTCTCTCTCCCTCTCTCTCTCTGCCCCTCTCCTGTTCATGCATGCTTACACTCTCGAAATAAATAAATAAATAAATAAACTTTAAAAAATATGCTGAGAAGAGCCAAGCAACATCTGAGCTTTGACACCATGAAGACCTTTCACCTGCAGCTAATCCAGTCTAGTGATACAGGTTGTAAAATCCTCTCTTGCTTGGCTATGGGGCTTTTGAAACCCTCACAAATTTTAAATGAGAGCCAAACCTGAATTGTCAGATAAGTATCTCGTCATACGACATTTTTATTTAGGAATTAGAACACTGAGGATGGACTTACAATGAAGTCAACCGAGTATTTTTACTGAATGTGTTATTCTTCAGAGTTTAGCCATTTTGTATTTTAAACATGATCCCCTTTTGTTAAGAGCTGGAAGATACAGGTTTCAGTGCAAATAATGACAGCCCTGAGACATGGAAATTGATTCGCTTGAGGGAAACTTAGTGATGGTTCTCTGCTTTAAACTACTTCCTGGAACTATTTTGGTGGGAAATTTGATAAAAGTCAAATTTTAAAATAATTTACTTAGTTAAAGTGACAATTAGCACACTTACTGAGTACTTCTGATTGCCTGGCAATGTTGTGCTCATAAGCACTTTACAGGCATATCTCATTTAATGAACACAACACTTTGAACTTGATAACTTCGATGAAGTGAAAAGAAAAGCTTGTTGAGCAACTAACTTAAACGGCATCATGGGAAAGGAATATCCAAACCTCCCAAACACCGTAAAAAATAATAAATAAATTAAAAATTATTTGATGTAGCACCCCCTAGTGTGAAGAATGGGGAAGGCAATTCCCAGGCAAAACGGGTTTTAATTTCATTCATTCGTCATTCTTTCATTCCATGAATATGTATGGTTTCCTTGTTGTAAGCAAGACACCGTGATGGTGCCGGTATTGAATAGAGGATAAAACAGACCTGCTCCTGCCTTCTAGAAACTCATAGTCTCATCTAAGACACCTAAAGGAAGAAGAAAACTGCACAGTTGCAAATTGTGATGAAGGCGTGGATGGAAACACGTCGGGTCCTGTGATAGAAAGTAAGAGGGGGGGCGCCTGGGTGGCGCGGTCGGTTAAGCGTCCGACTTCAGCCAGGTCACGATCTCACGGTCCGTGAGTTCGAGCCCCGCGTCGGGCTCTGGGCTGATGGCTCGGAGCCTGGAGCCTGTTTCCGATTCTGTGTCTCCCTCTCTCTCTGCCCCTCCCCCGTTCATGCTCTGTCTCTCTCTGTCCCAAAAACAAATCAACGTTGAAAAAAAAAATATTTAAGAAAGTAAGAGGGGGTCTCTTCGGGGATAAATATGAAGTCAGGCTGCAGAGCTCTCTGGGCAGCGAGAGCATACGTGAAGGTGCCGAGGGCCACAGAGGTTTGGTGCTTGGGGGAACCCCACTGTGGCTGGAGCATTGGGAGGGAGGGAGAGAGGAACAGGAAGGACTCGATGAAGATGGACGTGGTCGGGAGTGTTTGTTCTAAGTGTGAAGGAAACGGTTAGAAGTTCAGACTGGCTGGGAGCTGGTGAGATCCATATGCTGTGAAGACCTCTGTGACCTGAAAGACGCTCAAGGCGAATGCGAGAGGGTCTGCTCCTTACTGGGGAGGGAGTAAGGGGCAGTAAGGAGGCTTTGTAGGAGCTGATGTAGGAGATGACAGTAATGTGGGTTGGATCAGGGATTCTCAAAAGGGGGAGACGTTGCCCCCAGCAGACATTTGGCAACGCCTGGAGACATTTTCAGCTGTATCAAAGTGGGAGTTCCCACGGGCGTCCTGTGTGTAGAGAACAGAGAAACCACCAACAGACCGACAGTGCCCAGGATAGCTTCCCACAGCAAATAATTTTCTGGCCCCAAATGTCAGTAGTATAGAGGCCATAAACCCTAGGGTAGAGGTTTAGCAAAAGTGATAGATAGGAGTAGACAAATTTTTAAAATGGTTAAACTGTGGAATGTATGGGACTAAGTGATGGATGGATGTAGAGTGGTGAGGGAGAGGGACGTATCAGGTGAGACTCCCAGAACCCTGGCTTGAACAAATGTGGGTTGTCATTTACTAAGATGGAAAGGCCCATGGTAGGAGCCAGATTGCAACAGGGAAGAAATAAATAACTCCTCTTTGAATATGTCATGTTTGAGGTACCTGGGAGATACCCAAGAGGAGATGTGAAATAAGTTGACTTTCTGAGTCTACAACTTAATCATCGTCATTATAGTAATTAAATTACTGAGCAGTTATAACGTATCAGGCTTCATTCTACGAAATTGTTTTTACATTATTTTATTAATCCTACTGACAGTAAGGATCAACATTCATTCTCTGAATCCTCTTGATAAATTCTTAAGTTTCCAAATTATGAGCGACGGATATCATCCTACTCCTCAAAAATTTTCCTTCAGCATAGGAAACACTGTTGAAAGCTAACAGTAAATATTATGCCTTCCCTAATAAAACAGAATGTGTCAGTAAGATAAAACATCCTAACCACTGTGCCATCAAAGATATCCAAAATTATATTTGTCATTACTCCAAAAGCTTTCATCATCTTTATTTTAGAAAATATCCTGCAAGTATTTATCTTCTTTATTGCCTCTGATTCGGATAAAATAGCAAAATTTTACCCCAAAAAGGACACTACCCTTAGGAAATAGAAGCATGATCTCTAGAAGCAGTTTAACATTCCAGGAGAGCCTTCTGCCATTTAATATTCTTCCAAAGCCATCTGGCCCTCCATTTTCCTGGCCAAATGATACAATGTCTTCAAAACACATTTCCAACATTAGCAGATGCAGCTAACTCAAGTCAGGAAGCCTGAAGGAATGGAACCACTCCATTCTAAGTTACATGATATGTAAGTCACTCTGTGATACCCAGGATGGATGTCTGGGAGCACTTTTGCTTATTTAGTCTGAGAGAAAGAATCTTAAATAGCAAGGCTATGAAAGCTCATATTGTTACAATGAGCCTGGTCGCAGTGTTGAGGTTCAGCCAGACCTCACTAAAAGTGGGACTCCAGTTAGGAATTTGTTACCAACGCCAACTTCTGGTAGGGTATATTTGTAATTTGCCCCAGGGCTAAAGTTTCAGGTCAACTCACATTAAAGTAGAAAATAAAGTACTTTGTTCAGGTGAGACGCACTGCTCAGCTCAGAATCTACGAATACAAAGGATTCGTGATTCTCATATGTCTTGGGGCAGTCTTGCAGAGATTTTTTTCCAGTTTCTTCTCCACCTCTCTCTCCTCCGCCCAGAACCTGACAGATTTCTATCAGGTGAGAAAAAAGGGCTGGTAAGCCTGCATCCTTCCTGTCATTATTGAAGGTACCCATCCATCTACAGGGACAAATAAGGTTTCACATGGCACACTGCAGTCTGCTTTCTATTTTGTCGGGGTTCTGGGTTTCTAGATACCTACAGGAAAAAAAAAATCTAGAATTTCTAAATTCTGTGGTTGGCTAGGGCCTATTGAAAAATCCCTGTTTTACAGTCCACGCCGTTTCCTGCCCCTCATTACACAACTTCCTCAGCTGTTCTAAAAGCGGCTTAGGGATTTTTTTTTTCCCCCTGGGGAAAGAGGAGGGTCAGGAAGCTGAGTAGCAAGATACAAAAGCACAGTCTGGTGGGGTGCCTGGGTGGCTCAGTCGGTTAAGCGTTAGACTTCGGCTCAGGTCATGATCTCGCAGTCCGTGAGTTCGAGCCCCGCGTCGGGCTCTGTGCTGACAGCTCGGAGCCTGGAGCCTGCCTCACATTCTGTGTCTCCCTCTCTCTCTGCCCCTTCCCTGCTCATGCTGTGTCTCTCTCTGTCTCAAAAATAAATAAACATTAAAAAAAATTAAAAAAAAAACAAAAACAAAAGCACAGTCTGGGAGTGCTGGTCCTAACGTGGGTCCCTCTACTGAAATTAGCCACATGTGCTGAACAATTTCATACCACCTGGTTATTCCACCTGGTTATTGACCACCTGGTCAATCCACAAGAGCACCCTGATCAGAGAAATAGCTCTTCTCCTCAGTAGTCCCCCAAACAGTATATATGAAGACTATATAGCCAATGGAATGTTTTTTGATGGAAACTTCAAGGGAGGGTTGCTTTTGATGGAAACTTCAAGGGAGGGTAGAAAAGCAACCTTTTTTTTACTTTTCCATCCATCTTTCTGAAGAGAATATCCCTTTTGGGCGGGAGGGGGGGATGGTGGGGTGGGGGGAGACATCCAATGATATTTGCAATTCCCCCAAAATACATAATTGAATTCTTAATAAAAAATATGCAGTTTTACCATTGAGGAATATAAAACACTAATTCGCTAAAAAGATGAAATTCTACCAAATGCCCTCTCCTTTTACCTCCTACCCAGATTTTTAAATTGTGTCAACTCTGGGTTTTGGGCCTGTGGTCTCACGACTGAACATCATTAGCTGCCTCCAGGACACCTGTAATCCATTGTATGGTGGGAAACTAGTTTAAATCGCGTAGAGAATGAAAGCTAACCTTGACTGGGCTCACAGTCTGGACCAGGCACCATGCCAGATGTTTATACCTGGTGGTTAGCTCATTTAATTATTAATGGATAATGAACTCATATGCATTTTTACACTGGTGGTGGATAATTATCTTTAATCATTTAAGTAATACATGCTTATTTAAGAAATGTAGGCAAAGTGAAAATAAACGGGGGGGGGGGGGAAGGGAGCAGTCATAACCCCATTCCCCAAAAGTAATGACTGTTCAGTGTATTTCTCCACAATAATATTTATAAGATTTGGCTTAAAAAAGAAGACCTAGCTGTAATGATATAATATGTATAATATACATAATCTATATATAACTATGCATAATCACAGTAATAACATACACGCAATGATTTAAAATTGTTTTTCAGTTAACACTAAAACTTCTTTTTGATATGCTGGGGTTCCACTTTTTTTTTAAACAGCTGCATTTTATTCCCTTTACGGCTGTATCATATTTGCCTTAATCACTGTGAAGTTGAGCATGGGCATTTAAAGCAACTTACAAAGGTCAGAAAAAAAAACTTACACTGTCATTTTAAGTCAAAAAGAAGAAATCTAAATTAAGCTATTCAAAGAAATCAGAACCTTAAAAATACATTAATATTCTTTTATTTTAAAATTATTTCAGAGGGCATGCATGATTCAGAATTTTATTAAGCATATTAAAAGGCATTCCAGTTAATAAATGTGACTGAAATATGTTCTCATGTCCTCCCTCGCCTCAAAAAATAACTCTACTGGAACACAAATGCCCTGAGTTCTGTATGTACTTTTAAAACATAGCTAAACATGTATGGCAGAGGAATATGGAAAACAAGCTACTGTTTCTAACAAGGAGTTATCATCTTCCACTGGCAACATCCTTTGGTGGAAACAGTCATTAGACTGAATGCTAGGGCCGCCATAACAAAATCCCACAGAGTGGGTGGCTTAAACAACACAAATTTATTTTGTCACAGTTCTGGAGGCCCGAAGTCTAAGATCAAGGTGCTGGCGGGGCTGATTTCTTTGGAAGCCTCTCTTGGCATACCGTCTCACTGTGTCTTCACATGGCCTTTCCTCTATGTGCACATGTCCGAGTCCAGATTCCCTCTTCTTTTAAGAACATCAGTCACATTGGGCAAACACCGCCCCCCCCCCCCCCCGGCCATATGACTTCATTTTATGTTAATTACCTCTTTCAAGGTCCTATCTCCAAATATTCTGAGTTCCTGGGGATGAGGACTTCAACATGTGAATTTGGGGATGGGTGGAGAATTCAACTCAGCCTAGAACACTAAGCAAGAGCAGCCGTGAGGGCTCTCCTTTTTTCTTTCCTACTAGGATATCTGAGTAACAAAGAATATTCCTTCTTAAAAGAAAAGAAAGGAAAAGGGGAGGAGAAAAACGAAAAACAGATGTAACTCCTCTCTAACACCCCCCACCCTCCACCACCACCAATTAAAACATTTTTCTTGAGCTTATTTTCTTCATTCAAAGTCTCCTATCATGTTTGCATTGGGCATGTTTTCAAATCTTGGGCAAGATCTCAGGATAGCAAGGGGCACAACTTTTGCACTAAATTCCTTTAAGAAATAGCCCCAGACTTGCTGCAATTTTGAAAAAAAAAAACAAAAAAAAAAAAAAAAAAAAACGTGAATACAGTTGCTGTCGCTGACATATCCTCGAGACCACCTTCCTGGTCCTTGACGCCACAGAAGCACTTTTCTTCCACAATCCCCTAACTGCTTGTCCCAACCGAGACCCAAACCAAAAACAAACCCTATTTTGTTCTCAGAACCCGATCAGAGAATTTCCTACCAAATCCAAACACCTAAACATCTCCCCCTGAAATGATCCTAAATTTAAAAATAATACATTAAAAGAAAACAACAACAACTCGATTTTGTAAAGATTTTGTTAAATACCAGCCACCTAACACTTAAATGCAAGAAAGAAGTCGACTTGAAATGCAAACAGTCCAGGGAAGGCTCTTCATTGAAGAAATGGCCACTGGCTCTTTTGTTCTTTTATTTTTGCAGGAGACACGGTGAGGGATTTTGTATCCCCTTCCATATCTTTTTGTGAAATCTGATCCTGTTTTGCTAGAGGTTTCCTTCCCTGTTCAGTTTTTCATGCCAGGGGGGTGAAAAGTTGCATTTTAACCCAGCATAGGGCTTTCTCAAGTTTATTAACACGGTACTGCTGAGGCAAGTCAGTCCCCCAGTGGCTGTCCTGGCTCCCAGATGAAATATCCACTTTCCCTATGATATGTTATTGTAAATATAATACCGAAAGATTATTATATTTTGGACTAGGTGACTGATTCTGAATTTCCTGGCTCTACTGGAATGAAAATAAAAGACCACACAATATTGTAATGGGAACACATCTGGACAGACCACTTTTCCTTTCCTATGGATGGTGAGATTATGGGTTGAAATGTAAGACTCTTGGGTCTTTTCATGTTTCATGAACTTAGGCAAATGTAGATCCACATCACCTGCACAGATAAATGAAGGCCTCTCCTCCAGTTAGGAACCTATCAGCCATGGATTATTCCATGTGATACAGGGGATGATGTTGTACTCCTTACATCTGCTATCTATCAAAATGGAAGAAGAGGAACACCTCTGAGTAAACCAAATGTGGTCACTTCAGGCTAATTAACTTTCTGCTCCTCTGTGGCCAAAGGTTGGACTGCAGTCCTACGAGGGTCACTTTGCAGGAAAATTTGGACACAAGAGGAAACACTGGAGAGCGGATGGCTTCAGGAAAATCCCTGAATGAGCAATTACCTGCCAATACACTTAGCAGGGTGGCAGTGTGAATCATTTGTAAGGTTTCTATTTTCTAACTGTCTGTGTCTTCTACTCTAAGTCCTATGAAGGCAAGCATTGATTAAAGGAATGAAGAATTGAATGAAAGAAGGAATCAAAGCACCCCAGGAAAAGTACAGGATTTGCATTTGGAAGCCTTATGTATGAATCCTAGGAGGTTTAATTCTGTAATCCTAATTTTTTAAACAAAATGCCCGTGTTCCTTATACCATGCTGAGAATTTTAATCCTGACTTTTCTTCCCTGAAATAAAAATAGCTAATACTTTCTGAAAATTGTTTGGAGTTCCTCATCCTTGGATGACCAACAGTCCCAGTTTGCATGGGACTGACAAGGTCCCCAGGATATGGAACTTTTGGTCCTAAAAGGAAGAAATTCTGGCAATGCCAGGATGAGTGAGTCATGTTATGACAATGAACAAGTTGTTTTTTATTCATTTTGATCTCCTTAATCCCCACCAAAGCTGTTATCAGACCAGTAGATACTTTAATTACTCCATTTCACAGATGAGGCTATGAAGGCTCAGGCATGCTAAGTAACAAAAACAGAACTGTCAGGGCGCCTGGGTGGCTCAGTCAGTTAAGTGTCCGACTTCGGCTCAGGCCACGATCTCATGGTTTGTGGGTTTAAGCCCTGCACTGGGCTCTGTACTGACAGCTCAGAGCCTGGAGCCTGCTTCAGATTCTGTGCCTCTGTCTCTGTCTCTCAAAAATAAGCACTGTTTTTTAAAAATTAAAAAAAAAAAATTCAGGACTGTCATATTCCAGAGGCTGAGGACTAGTCAGCATGAATCTATACTGCTTCACATCCAAAAAAGGGGAACTTTAGGAACCCCACCTCCTGGATCTTAACGTGGTGATTGAAATGATGGTAATGAATTCAAGTGTAGCATGTGGCTATTTGCAAAGCCCTTTCTGCTTTCACTCTATAGTGAAGGGATGCCATTAAAACTAAGTTATAGTCAACCCAGGTTGACCATCTATTGGGAGCTTTGTGGTCCGTTACTCTGGGCTCCAGTGAACTGTTTTCACTTCTGTTTATGGAGAAGACACACAGAAGGCAGAAGAGGAAGGGAGAGAGAAATTAATCTTCATCAGCAAGTTATTTCCTCCAGAGGGACTTTCTGATCATTATTGTAACAAAATATGTCTTTCTCCAAAGTCTGTGCTAAGGTTGAGAGAGCAACTTTAACTGAGGAATAAATGAGGTGCCTTCAAGTGGTGAGGTTGTAAATTGCCCATCAGGTCTGAGGATTCATGGTTGGCTGCCTTCTTTCTATTTATCTCCAAGAGTTCCTGGTCTTCCACCTGGGATTGCTCATCCTAATATGTATTTTTCAGTTTAGCCAAATCTCAAAGTGATAGGCAAGAAGAAATTGAATAAGGTGGGAGAGACAGATGCATTCAACGAACATACTAAAAACTTTTTTCCAGGGGTAGGTCAAGCAGGCTTATGCAGTTTAACTGAAAACAAATTCCTTGGAAATGAAGCCTACAACTACATACCAGAGTCTTGAAGACAACACAGAAAGCTCACCTGTTTTCAATTACGCTTGATGATGGATTATATTTGTAAAATGTGATGATTTTTTTGGACACCTCTTTGCCACCACCCACCCCCGCAATGCCTTTACAGTTGGGCACGAAAGCAGTCAAGGCTTTCTCCAACACATCTCCAGTCACCTTTTTCTCTGCTCTCCAATCTTCTTGTCAACTTGGACCTTCCTCTCTTGCCTCCATGCCTTTATTCAGGCCGATGCTTCCCCATTCTTCATCTCCACTTGTGAAACTTGTAATGGACATCTCTCTCCTCTTTTGCAGCTTGAAGCACCCTTTATTATTTTGGAGTACTGCTCTTGCCCAGGCTCAGTTCATGGGTTCCTGGGGCTGAACCTATTTTTGATTCTAGAACTGGGCACGTGATCAAACAGAGCTGCTGATATATTTTGCTGGATTTATCAGGAGAGAGAGGCATTTTCTTTTTGCTGGAGTGATAAGAGCTGCTAACAGGGCGGGGGGCGGGGAGGGGGGGTGTATGAGAGAGCTGGTGTCTATTCTTAGCTCCACAAGGAAGAAACCTGTCTGAAAACAAAGCCAGTGCAAAGTATAACAGTCAAGAGTTGGAGAGACTGTTCTCTTAGAGCATCATTTGGATATCCTGGATCCAAATGCCCCTGAGGCAGGATACCCCCAGATTTTTTTAAGTTAGCTAAGTCCATTTTTGCTTTAACTAGAGTTGAGCTTAAACTAGAGTTGGGCTTCTGTCACTAAAAACCAAAAACCCAAACGTCTCCATTATACAAACCCTACTCATAATTATGGGTTCTTTCAAAGGTCACCAAATTTCTAAAGCTTTCTTAGCTTCAAAAGAGGGTGAGCCTTTTTTATTTCAAAATGTCCTAGGACTCTGTATCTAATAAAAATTATCATTATTATTATTATAGATAAAGGGGAAAATACTAGGGAACAACATTGGATTTACTTAAGCCACCTGGCAGATTTTCTGATACATCTGATACTATTTTTTCCATCCCCTTTATGGTCACAGGTGTATTAAAAATTGTGCATAGTTTTTGCTCATTGTTGACAACTGTTAAATTAGCAAAATCCTTTTTGAAAGCAGCCTAAAAATGTACCAGAGTCAGGACAAGCCAACTCTTAGGGGTCTATTCAAATGAAACAATACAAAAGTAAAAGCTGTTCATTCCAGTATTCCTGAAAGAGCACAACTGGAAATTATTTCAGTACTCCATAGCAATAGGCCATAGTCACTCCTTCCATTTCTGAAACCAGTTTTGAAACCCTCAGGTATTTTCCTAGATACGATGATGTTCTTCTAGTGCCTGGATTAATGATTTCATCAGGCTACATTCCTGGGAAATGAGTCTTAGTCAGTTATTGGTGTGCAGAAACGATGCACACCTGTGATCAGTACCTGTGGAGAAGTGAGGCAAATTGACACTGGGCAGAGGGAAAATGAACTGTGATGCAGTCATAACAAGGCATCAGCCAAACCCAGGAGCCTGGAGCTGGAATGACCCTTCAGAGTTGTCCTGCATCACCTGTCATTACACGTGGGCTGCCTGTGGGAAAGAGACATGAATTTGGATGAAAAGGCAATCTTCAGTCAAGGCCAAGTCCTGAGGAGGGATTCAACTGAGACCGTGAAGCAGCCAATGCTCCCAGCATTCGGGGGAAGGGGCATGGCAGTCCTGAAGGGGGGATCTGGACTGTGTCGATCAGTGTCCTCTACAAGGGTCAACACTGACCCATGCTGAGCTGGTAAGATGCTGTTGTCTAAGAGTTTGAAATGGGAGACATGGAGACCAGAAACGGGGAGGCAATATTACTACAGTGTTTGAGGCAAAGTCCACAAACTCATGTGTTCCTCAAAACCACGTGGTCCCCTCCCTTCTCTGTGCCTGGTTGTTCAATGGTTCAGTGGATTTCATTTGTTTCTGATACCAAGAAAACGTTAAATACTTTGCCAGCAATCCTCAGATTGTTATGAATATGACGGATTATGCAGCCGTCAAAATGATAATAATGTAATTTTTTAAATAATGTCAAACACAAAAGTGTGTCCAAATGTAATTTTAGGTGAAACTAACAAAACAGTAAGTAATATTTCTTTATGTAAACATTAGTAAGTGCAATCAACGACACTATCAAAAAAGTGGGGGGCGCCTGGGTGGCGCAGTCGGTTAAGCGTCCGACTTCAGCCAGGTCACGATCTCGCGGTCCGGGAGTTCAAGCCCCGCATCAGGCTCTGGGCTGATGGCTCGGAGCCTGGAGCCTGTTTCCGATTCTGTGTCTCCCTCTCTCTCTGCCCCTCCCCCGTTCATGCTCTGTCTCTCTCTGTCCCAAAAATAAATAAAAAACGTTGAAAAAAAATTAAAAAAAAAAAAAGTGAACAGACAACCTACAGAATGAGAGAAAGTATTTATAAATCATATATCTAATAAAGGCCTAGGATCTAGAATCTTTTAAGAACTTTCAACAGCTCAACAACAAAAAAAGACAATTGAAAATTGGGGAAAGGACTTGAATAGGCCTTTCTCCAGAGAAGATATACAAATGGCCAGAGATGCTCAATGTCATTAACCATGAGGCAAATGTATATTGAAACCACAATGAGATAACACTTCACATCTATTAGGATTGCTATTTTCAAAAAAAAAAACAAAAAACAAAAAACATACAAGAACTGGAAATCACAAGAGTTGGCAAATACATTCAGAAACCCTTCGGGGGTGCCTGGGCGACTCAGTCGGTTAAGGACCTGACTTTGGCTCAGTTCATGATCTCATGGTTTTGTGAGTTCGAGCCCCACATCGGGCTCCGTGCTAGCAGCACAGAGCCTGGATCCCACTTCGAGTTCTGTGTGTCCCTCTCTCTCTGCCCCTCCCCCACCCCTGCTCACACACTCTCATTCTCTCTCTGTCTCTCTCTCAAAAATAAATAAACATTAAAAAAATAAAAAAAAGAAAGTGAAATCCTTGGATATTTTGGGTGGGGATTTAAAATGGTTCAGCCACTGTGGAAAATAGTTTGGTGGTTCCTTGAAGAGTTAAACTTACCATAAAAAAATTACCATGCAGAGCAATTCCATTCGTAGGTATATACATAAAACAACTGAACTCAGAGAATCAAGCACAGGTACGCACAGTAGCCCTGTTCACAATAGGTAAAAGGCGGAAACAGTCCAAATGTCCATCACACAGGAACGGATAAACAGATGGTGGTAGATCCGTACTTTGGACTATCATTCAGCCATAAAAAGGGATGAAGTATTGGTCCATGGTGCAGACTTTGAAAACATTACGCTCTATGAAAGAAGACAGACACAAAAGGCCGCATGCTGTAGGGTTCCATTTCTCTGAAATGCCCAGAATAGGTAAATCCATTGGGATAGAATGTAGATTGGTGGTTGCCAGGCAACAAGGGAAAAGGGGAAATGGACCTGCTTCCTGTGTGCATGTGTGTGGGACTTCCTTTTGCAACTAGATAGAATTGGTGGTCGCGTGATATTGTAAGTGCACTCATCGCCACTGAACTGTTCACTTTAAGACAGTGAAAATGCGAATCTCACCTTGGTTTTTAAAAAGGTAATAAAGATAAAAGATAACAGTGTGGGAGTCATTTGATGAGAAGTGGTTTTCAAAAATATATCACCATGCCATATGCCTATCAGCAAATTCTTTTTGCTTTGGGGTAAACAATTACTTGCCTCCTAAACGAATTATAATAGGTTAGTATGGGAGAAGTAATAGAGTCTGCGTGATCAGCATGCTT
The DNA here is from genome assembly GCF_014898765.1 of Herpailurus yagouaroundi. Lineage (NCBI taxonomy): Eukaryota > Metazoa > Chordata > Mammalia > Carnivora > Felidae > Herpailurus > Herpailurus yagouaroundi. The sequence continues at coordinate 4,408,732 of NW_024412444.1, forward strand.
CCTGTGGAGAGAACGCCCCATGATAACACATCCCTCAACAATATTGCCTTGGCTATCAAGTGCTTGGTAGCCGGCTCTCGTCCTTCACAGAAGTGTCCATCCTGTCATTTAATTAAGCTCAGTTTAATGCAGTGTTTCATTGTTAGCAGGTGAATATCTTGGACCGCACTTACATTGTATTGGCAGGCTTTATCTGTAGCACCTTTGAAAAATGTTCTCATTAAGTCTTTTGTTATACATTTTCTAGTATAAAACATAAGCATAATATAGTTCCTTCTGAACACTCATATAAAAATGGAAACAGGAAATAAAAATAGCCATCATCCGATCACCTAGAATGGAAGGATTAAAGTTTGGTTTTACACGTACGTGTACACACCTACACGTATATACAGTTACACACGTGCGTTTTGGGCAACAAATAAATAGTGTTATGCTGTATATGCTGTATTATTTTTCACTTTCTATCATGAGCAATTTTCTCTGTCATTATTCTTCTAAAATAGCATTTTTAATGTATAGCTGTACCATAACATATGAAACTGATGATCTCTTTCAGACTCGTAAGATTTCTTCCCCAGTATTTCTGCAATCTAGTCTTTCATTGTGCCCCATTATTTTTTTAATGTTTGTTTATTATGGGGGGGGGTGAAGAGGGGCAAAGAAAGAGGGGGACAGAGGATTTGAAGTGGGCTCTGTGCTGACAGCAGCGAGCCCGACATGGGGCTCGAACCCACGAACTGTGAGATCATGACCTGAGCTGAAGTTGGACACTCAACTGACTGAGCCACCCAGGCGCCTGTCATTGTGCTCTGTTATAACCATTCTTTCTTTCATACAAACATTCTTTGGTGGTGGGAGGTAGCTTCCAGTTTTTACTAAAATATTTCCAATTTCACTACAAAGAACAGTGGGATGGCATTCCTTGTATTTAAGCCTTTTTGTGTATCATTGTTTTCTCCAGACAACCTTTTTGGTTGAGATATAATTGATATATAACATTATGTTAGTTTCAGGTGTACAACATAATAATTCCTTATTTGTGTATATTGTGAAATCTAGTTGAAATCCTTCACCACACATAGTTACAATTTTTTAAAAATTTTTTAACATTTATTCATTTTTGAGAGACCAAGCGCGAGGTGGGGAGGCAGAGAGAGAGAGAGAGGGAGACATAGAATCTGAAGCAGGCTCCAGGCTCTGAGCTGTCAGCACAGTGCCCAACATGGGGCTCGAACTCATGAACCTCAAGATCATGACCCAAGCTGAAGCCAGACGCTTAACTGACTAGGCCACCCAAGCGCCCCCATAGTTATAATTTTTGTTCTGGTGATGAGAATGTTTAAGATCTACTCTCTTAGTAACTTTCAATTCTGTGTCTCCCTCTGTCTGACCCTCCCCCGTTCATGCTCTGTCTCTCTCTGTCTCAAAAATAAATAAATGTTAAAAAATAAATAAATAAATAAATAAATACATACATACATACAATACAATACAATACAATACAATACAATACAATACAATACAGTGTTATGAACCATAGTTACCACGCTGCACATTACATCCCCTGGACTTATGTCTTTTAAAACTGTAAGTTTGTACATTTATTCATTTTGCCCAATCTCCTTTCCCCTCCTCTGGCCACCACCAGTCTATTCTCTGTATCTAAGAGTTCAGTATTTTTGTTTGTTTGCTTGTTTGTTGTCATCAGATCCCACTTATAAGTGATATCATATTGTATTTATATTTCTTTTTCTGTTTTATTTCACTTAGTGTAATGCCCTCAAGGTCCATCCATGTTGTCGCAAATAGCAAAGATTTCCTTCTTTTATATGGATGAATAGTATTCCATTGTGTGTATTTACACATTCACTATAGATAGATAGATAGACCTAGATAATCTCAAATTCTTTATTCACCCATCCAGCCATCACCGGACCCGTGAGTTGCTTCCATGTCTTAGCTATTATACGTAAAGCTGCAATGAACACGGGGATGCATGTAGCTTTCTGAGTTAGTGTTTCATTTCCTTTGGATAAATACCCACAAGCGGAATTACTGGATCAGATGGTAGTTTTGTTTTTCATTTTCTGAGGCATCCCCATACTGTTTTCCATAGTACCTGCACCAGTCTGCATTCCTACCAACAGTTTGTCTTTTCTCCATATCCTCGCCAACATTTCCTATTTATTGTCTTTTTGATTTAAAAAAAAAATATTCTAAGAGGTGTGAGAGATCATTTCATTGTGGTTTTGATTTGCATTTCCCTGATGATTAGTGATGTTGAGCACTTTTGCAAGTACCTGATGGCCATCTGTATGTCTTCTTTGGTAAAAAAAAAAAAAAAAAAAAAAAAAATGTTTTTAGATCCTCTAACCATTTTTTTTATTTTTATTTTTTTACTTTTATTTATTTTTGAGACAGAGACAGAGCATGAACGGGGGAGGGGCAGAGAGAGAGAGGGAGACACAGAATCGGAAGCAGGCTCCAGGCTCCGAGCCATCAGCCCAGAGCTCAACGCGGGGCTCGAACTCACGGACTGCGAGATCGTGACCTGAGCTGAAGTCGGACGCTCAACCGACTGAGCCACTCAGGCGCCCCTCCTCTAACCATTTTTAGTCAGATTATATTTTGCCATTGAGTTGAATGGGTTCTTTATACATTTTGGATATTAACCCCTAATTAATTATATGTTTGGCAAATATTTTCTCCCATCCCATAGGTTGCCTGTTCATTATTGACAGTATCCTCTGCTGTGCAGAAGCTTTTTAGTTTGATGTGGTTTACTTGTTTATGTTTGCTTTTGTTGACTTTGCATGTGGTGTCCAATCCAAAAGAAATCATTGCCAAGACCTAGGTCAAGGAGCTTACTGCCTATGTTTTCTTCTAGGAATTTTATGCTTTCAAGTCTTACATTCTTCATCCATTTTGAGTTTGTGTGTGTGGGGGGGTGTAGAATAGGGGTCCAGTTTCATTCTTTTGCATATGGCTGTTCAGTTTTCCCAGCACCATTTATTAAAGAGACTATCCTTTCCCCATGGTATATTCTTGGCTGCTTTATTGTAAATTAATTGGCCATATATTCATGGGTTTATTTCAGGGCCTTCCATTCTGTTCCATTGATCTCTGTGTCTGTTTTTATGCCAAGATCATACTATCTTGATTACCACAGCTTTATAGTATAGTTTGAAGTCAGGAAGTGCGATACCTTCAGGTTTGTTCTTCTGCTTCCCCCGCCCCCCCAGTTGCTTTGGCTATTTGGGGTTGTTTGTGATTCCACACAGATGTTAGGATTTTTTTTAAAATTTCTGTGAAAACACCTTTGGAATTTTGATAGACATTGTGTTGAATCTCTAGATGGCTTTGGGTAGTGTGGACATTTTAACAACGCTAATGCCTGCAGTCCATGGGCATGGAGTATCTTTCCATTGATTTATGTCTTCTTCAATTTCTTTCATCAGTGTCTTCTAGTTACAGTTATAGTCTTAAAAAACAAATTCCTGCAACTGGATATATCTAGTCCAAAGGAAAATCTGGAAGTCTTTAATATGTTTTGACAAACTTCGTGTTAGGTGATCCCAATTTCCCCTTCCAAGTATGGGCGTAAGATTGTGCTGCTGTTCTACATTCTTGGCAAAATCGGGGTTCTCGCTAATAACTACCGCCAACAGTATTATTTTACATGTTTTTTAAAATTTATTTTTGATTAGACAACATATAATACAGTTTAAATATCAAAGGAACCCAAGGGTGTACAGGGAGAGTCACTGTCGTGCCTACGTACACCATCCCCTTCTAGGGGCAACCCATGTTAACGGTTTCTTGTGTATCCCTTCCAGAAGGAACCCATGTGTTAGCAAATGGTAGGAGTCTAAATATACTGTACTTTGCACTTATCTCTATATTCTGAACATAGCCTCTTCATTCTTTTTTTATGGTCACATACTTTTCTACTGTTGAATGTAATACCCTTAAAAGTCCCCTTTTGCTGGACATTTAGGTTGCTTTTCAGCTTTTGCTACCACAGACCATGTGTCTGCGAATTACCTTGTAAATCTATCACTTTGTACATGCACACGTGTGTGTGTGCAAGTTCAGTTTCTGGGTTACTGGGTTCAAGGAGTTTTTTGATGTTTTTGCTATTGTCAAGAAGAAAAACAAGAAAAAGGAATGTGGGAGAAAAAAGAAAAAAATTAGAAAATTTAGTGAGTCTGGTGTTTATTAAATAGTGGGGAATGTCACATATTTTTCCCAGACTGCACATCTCTGAAGTTTCTGGGTTTTTTTTTTTTTCAGTAGTCTCCCTCATCGGTGAAAGGGGTTAGACGTTTCAAAAGAGTAGGGGCAGGATAAAGAATGGGTGCTAAAAACCCAACAGCAGAACTGCTTCTCATCATACAGCGGCTGTTTTACCGTCCGCTGAATTCGGATAAGGAGGAACAAATGCCTTCGAACAAGGAAGGCTAAGCCTTTAAGCCCTGGAGGTGATGTTACACATCTCTTCAGAAATACAAAATGAAAATACGTTTTGTATTGGAAAATAATTTTCCAGAGATGAGATCATCTACAACATAAAGGATTAAAACTTTAAAACCCCAGTCAATGTGCCTTTATTTAACAGTGAGTTTTTTTTTGAAAAAGTCTTTCTCATTTATTTTAAGTAAACTTAAAAAATTAACGTGCAAACAGCACGGTGTGCAAATCATAATTATATAGCTTATGAAGCTTCACGGAGTAAACACATCCCTGTAACCACCGCCAAGATCAAGCAAAAGAATGTGACCAGCATCCCAGAAGCCCCCATTGTGTCCTTCAAAATCACTGTCCCCCCCAAAGTGACCATTTTCAATCGCCAATTAATTTTGTCTATTTTTTAACATCGTTATAAATGGAAAATGTAGGATTCAGTTTTCTGCGTCTGGTTTCTTCTGCTCGATGTTATATAAAATTCATCCATGATGTTATTTTTATTTTTTTTTTCAACGTTTATTTATTTTTGGGACAGAGAGAGGCAGAGCATGAACAGGGGAGGGGCAGAGAGAGAGGGAGACACAGCATCGGAAACAGGCTCCAGGCTCTGAGCCATCAGCCCAGAGCCTGACGCGGGGCTCGAACTCACGGACCGCGAGATCATGACCTGGCTGAAGTCGGACGCTTAACCGACTGTGCCACCCAGGCGCCCCCATGATGTTATTTTTAATTTTGTGTGTGTCCACAAATATTTACTAAGCATCTACCATAGTTAGGCACTATGCTAGGTACTGGGCAAGTGACAGCGATGATACAGACAAGACCTTGGTCTCCTAGAACTTCCGTAACTTCTGCCTCTGAAAATGAACATCTGAGGATTCAAAAGTCACTGCTTTTCAGGAAGACGGCACAGTACCTCAAAGGCATCCATTTATCTAGAAAGTCATAGGGATGGTCAGGCTAAAGTGTGTTCCAGTGGATTCCTGCATGTTCATCCATAGGACCTCCTAGCATCATTTACTCACTACATAAGAGACAGAGGCTTGCAGAATAAAATCTCAGTTGCTTTCAGAGTTGCATTCCAGAACAGCTCCTTGACTGAGTAACTATAGTATGTCTGCCAGGCAAGACTCTGGGGAAGGAAGCTGTCTATAGCTTTGAAACGCTATTTCAAACATGTTTGTTTTGCAGAAAAACTCATACAGTAACGGCCACACAATGGGTTTTTTTTTTTTCTATTAAGTTATAGTTTCTGCCCCTTTCTCAGTTTAAGAAATGGGCTGGGAGACAGGTCACGATCTCGCGGTCCGTGAGTTCGAGCCCCGCGTCGGGCTCTGGGCTGATGGCTCGGAGCCTGGAGCCTGTTTCCGATGCTGTGTCTCCCTCTCTCTCTGCCCCTCCCCCGTTCATGCTCTGTTTCTCCCTGTCCCAAAAAATAAATAAAAAACGTTGAAAAAAAAAATTAAGAAATGGGCTGGGAGAAATACTTCTTGTGGTCAGGAGAGATTTTCAGTTAACCCCCCAAATCAGGAGACTGTTATTTCAAGACCTCACAGAAAGACAGATATTCTAGAACATGCATATATTAACTTCAGACTTGATGGTGATTATTGACATTTGTAAAAGACTTTAACACAATTTAATGAGTACAATATTGCAGTAATTAAATACATGCATTTATCAAAAGCTTTGAAAATATGAAGAGCATTAGAAATCAAATCCCTTTGCCCACCATCCTCAAATGTGTCCCCTCTCCCGTTCCACAGGTACGAATTTAGAGTGCATCTTTCTAGACCTCTTTTTATATCTTTATGCACAAACACCTATGTGAGCTGTTCTTCACCTAAAGCACACGCACATCATGCTGCAACTTGCTTTGTCCTTCCAACGATGTTTTTTTAGATCTTGCCAATGGAGGTCTCCTGGTTCACTCCTTTGTCAATATTCTGCCATATGAACATGCCATTTTCTATAATGTGGCCATCCTTCTGAGGACACGTGGTCTCGTCTTTCACCATTACAAGCAACACTGTCATGAACATCTTTGACATGCATTCTTATGTAAGTGAGCAAGTGTTTCTCCAGGGAACACATCAGGAAGGGAATAGATCATGCCATTGCTTCTGTAGGGCAGTGTTTTTTGGGTCCTTAATGGTAAGGAGGCTCCCTGAAGGCTGGGTAGGGCTTAACTGTATCTGTATTGCCAGAACCCATCCCAGAGCCTGCTAGCTAGTAACTGCCTTCCACAACTCAAGTGGAGGTCCTGCCATTTCACCTCTTTACTTCGCTATGTTTTGGTTGGCTCTTCTTTGCCTACCAGCCATTTAAAAGGTAGAATCCTAGGTCCTTATTCTTGGCTTTCTCTGGTTTCTCCAGAGTCTCTTTCTCTGGTCAGCAGCTCTCTTCCCTGGCTGCACATCAGAATCCAAAGGGGAGCTTTTAAATTTTTTTAACTTTTTTTTTTTTTTTTTTTTTTGAGAGACAGAGAGAGACAGGGCATGAGTGAGGGAGGGCCAGAGAAAGAGGGAGTCACAGATTCCGAAGCAGGTTCTAGGCTCTCAGCTGTCAGCACAGAGCCCAACACCGGGCTTGAACTCATGGACTGCGAGATCATGACCTGAGCCGAAGTCGCATGCTTACCCAGCTGAACCACCCAGGCGCCCCAGAAAGGGGAGCTTTTAAAATTTACCGGTGTCCATGCCCACTTTCCAGAGGTTCTGACTTAATTGGCCTGCAGTGGAGTGGGTCCCAGGTAATTGTGTTTTTTCTCCTGGTTTTCCATCTGATACCAATATGAGGTTAGAATGGAAAATCACTGCCCTGGGCTAGTGGTTGTCCAAGTGGGGACTCCAGTCAGTAATACCAGCATCCCCTGGATTTGTTAGAAGTGTAAGTTCTAGGGGCCCCTGGGTGCCTCAGTCGGTTGAGCGTTCGACTGCAGTTCAGGTCGTGATCTCGCCGTTTGTGAGTTTGAGCCCCATGTTGGGCTCACTGCTGTCAACCTGTCAGCGCAGAGCCCATCTTGGATCCACTGTCCGCCCCCCTTTCTGCCCCCTGCCCTGCTTGCACTCTCCCCCAAATAAATAAATATTTACTAATAAAAAAAAAGAAGAAGTCTAAGTTCTTGGGTCTTACTGAAGAACTACAGAATCAGAAACTGGAGGCAGCTGTTTTAGCAAGCCCTCTAGATGATTCTAAATTATGTTAACCAAATTTTGAGAACCACTGCCCTGGGTGAGCCCATGCATTTCCCTGATTTTGGAAACATGTAGAAGACTTGCTTTTTTCTCATCTTCCACCTAAACTCCTGAACACCACCTGCCTAGGGGACGTTCCACTAGAGTGCCTCACCAGCATGCCCAGTGCTCCTGACTCCACTCCCACTTCCCCGAAACCTTCTCCATCTTAGCGAATGACACCCTATCCTCCAAGTTGCTGGAGGCAGAAATGTGGAAACCACTCTTTAACTTTTTGAAAATAGGTGACATGCTCAGGTAGCTTAAAACCCAGAAGGTACCAAAAAGCAAACAATGAAAGTCTCCCTCCTGCCCTCATCTCCAATTATAGACTGAATATGCCCCCACCCCAAATTCATATAGATGAAGTCCTGACCCACAATGTGGCTATATTTAGATGCAGCGCCTTTAAGGAGGTAAAGTTAAATGAGATAAGCGTGGGGCCCAAATCCAATTAAGAGAGGTGTCCTTTTCCCTTAGAAGAGGAAGGAGGAAGAGACACCAGGAGTGCATGAGCATACAGCAAAGGCCAGGTGAGAACACAGCAAGAAAGTGGCCATCTGCAAGCCAAGGAGGGAAGTCTCACTGGAAAATAACCCCGCCAGCACCTGAATCTTGCACTTCCAGCCTCCAAACCTGTCAGGAAATACACTTCTGCTGCTTAAGCCCCCCAAGCCTGTGGTATTTTGTTATCGCAGCCTGTGAGGTTTAGTTTTATGCGTCACACACAGGGTGGCGAGATATTTGATCAGGCACTGTTATTCTGGGTGTTTCTGTGAGGGTGTTTTAGGATGAGATTAATGTTTAAATTGGTACACTGAGTAAAGCAGCTTGCCCTCCAGGATGAGAGTGGGCCTCATCCATCCATCAAAGGCCTGAATGGAACAAAAAGGCTGACCCTTCCTCAAGTAAGAGAGAATTCTTCCTGCCTAACTGCCGTCCAACTGGGACATCTGCTTGTGCCTTCAGACTCTAACTGAAACATAGGCTCCTCTTGGGGCTTGAGGCTGCTGGCCTTCCAGTGGAACTAAACCATTGACTCTTGGTTCTCAGGCCTTTAGACTTGGACTAGAAGTAACCCATCACCTCTCCTAGCTTGCACTGAACTCACTCTGCAGGTCTGGGGACCTGACAGCCTCCATAATCACATAAGCCAATTCCATATAATAAATTCCTTATAAGAAATCTCTTTATATAGATACTAATAGGTATACAGTGTTAATATGTATATAATAAACACAAACATGTATGCACGCATGCATACACACACACACACACACACACACACACACACACACACACACACACCCCTTCTGGATCAGCTTTTCTGGAGGACCCAATGCAGCCTTAGCAGACTAAGAATAGATCCCCAGTGTTTTTCACACACACACACACACACACACACACACACACACACACACACACTCACACACAGGCACACACAAAAAAGTACCGTATTTATCAAGATTTTACGTGATAGCTACAAAAAATAGTATTAGCATAGTTTTAATTTGAATTTTTTTTATTATGTGTAAAACCGAGTATCTTTTTACAGGCACACATCATTTGCATTTCTTTTCTCGTAAGATATCAATTGATAGGTTTTGTAGATTTTTCTTTTGGCTTGAAGGAAAGATCTCTCTCTGTGTTTTGAGCTGAAAATATCATTTCTCAGTCTGTCATTTATTTGACTTTTGGATTTGGATTAGGATGTTTCTTCTCACGCAGAATTTGTTTTTGTTTTGTGAAGAAGTTAAATGCCTCAACTTTTTTTCTCATGTGGCTTGTAGATTTTTGAATCATGATTAGGAATCCTTCCTTATGCCACAGATACCAAGTATTTCCTCCTGTTTTCTTCTAAATCTGTCTTGATTTAATTCTTATATTCAACTCTTGATTTATTCAATATGGATCAAGCATGTATTGAAAGTGTGAGATAAGATTCAACTGAACTATTTTTAGTTAGTTTGTTTTGAAACCACATGGCCACCACGTCATTCTTTCATTGTGTTGTGAACCATGTTTTCCCAGAAAGTTTCTAACGTGGTCTGTTTCAGAAACTAAATTCTCACAGTTAGCCCCGTTTCTAGATTTTTCTAGTCTCTTCCATTGAATGTTTTCCTAATTCACAGATCAATATCCCACTATTTACTTATTGAGACTTTATATTATATATTAACATCTAGTACTAATACTACCAATGTGGAGATCCAGTGTTTTCTGAGCTGCTCTTTTGTGTTTATCTTCCCAAATATACTTTGGCTCAATTTATCTCATTCAAACAAAACAAAAAACAACAGAAACAAATTGTGGGTATTTGTATTGGGGTTCTAATCATTTGTAAACTGTCTCAGGGAGAATGGATGGGCACCTCTGTGATAGTCAGGCATCCTGAGAATTGGCTGTCTTTCTGCATACTCGTATCTCCTCTGAGGACTTCATTAGTGTTTTTAAAATATTGTTCACATAGGCAGTACAGATTTCTCGTTATTTCTTCCCAGTGATTTTGTTGCTATTGTATGTGTGGCTTCTATTCTTGTATATTCTCTGTCTGGTTGTTATTTGTGTACATAAAAGATAGCAATGGCTGCAGTCAGAACTATGGGACTTGATGTAAATTAAAAACATTAAATTTTAAAAAATAAGAAAAATTGAAAAAACAACAGGGAAAAAAATAATAACTATGGGACTCATTCTTAACCAACTGAGCCACCCCGGCGCCCATTTTGGGACTCATTCTTGATGTCCCTCCTGTCTCATCCCTGCTGTAACATCCTTCACCATGTCATGTTGAATTAACCTTCAAAATACACTCTGCACGTGTCTAAATCCTGCCACCTCCACTAACACCACCCCAGTTCAAGCCATGATGCCCCTCAGGAACAACACAATACCCCTCCTCGACCCTAAACAAAGCAGTCAGAGGGATCTTTTCAAAACAACAAGAGCATCTGGTAATCCCCCTGCCTAAACCATTTCCATGGCTTCCCTTGCACCCAGAATCAAATGCACCCCAAGGCCCTCTATCACCTGGCTCCCGGCTCCCTCCCTGCCCCCCACCCCCTGGAAACCATCTCTGTTCACAGAACTCCAGCCACAAGGCGTCCTTTGGGTTCAGAAACACTCCCACCAATTTCCTATCCCAGACCCTGCCCCGTTGTTCTCTCTGCCACGAATATTTTTTCTTTCCATTCCTTAGGGGGTGGGCTCCTTCTTATTCTCCAGATCTCAGTTTACCTACCACTTCTCGAAGAGGCCTTCTCTGTTCACCCTTTTAATCTCCTCCGAAATACTTAGAACAATGTTGAATTAGATACCTGTTCATCTCTTCACTCATTTTGTGTTTGTCTTTCCCACTAGAGTGTGAACTCCAATGCTATCTGCAAAGTACATGGCCTATAGTAGACAGTCAAGAATATGTACTGAATGAATGAACAAATGGCTTCTCACTTTGTACAGTGAGGGGCTGAGAACGCTTTTACTTTTGTCCTGTTACTCAGCTGTTATTCTGCATTCACATTTTAAATGCACAGTTACTGTGTATCAGATGCTTGTATTTCTTTTCTTTATTTGTATTAAATTTTTTTTTAATGTCGTATCTTATTTTTGAGAGACAGAGACAGAGCGTGAGCAGGGGAGGGGCAGAGAGGGAGGGAGACATAAAATCCGAAGCAGGCTCCAGGCTCTGAGCTGTCAGCACAGAGCCTAACGTGGAGCTTGAACTCACAGAGCACGAGATCATGACCTGAGCCCAAATCGGACCCTTAACTGACTGAGCCACCCAGGCGCCCCTGAGATGCTTATGTTCCTAAGTCACAGTCTCCTCTCTAAAGCCTGACTTGCCTATCATAAATCTCTTCCTAGTGCTTGTTCATATATACACAATATATATGAGGTTATTTTCAAATAATGAAACACATACCGAATGGTAGAGAAAAAGCTGAAGTTATGCATAATTCATGAGAAAAATTTCTCTAAGGATGGTGAAACCATATTTTCTTTATATATTATCTTTTTTACTTTAAAAAAATCAACTTTTCTCATCAAGAAATGTATATTCTTGTTGTAAAGATTATTAAAAATATGGAGATGGGTATCAGAAATGTAGAAAGTATGAAAGATTTCCATAATCCCCAGTCCCAGAAAGCACAGCCCTGTGGCCATGCTTTGATGTAATAGCCACCTTTCTAGATTTTTTTTTTCTATGCATACCCTGTTTTAGTACCGGCTGAGATTTTGTTATTTTTTTCTTTTTACCGTTCTAGGACCCAATTAGACAAACAATTCTGTAACTTGCTTCATAAAACACCTTGGACATGTTTATGTGCTACAACACCCAGTTCTTCCATCCTCTTTGATCATTGTCTAATACTTCATGGCACTTGTGGTCTCTTGACTGTGCCTTTCCCTTCTCACCTGACTGGTAAGATGGGGAGGGGATAGTCTTGAATTGTCCCTTTTTCTATTTCTAGGACCTCTGCCACACCGGGACCTAGAGACCAAAGTCAGTGCTCAGGGAGTCCTTTCTCTACTACGACCTCCGTTTTGCCAGAAAAGGTACCTTAGAGCAAATAGGAATTTTGTGAGGTACAGATTTGCTTTCATAATTAATGAACTGAATAATCTACTGTATGAAGTGTTGATTTAAAACGTATATGCAGGGACCCCTGGGTGGCTCAGTCATTTAAGCATCCGACTTCGACCCAGGTCATGATCTCTCAGTCCGTGAGTTCGAGCCCCGCGTCAGGCTCTGTGCTGACGGCTCAGAGCCTAGAACCTACTTCAGATTCTGTGTCTCCCTCTCTCTCTGCCCCTCCCCCACTTGTGCCCTCTCTCTCTCAAAAATAAACAAACATTAAAAAAAAGAAAAGAAGGGATACGCAGGTGATTTGGTGTGGCCTGCTCTAACTAGAATTCAGGCACCACTGTCACTGTGAGAAGACTGCCCAAAAGAAAATTCTACCTCCAGACCCCCACTTCTCGTAACCGTACATCTTGCACAGAGCCCAACAGTAGCTGAAGCTTATTTCAGTTACGCTTGCCGTGACTGCCACTGATAGGTACTGTTTTTGAGTGGGGGAAAAGCAAAGTGCAAAGGCGGTCATTTTGCCAACATCTGATAGGGACGCGACAAGGCACTAATTGCTAGGCTTACATTTCAGGAAGCAACCTATTTTGTGTTATTGGTGCCAAGGAATACAAGGGCAGTGCATGGTGAATATGCCACTTACAACTGGCATCGATCTGATGTCACATAATCTCCGTGCCAGGTCAGGCTGGGACATGGGACACGTTGAGGTTTTTGCACATGAATTGGGAAAATGAAGTATTCCTCCCTGCTCCCCCCCCACCCCCACCCAGCCTCTCTCCATTGTCTTTGGTGGTCACAGTAGCTGAGATATTTTTTGAAAAGTTCTTGGAAAACCTTTGTACTGGCCCCCCGCAGAAACTCATCATGGGAAATTCAAATCCTATCCCACTTGTAAAATTTCAAGGTAAGCTTGGCCGTACAATGTGTTTATAGCAAGAACCAGGGTGTAGCCTGAACACTAAGATGCGGGGCTACACTGAGGGTCACCGGAGTCTACAAAAGTGGTTATAGCAGCAAGGCTATTGAAGAAGACTAGAGTTGTCATGGGCCAGTCTTACATTTAGATGAATGAGTGGTTTAGGGTACTGGGAAGATCTTCTCCTCAATATCACTTTGGCTTGATGTTCAGAATTTCATCACTTCTGACTCCCTGAACCAGACCCCCATTGGCCTCCTTCCCTAATTGGCCTGATATCTGAATTTCTACTAATATCAATATTTCTACTCCTTCAGAATGTATTTCTAAGGATAAAAATGTATCCTGCATTAAGCTTACTAGATCATAAATACATATGACATATGTATGATATGACATACATATACATATCTATCTATACATAGATCATAAATACATATGACATACATACATAAGAGTTCAGGCCTTGAGATCAGAAAGCCTGGCTTTAAATCTCTACTCAGCTACTCACTAGCTGTGCAACCTTGGGTAAGTTACGTATCCCCTCTGTGCCTTCATTTCCTCCTCAGAAAAGGGGGCCTAACGGCCCTCCTGTTTCATTGGGTTGTCAGGAGAACTGAATACAGTATTACCTACCATACCTAGACATAGAAAGCAATTGGTAACGTTTACCCTTATTATAATAAATAACATTAGGACAGGCAGGACATTAAGCATTATCTGCAGAGGAAATTACTTTTTTGCATGTGTAAAAATCGCTTGCCACAGAAAAACAGGTTTTTTTTCAATGTTTAGAGGGAAAATTGTGTTTTGATTATGTCAACATTCTGCCAGAAAAACACAAGGCCCAGGGTTCAAAAAAATGTTAAATCGGACTTACACGCTAGAACTGCTAATTTTAAGCAGAGTATGAGAAAGAGAGAGTAAGCTGTTTTAAAACATGAAAATAATTTTAAACTTAAAAAAAATTTTTTTTTCAGATATAGAGAGACAGAGTGCAAGCAGGGGACAGGACAGAGAGAGAGAGGGAGACACAGAATCTGTAAGAGACTCCAGGCTCCAAGCTATCAGCACAGAGCCTGACATGGGACTTGAACCCATGAACTGTGAGATCATGACCTGAGGCCAGGTCAGACGCTCAACCGAATGAGCCACCCAGGCACCCCAAAAATGAAAATAATTTTAAAAGAGCAAGGGGGCTAACAGCAAGGATAAGTGTGAAAAAAAAAATACATAGTCAAAGAAATATTATAGCACACATGTGACTGATTTTCTTTCCCAGGAGGAGAAAGGCTCATGACCCGGTGAAGGGCAGTTAACAGGGAAAGGCGTGCTAGGTTACCACGACTGTTTTCTGTCTAACTGAATCAGAAATCACTCTTTCTAACTAGCAGAAGGGTTATCAGTTAATCAGTGAGGCCACCGATTTGAACAGAGATCACTTACTCTATGCCAGCCAATAAGCCAAGACTTTCATTGGTCAATTCACTGTCACACCATCCCTACAAGGCAGGTAACTGTAATGACCCTGTTTTTAGGATACAAAAAGAATATGGAAATTGCCACAGCATTGGTCTCTTGTCACGTTCATGATCCTGAAGTTGCCATCGGGGAGAGTCTAGCTCTGAAAATTTCTACTCCGGAAAAAAGAAATCACGATAAGATTCTAATTAAAGCAAGACTTGCCTCTCACGAGTAATGATACCATAAAAAACCAGAGATTATGGCAGTCATTCCCAGGTGTGTGTGTGTGTGTGTGTGTGCACGCGCGCACTGTGTATGAAAGAATGACTTTCGTTAATTAAGAGAAACAGTGGGTCTGAAAGCTGGAAATAATTTTGCAGAAACAGTTAATTCATTCATTTAAGAAATATTTATTAAGTGCCTGTTGCATACCACCAAGGGGATACCGTGATAAGAGAGACTGATCTGTTCCTTGCCCTCAGATAGTTGAAAGTCTACGGAGTATACCAAGCAACAACAATGAAAGAAAGCGTGAAACAAAGTAGGACAGGAGAATGTCAAGGCTCTGGGGGCATACAGCGTCCTGGTGCATCTCAGAATGCTGTAAGAGTTATCAGGTTCCATGCTCGCACATATATAACACCTGTTTATGTTGAATGTGCTCTTCCACCAGATGGTGACCTTGTATTTGCACCCACTGTATTGCTTTTTGAATGGACTTCAGTTTAAAAGTGGTTTGGATCTGAGCTAGAAGTCCAGTTACTTCTGAATCGTTTGTAGTTGAACCCAGATATGATGGCCAGGTTATGATGGCCAACCCAATCAGTTGAACCCAAGTATCATGGCCTCTTCTATAGGGTGGTAGAGGGAATGAAATAAGGATTTGAGGTCCACAGGCTCTCCAGTGAGTATCAATGGGATTCATGTCAGGCTCTAAAGCCTGAACAGTAGCAAAAGTATGGTCTTCTGGAATGACAAGTAAGCAAGGCACACTTGATGAGTGAACAACTTTGTAGAATTGCCATGAGTTAGCTGTATCTAGAGCCCACATTAAAAATTGGAACTATGACTTTAAAAGTAGGCTTAAGAGAAGTTATTTAGGGGATGCCTGGGTGGCTCAGTAGTCCAACTGTGCAGCCTGCTTGGGATTCTGTTTCTCCCTCTCTCTCCCCCTCCCCTGTGTGCTCTCCATCTCTCAAAATAAAAGAGACAGAAAGAGAGAGAGACGGAGGGAGAGAGAGAGAGACACTAAAGAGAAAAGTTCTAAAAGATCATATTCATCAGGCCAAGTATAAAGGCTGAATGATCAAGAACAGTTAGGCAAACATCTTCATATTAGTAGACTTCTCCGGTTAACGGAGATTACAGGCTTTGGAGGTAAAATGACCGCAGTTCAAATCCCTGTGCAGCTCACTCTAGCTCTTTAACGCTGGGTGAGTCACTTCACTTTTCTGACTCTTATTTGCATCACATGTAAAATGGGGAGAGTCAAACCCAGCTGGCAGGACTGGCGATAAGGATTCATTAGCACAAAGTAGGGACTCAAGAGAATCTTGTGCTATTATTACTAACAGCTAAACTCCTCTAACTTTTGGTATACTATTGGTATACAATTATAACTTTCTCTACATTATCGTTTACTTGAAGTCAGTATTTGGAAGACTTCAAACAATACAGTAGTGTCCTTCACCCATGTGACAAGAAAAGAGGACCGTTTCTCCCCGCCTCCACTAAGCAAGCATGAGACCGGATCAGAGAGGTTACTGCTCGAGGTCACAGAGCTGGGCCACTACCAGTTCTCTGCTTTGTGGGAGAGTCCGGTGTAATTGAGTACCTTGGCTTATCTATTCCAGAAACCACCACTGCTGACCAGTCAGGAAACTATTCACTTTAATTCTGGCTCCTGGTCTCTCCCTATTATTCGGGTGTGGGTTTTCCCTTTCTGTGGAAATAGATGGCTGTACCTCATATCTCCTTCCTGCTGTTTCCAGTGATGTTCTGCAAACACAGTCACTTGTGATGTCATGTCTCGTATTTCCGTTGGCCAGCTTCTCTCTCCCTAGTGATTAATGTCAATCATCATTCCCCTGGGATACAATTTTCATGAAGAATCAGCCAAAGAGGTCTGCCTCTTAACCTACAATAATGTTCAATTCCAGTAAAGCCTGGGAGAAGAAAATGGACTAAAAATTGTTTCTCCATTAACTCTAGGTGACCTCCCAAAACTCTGCTTCTTTTCAAGCAAACTTTTGCGATGGGCCAGTTTACCAAAGAATTCACTTTTCTCCCTGAGCTCAAGTCATTCTATATTCCTATTTATAAAACTATCCTCTAAACTGCACATGTGTGTGCTGTTATAAAATAAAGAATATATTCATTCGTTTAATAAATACTTCTGGAGCACCTACTATGTGCCAGATTTGTTCTACGTCCCGAGAAAAAAGTTGTGAAATATCAGTGAAATGAAAAAAATCAGCTAAGATGATTATTATGAAATACTCAGCATTAGAATAGGAAGTTAGACAGGCAAAGAAAAATTATACAATCAAGATACATTTGAGGAAACTCTCTACGTGGTATTAGCTGACGTCTCCCAAACCAAACCCCCAAAAACCCAGCCACACTTTTGATCAACCCTTCATTCATTATATATGATAGTGATTATGAACTTGGACTAAATTACTGCAACAGAATCTCAATCCTATCTCTCACTAGTTGAGGAACCTTTGTCCTTTGTCAAATTATTTAACCTTTTACTCCTCAATATCCTTATATGTAAAATGAAATTACAGCCTCATATAGCTGTTGTAAGAATTAAGTACTGTATAATTGTACATGGTCTGGCACGTGATAAGTACTCAATAAATGATGATGATGATGACTGATGATGATGATGTGGACCTGAATTATTTAGATAAATAGCTCATTGTCCTAAGGTAAGATTTCAAACATCTTCCTAAATTTTTAAGCCTTGTTTAAGCCTTGAATATAAATTCAGAGGCAAGACAATACACTTGAGAAAGGTTGAGCAGACTTGCTGAGGATAAGAAATTCAGAAACCCAGGCTCCTGATCACGTGGCAAGGTCACCAAGAGATACTTTGTATTTTCCTTCCTTATCAGCTCTTGTTTGTGTCACGAGCAATTGTAAAGAACAGTAAACAGAGTTCATCTTTTAAAATCAAGTCCTAGGGGTGCCTGGGTGGCTCAGCTGGTTAAGCGTCTGACTTCAGCTCAGGTCATGATCTCACGGTCTGTGAGTTCGAGCCCCGCGTGGGGCTCTGTCCTGACAGCTCAGAGCCTAGAGCCTGCTTCGTGTTCTCTGTCTCCTTCTCTCTGCCCCTCCCCCGCTCATGCTGTCTCTCTCTGTCTCTCAAAAATAAAGAAACATTAAATAAAGTTAAAAATAAATAAAAATAAAAAATAAAATCAAGTCCTAGAAAGAAAGGTAAGGAGGGAGAAGACACAGAGGAGACTTGTATCCCTACATAAAATAATTTCTACGCTGTCAGCTTATCTTTATGAGAAAGGTTCAAATTAAAAGGGAGAATATTGGTTTACTAGGAAATTTTGAAAAGTGCCATTGTTTTCTTTTATCCTTTGTAAACTTTATTCCTCTTACTGATGTATAATTTACATATAATAATATATTAGTTTCAGGTATTCAACAGAATGCTTTATTGTATGTATATATTATGAAATGATCAACACAGTAAGCCTAATTAACATCCATCCCCACTCAGAGTTACATTGTTCCCCCTTGCGATGACCTTTAACACCTACTCTCAGCAAGTTTCAAATGTACTAACTGTAGTCACCATGCGACATCATATCCCAAGACTTACTTATCTTACGACTGGAGCTTTGTATCTTTTGCCCACCTTTACTCATTTTGCCCACCTCCCTCCCCCACCTCTGGCAACCACCAGTCTGTTCTCTGTATCTGTGAGTTCAGTTTTGTGGGTTTTTTTTTTTTTTTTGTTGTTTTTTTTTTTTTTTTTAGATTCCACCCATAAGTGAGACCGTCTGGGATTTGTCTTCCTTTGTCCGACTTATCTCGCTTCGCAAAATGCCCTCAAGGTCTGTTCACGTTGCCACAAGCTTTCCTTCTTTTTTATGGCTGAACAGTATTCCATTGTATGTGTACCACGGCCTCTTTAGGCATTCATCTATCAATGGACACAGGTTGCTTCCATATCTTGGCCATTAGTGGTAATACTGCAAGGAGCATGGGGGTGCAGGTAACTTTTCGGGTTAGTGTTTTCAGGTCCTTCAGATGAATACCCAGAAGTGGAACTGCTCGATCCCTACTTCTATTTTTATTTATTTACTTTTTAATGTTTATTTTTGAGAGAGAGAGAGAGAGAACAGGAGAGGGGCAGAGACAGTGGGTAACAGAGGATCCAAAGTAGGCTCTGTGCTGAGAGCGGAGAGCCCGATGCAGGCCTCAGACTCACAAACTGTGAGATTATGACCTGAGCTGAAGTCAGAGGCTTAAGTGACTGAGCCACCCAGGAGCCCCTGTTTCTAATTTTTAAACTTTCCTATGGTGCTTCATGGCTACACCAATTTACACTCCCATGGTAACAGTGCACAGAGGTTCCCATTTTTCCATATCCTCCCCAAACTTGTTATTTATCTTTTTAATAAAAGCCATTTTAACAGGTGTAAGGTGATACCTCATTGTGGTTTTGATTTGCATTTCCCTGATGATTAGTGATGTTGAGCACATTTTCATGTACCTGCTGGCCATCTGTGTATCCTCTTTGGAAGGGTGTTTTTTCAGATCCTCTAACCATTTATTTACGCTTATTTATTTATTTTGAGAGAGAGAGAGAGAGAGAGAGATAGAGCATGTGAGTGGGGGAGGGGCAGAGAGAGTCGGAGAGAATTCAAGGCAGGCCCCACACTGTCAGCAGGGCCTGATTCAGGGCTCGAACTCACAAACCTTTTCTGAGATCATGACCTGATCGTGATGAGATCATGACCTGAGCAGAAACCAAGAGCCAGATGCTTAACTGACTGAGCCACCCAGGCACCCCAGACACTCTGACCATTTTTTCATTGAGTTTTTTTTTCTTTTTGCTTTTGAATTGTAGGAGCTCTTTATATTTTTTTGGATATTAACCCCATATCAAATATATAGGATTTGCAAATATTTTCTCCCATTACATAGGTTGCCTGTTCACGTTGATGGTGTCCTTTGCTTACAGAACCTTTTTAGTTTGATGGAGTCTTACTTGTTTATTTTTGCTTTTCTTGCTTTTGCTTTTGGTATCAAATCCAAAAAGTCATCATCAAGAGCAACATCAAGGAGCTTACTCCCTGTTTCTTCTAGGACATTTATGATGTCAGGTCTTAATACTCAAGCCTTTAATCCCTTTGTGTTGATTTTTGTGCGTAATGCAAGATAAGGATTCACCGTCATTCTTTTGTGTGTGGCTGTCCAGTTTTCCCAATATCACGTATTGAAGAGCTCATCCTTTCTCCACTGTATATTCTTGGCTCTTTGCCCTAAGTGAATTGACTATGAACATGGGTTTCATTTCTTTTCATTTATGTATCTGTAAAAGTACTATAATTTTGCGTCCTTTTAAAGTAAAAGTTCTAGAATATTTTCCATTGGAATGAGCTAATAATTTGATTTTGTGGTATTTTTTTTCCATTCCTTGCTAAATTTACAGCAACTCCCAGACACTGGGATTGCGAGGAATTTTCTTACATGATGAAAAGAAAGGTTGTGTATTAGGAGACTTATGTTTTAGTAAATTATTTTGAAGGTTTAAGAAAAAGATCTAAATGTCATCCTTTAAAACTGAGCATTTTACAGGTGTTTCTGTTTTCCCATCTTTATACTGTTTATACTTCTTACGAATTCCGGTAATACAGTTGGAGAATGGCACCATTGGTCCATTCGGGTCAACAACTTTTTTAGGAAATTCCAGTCTTACCAAGTCATTTTTCCCTCTACAAGAGAAATATTTGCATTAATATTTCAAGAGTAGTGGATACTTGTAGCATTTTGCTATTTGGTCCCTGGTATTGGTAGCCTTTGTATTTCCCATCCAGAGTGCCAGCCCAGCAAGCAACAGAAATCTCCACTTCTGGGACACTTGGGCAAATATACATTTATTGTATCTTTTACTGAAATTGCCATTTCCTTTCTCTTGAAATTAGCACACTCTAGCTAGCTTCTTCCTGAGGGCTGGTGAAGAAACACGTACTTCTGAACCACCCAGGATTAAACAATTCCCTCTGTCTCTCCCCCCACCCCGCTTGTCCCCTCACGCGCTCACATGCTCACACACACCCTCCCTGGGGTCTGGCTTGTCTAACGCCAAATTTGCCTCCCAAGGCAAAGGTAAGCATCTCCTCCTTGTCTTTGGCCAAAGTGAAGGAGAAATGATTGAGAAATCCCTCCCCAGACTGGTGCTTCCCACTCCCCGCCGCGTGCCCCGTCCCCCGCGCGGGTCCAGGACTCTTCCCGGGCACTCCACCCCCTACTGTCCTCTCCCCTGTATCTCTAAACCTAGCAGCAGTCTGGGCACCAAAGTCCCCGCCCCCTCTCGCGGCCAAGAGCAATTCTTAACCTTTTTTGGGCCGGGGACCCACAAAACACGGTGGACCCTCTCCGGATGGGGGCAGAGATTGGGGGCGGGGGGCGCGGAAAGGGCTTGAAAGCTTTGCAAAACTTTCGAAAGGACGGGGATCTGAAGCACACCCCCAACTGCCAGATTAAGAACCCCTGAATCTTAAGAATCTCTGAAACTGTTGACTTAGGGCGATTAAACCGAGAGTGGAGCTCAGATGCCACATTTAGTCCCTAGTGAGAGACTGTAGGAGGGCCGGGCGCTCCTGCTCGCGGCCACTTTCACTTGTAAGAAACCCAAAGAATGGGCTAGATGGGGGGCAGAAATTCCCAAGGAGGGGACGAGAGAAGAGGGAGACGGCTGTTGTAAAGACACGGAGGCAGAAGGGAGCCAAGGGAAAGGAGAAATAGGGGAAACTGGGGCACCGCGGGAGAACCGGGCACAGAGCCGGCGCGGCAGAGAGGCAAGGGCGAGGAGAGAAAACAGAGCTTCTGAAGGCCGAAATGGAGCAGAGACAGGAGAGGGGTCGAGCAACCGAGAGCGCCTGGAAAGGGAGAGAACTTTCTGTGCTCTCCGGCCCCAGGGCAGGGAGTCTCAGCAAAGCTGATGCCCGCGAGGCAGCAGGGAGCGCGAGCCGCTGGCCGGCGCCTCCGGCCTCCGCCTCCTGCAGCCCGAGGCCGGCCGCGAGACTCGCACGGGCCGGCCGAGGAGGGGACTCCTCCGTCTGGAAGGAGGCGGTCCCCGCTCGCTGCGCTTTCCCCTCCCCTCTCCTCTTAGAGGCGGGCACCCGGGGTACTTGAGCGGCGGAGGACCCGCGGCCCCCCCGCCCCCGCCCCCCCAGCCCCCCATTCAAGAAGCAGCTCCGCTATCCCCGCCAGCAAAGGGCGCCCGGCGCGCCTCGGAGCGCACGTTCCGCGCCTTCTCCTGCCCGCTCCTTGGACATTATGCGGCCGAGCAGTCGAGCCCCAGTCCTCCTCCTCTTGCTGCTCCTCCGGCTCCTCCTGCGGCCCGAGCGGCTCAGCTCTCGGCAGGCGGCGGCGTTGCTCAGCCGAGCGCAGACGGGACCCTCGCGGCGAGACCTCAGCGACTCCTAAAGTCAAAAGTTGGCGGCGGGCGCCAGGCTCCGCGGGCTCACCGCGGCCGCTGCCTCGCGTCGCCGCCGCAGCCAGGGAGGGCAGGAGGGAGGGGGGTGGGAGCAACAGGGGAGGGGTGGGAAGCACCATGCAGTTTGTATCCTGGGCCACACTGCTAACGTTCCTGGTGCGGGACCTGGCCGAGATGGGGAGCCCAGACGCCGCGGCGGCCGTGCGCAAGGACAGGCTGCACCCGAGGCAAGGTAACGAGACTCCGGCCATCGCGACCCCTCCGCCCCAGCCGCCACCTCCCCAGCGTCTGCGCCCGACAGCGGGCACCCCGCAGCGGAGGGCCTCTCTCTTTTTCCTAGAAAGAATTATCTCCGGCTTTGCCGCCTCTCCCTTCTTTAGGTCATTCCCAGCCAATTTCTAGAGAGAGCCACTGTAGAGTAGACTTGGTCTCCCCCACCCCGCTTTGCTGGTAGTTTGATCTTTCCCCTTCCCCACCTCCAGGGCCCAAACTATAGTTACTTAGTAACTGGGGGTAGCAGATACTGACTTGTTTTATTTTATTCAGATTATTTGTCAGAATACGAAATGTATCTCATGTATTTTGACTTGTTCACTGTCTGATTCCAAATGGTGTAGCCTCAGCGTCGAGCACAGTTCCTGGCTATTCCTGGCACATAGTAGGTGCTCAGCAAATATTTGTGCACTGGCTGAGGGTGAAGGCGTGGGCTCAAATGGGCAAAAAAAAATAACTGCTGGAAAATAACCCGGGACAAAGCCCCCTTCATGTTTAAACTAAAACTTGCGGGAAATTGGTTTGCGGAAAATTGAATTATTGCTTCATGTGTCTCTGCTTCTCCCTGCAGTGAAATTATTAGAGACCCTGAGCGAATACGAAATCGCGTCTCCCATCCGAGTGAACGCTCTCGGAGAACCCGTTTCTACGAACGTGCACTTCAAAAGGAGGCGCCGGAGCATTAACGTTGCCTCTGACCCCTGGCCGGCCTCTGCCTCGTCTTCCTCCTCCTCCTCTACCTCCGACCAGGAGCATTACCGCCTCTCTGCCTTCGGCCAGCAATTTCTATTTAATCTCTCCGCCCATTCCGGATTTATCGCTCCACTGTTCACTGTCACCCTTCTCGGGACGCCCGGGGAGAACCAGACAAAGTTTTATTCTGAGGAGGAAGCGGAACTCAAGCACTGCTTCTACAAAGGCCATGTCAATACCAAGTCTACCAAGTCCCAGCACACGGCGGTCATCAGCCTCTGCTCAGGAATGGTGAGTTGGTGCCCGCGCCT
>NW_024412444.1:4432478-4467482 GCF_014898765.1 Herpailurus yagouaroundi
GCCTCTTCACAAGTTTCTGGAAGACTTCATTGCTCTCTCTTCTAAGACCCTCACTGCGCCGAGTTTCCAGTCTGGCTCTAAATGCCCGCTGGAAGCTAGTTTGCATCCAGCGGTTTGGATGACTAGCCCAGTGCGTGCGCTTACACTGGAGAGGAGCGCACGCATCCGCTCCCAGGGGTTCCGTGTGTTTTGGAGCTTTCTAGAGTCCGAACCGAGCTCCGCTGCTCCTTGCCCAGCGCTAGCAGGCGGCTTGGAAGTCGGTTTCCAAACTCCAGAGTTGCCTGCCCTTCCTTGTAGCAAACACAGCCGCCCAGGAGCGGAGCAGCTGAGCGCAGGCAGGACCCGACTCCTTATTGGCGCGTCTCGAGTCAGGGGTGTGGGCTGAGGATCCCCAGCCTCGGGTATGGGGAGTTCCTTCTGTGTGTCGTGGAGGGCGGTGCGTAATCTAGAGTCCCTGCGATCTCTCTGGGCCTCTTTTCACGCGCCAGGAACCCTGAGGCTGAACAGGATTGACAGGGAACAGGTCCGTCCCAGGAACGGAAGGGTGGGCCAAGGACTCCGGAGGCGGGGAAGAGGGCGGAGCCTGCCCCGGACGCTTTGAATTAGGGTAAAACTCCGAGTGGGGGTGTGGCGCAGTCCGACTCTGCACCCTGCTGGCGGGGTAGCCCCTAAGAAACAGAAATAGTGGGAGAGAGCCCGCAGAGGCTGCCCGGACGAGAGTTAGGTTCTTTTGGGTTTTCTGCCACCCATACGGGTTCCAGAGAGTCGAGAGACGGAGCCTACACCGCACGTTTCCCCTACAGAAGGAGAGCGAGAAGGCGCGAGGCGGCCACCTCCCTGCGCTGCAAAATACGCACTTAGCAGGGTTTCCCAAAGGGTGCCTCGACCCCCTTTTGACCTCCCCTCCCCTGCCCACTTGCTCTCCAGTTGGTCCGATAAGGCATTCGCTTTCTTCCCCAGCACATTTGAAGACATGCTCTAAAGTTCTGACCCCAGCGAAAGTGATCCTTGACTTTCCCAAACGATGTGCGTTCCTAACACGCGCGTGTGACGCAGAAACTTTCCCGGGTCAGGCTCTCCCAGCGCACGGCGTTGTGCGCACTGCTCCCCCCCATGATGCGTTTACTCTTCCCCTGAGGACCCACATTCCCCATCACCTTTTCTAAGGGGAGCACGGATAACTTACCGGGCCACTTGGCTGCCCCTGCCGAGCGCTGTCGTTGGTGGATCCTGCGTCCCCGGTTGGGATGTCGCATCTGTCTCCACTGCTCAACGGAAGGGTCCGGTGGGGGAACGAGGCAAGCTTGAAGAGTAGGACTGGGAAGGTTTTAGCCTGCTGGGATACGAGCACAGCGATGAGCCCCTCCAGCCCCCAGCAAAGCGCCAGGAGCTGCGGCTCGGCTCGTCGTTGAGATTGTTTGGGGGTGGGCGGAGACGGCAGTTTGACGCGCGGGGGGGTAAGGGGGTGCTGCCGTGAGTCATCGCCGCCCCAAGACCTAGGGCCAAAGCGCAGGAATCCTTCCATTCTGCCGAAGGTTATGGCTGGGGTGGGCATAAACCAGGCACTGGAACCCAGGTCATCAGAACACCCCTAGATCCGAAGGTTGTAAACACCAATTCCAGAACTTTTCGAATGGTGCTGAGTATGTACGTAAAGTTTGTAAACAACCTTCACTCCTCCTCCCTCTCCGCCTCCACACCCCGCGGAGTGGCCCCAGCAGTTGTATAAATACTTTGCTGCGCAGGACCTTAATTTCTGTTGCCAATTTTAGGTGGTATCTCGCACGTAGAACAGCAACTGGTAACTCTCTTAGGGAACTGAGGGCCGGCCGGGACTTTAGAATGATTGTATAGACCGTGACAAACCCATGTATATTGCATTTAATTTGCAATCTGCCTCTCTGGGGAGGGAAAGGTCCAGAACACATCTTAAGGATAGGTGCATTGGCTGTTTCTTTCAGGGATTAACCTAGCTCCAAAAACCTCATCCCTCTGTCTCCCTTCTCGAATTTATCTTTCCTCCCAAGACTTCCCATTACCGTTTCTGCACCGGAAGTATCATGGCGTTCCTAGTGGAAATATTTCCACCCGGGAATTCTTTCACTCTTTAGAATGAACCACGCCAATCTACTCCCCCTCCCCTCAACCCGGAAGACACACACACACACACACACACACACACACACACACACACACACCCCTCCTACCAGTCCGTTATCAGTTTTCCTGAATTCCATCTCTGATGTGTCTCTCGCTGGTCTGAACAGGCCCGACCCTAATTCTAGACCTCCTTCTCTTCTCTGCCCCTTGCTCATTTAGGACTGTTGTCTCAGAAATATTTCCATGTGGTCTGTCCTCCTCCAGTCTTCCCTCTCTAATCCCTGCCAAACACCGCTAACAGATTAAGGGTGACTAGGTATAAGATCACATTACTCCTCTGTTCACTCACTCTACATAGCTCCCCATTGCTTAGTGAACAACTACTGATTTCATCATCTGACACTTGAGACCATTTACGGCATCCCTCCTCATGCCTTGCACATCTACCCGCCAGGCTCATCTCTCAGGCTTTCCTCCACAAATTCTGGGTATCGGGCAATCTGCTTTTGCAGATTTTCTCAGAGTTTCTCTCCCACCCCAGTCCTATGTCATTGCCTTTGGGTCTCTGGGTTTACTCGGTCATGTCCCCCAGCATCACATGCTCAAATCCTACCCTTCTTTTAAAGTAACTTACATAGGTTCTTCCCTGGGAAACCTTGTCCTTCAGCCACTGTTCTCTTTCCCTCTTCACCTGCACACACACTTATCTGTACCTCTCTTATGATGCTGAGTATGCTCTCTCTTGTGTTGTGGTTCTTGGTGCACATGATCTATCCCTTCCTCCTTTGCAGCAGGGACAACATCAGTGCCTTTCTCTCCCCTGTTGGAGCCTTGTATATTGTAGGTACTTAGTACCTATGTTTGAATAAGTGGTCACTTTAACCAAGAAAGGACTACTCTTTGATCAAACATTCTTCTCTGAATCGACAACAAAATTAATTTGACCTCGTAAGGATGACATTTATTGGACTCTTATGTGTCTTTCACTGTAATAAGTACTTTTTGTATGCATCATCTCATCCCATCCAGATCCTC
The DNA here is from genome assembly GCF_014898765.1 of Herpailurus yagouaroundi. Lineage (NCBI taxonomy): Eukaryota > Metazoa > Chordata > Mammalia > Carnivora > Felidae > Herpailurus > Herpailurus yagouaroundi. Next base: position 4,435,614 of record NW_024412444.1, read on the forward strand.
ATAACAGCCCAGTTCTGAAAACAACCAATTTTACAGATGAGGAAGGACACTGAGGCTTGGAGAGTTGGAGGCTTGCCCGAGGTCTCCTACCTACCAAGTGACAGAGTTGGGGTTCCCACCTTATCTTTCTGACCCATGCTCCTAACCATGGGCCAGAGACTGAATCTCTGTTCCTAAAAAGACTTTCAAAATTTTTTTTTTTACTAAAGTTTATTTATTTTAAGAGAGACAAGGTACAAGTGGGTGAGGAGCAGAGAGAGACGGAGAGAGAGAGAGAGAGAGAGAGAGAGAGAATCCCAAGCAGGCTCCGTGCTGTCAGCGCAAAGTCCAGGGCAGGGCTCAATCTCACAAGATCATGTGAGACTGTGACCTGAGCCAAAATCAAGAGTCGGACACTTAACTGACTGAGCCACCCAGACGCCCCTCAAAGTTCTTTCCAAAAAGGTGCTGGACTAAAATCCAAATTCCTGAGTTCTAGATTCAGCACTGGACACTATTAAGATTCAACCTGAAGCACGATTCAGCTGCTTCTGTATCACTGAAGAGGGACTTTAGACAAGTCACTTCCTCCCTCTGGGCCTTCATCTCCTCTTTTCTAATCAAAGGTGTCAGATCACATGAGCTCCCAAGTTCTTTCCTAGTTTTTATGACCTGTCTCTGGTAGGTTTCACGTGTTATAGTAAGCTTCCTGCTGTGTGCTCAGAGAACACAAGAGTTGTTTATATATATTTTTAATGTTTATTTATTTATTTTTGAGAGAGAGAGAGAGAGAGAGAGAGAGAATGAGTGGGGAACAGGGAGAGAGAGAGAGAGAGGGAGACACAGAATCCGAAGCCGGCTCGAGACTCTGAGCTGTTAGCACAGAGCCCCACACAAGGCTCGAACTCCTGAACTCAGAGATCATGACCTGAGCTGAAACCAAGAGTCAGACGCTCAAGGGACTGAGCCACCCAGGTGCCCCACACACATTCTGTCCTGGCGGTTAGAGGCTAACACAGCAACACAAAAAGCCACTAAGGTGGTCCACTAAGGTGGACCCTTACAAAGGGTCCTTTTGCTAAGCACTTTCCATGCATTATCCCATTTATTCTGCACAGTCAGGCTTTACAGTATGTATTTTTATCACCAATTGATGAACAAGGAAGCTGAAACTCAGAGCGATTAAGGAACTTGCCCAGGGTGGATGGGTGAGTGGCAGCGTTGGGAACCTAAGGCATCCTGACTCCAGGCATCACTCCCTATTGCACAGGGAGGGGGTGCAGAGACGCTCATGTGCCAATGTCACAGGCAGCGCCACGTGGAGTGCCTGTGATCAGTATATGCTCTCTGAATTTGAATTAATGATAAGGCCTCCACAGGTCAGCTTTTCCCTGGGAAGCTCACACTTTTCCCTAAGTGTCCGGGCTATCTTAACACAAAGAAGAATGCTCTCTTTCCTTTAAAAGTGAGTGTGATGAGAATTTGAGCACCAGGGAAGGATTTCTTAGAAACAGATTTGGATAGCAGTTGCAATAGAGTCAAATCAAGAAGGTACGGACCTGGCCTGGCGGATTGAAAATAAACTGCTTCTCCAAATATGTCGGCAGCAAGTTCCATTCAAGCAGCCCTCATGGGGAAGGGATTGGGTGAAACGGCACCTTGTCTACTTGACAATGTTGCTTTTCTTTCCCTCCTACTGGTTGAGTTATATTAAATCAACCTCTCCCCTCTCTTCATTTGCAGCTGGGCACATTCCGGTCCCATGATGGGGATTATTTTATTGAACCACTGCTGTCCCTTGATGAACAAGAAGATGAAGAGGAACAAAACAAACCCCACATTATCTATAGGCACAGCATCCTGCACAGAGAGCCCTCAACAGGAAGGCAGGCGTGTGACACCTCAGGTATTTCCTTCTCACTTAAGCAGAGATCCCAGCTCTGCGAGATGGGTTAGTGGCCACACTACAAACACGTAGCTCTTTGACAGGCTGCAAAGTGCTACCACGTACGTTGTCTTGGATTCAGTCTTCAAGCGAGGTACGTATAGCCCCATGGCACAGCTGTGGAAGCTGAAAAGAGGTTTAGTAAGTTGTCCAAGGTAGCACAGCTGGGAACTCACCAAGTTCGGGTACAGGCTCAACTAGCTTCAAGCTCTCTGTGGGCAAAGCTGCCTCTCGTTGAAGTTGCTGATTTTTAGGGTCAAGCGTTAGTAACGTCTTCAGGCTCTTGCGGCCATATCCTCAATCAGCCATCGCTCGTGTTTCCCGGGTGTTCTGGTGTTTTCTGTTCATGAGGGATTTGGTTTTGTTTGTTTGTTTTTTTTAACCATGTAGGGTTATGAAAAAGTGAAAAAGTCTCACAAGTGGAACTCCGAAAAACCTCTGTGTGTTTATAGGAATTTTTCCCATCAACTTCGGTTTTCGCCGTTGCTCTGTGACTTTGGGAAATAAGCAAATGGAAGTGTAGATGGCATATCTGGGTTTGCGTCGAATGCGTATATGCCCACCCCTAGACTCCTGCCCATGCTGGACAGTTTCCTTGAGGCTTTGCGCTAATGTGCCTGGCCATTGTCACACATGTGTCATTCTGGGCACCTTGAAAAACTTATGCTGTGTGTGTTGCTCAGTCTCTAGCCATGAGGCAACTCTTCACCGTCTTTGAAGCCTGGTCACTTTCTCAGCTTATCACTAAAGATCGTCCTTCAGGGGTGCCTGGGTGGCTCAGTCGGTTAAGCGTCCGACTTCGGCTCAGGTCACGACCTCACGGTCCGTGAGTTTGAGCCCCGCGTCGGGCTCTGTGCTGACAGCTCAGAGCCTGGAGCCTGTTTCAGATTCTGTGTCTCCCCTCTCTCTCTGCCCCTCCCCCATTCATGCTCTGTCTCTGTCTCAAAAATAAATAAACGTTAAAAAAAAATTAAACAAAAAAGATCGTCCTTCAGTTTGATCCTGTTTTAGGATGTTTGTTAAAATACTCTTTTTGTTGTTGTTGTTCCTCCGACTTTCTGTTTCTAAAACTTTATCCTTCTTCCTCTTCTTTATTTTTTAAAAGTTGCTTCTCCAAATCATAGAACTTCCCAGGGTCTTTCTGGCATCTCCGAAATAGAGCTCAAAGCCGGCAGGGGGTTCCCAAAATGCTTCCCAAGTGAGTCCTTATCTCATCCTGTATCTGTATCAGGTTCTTCTGCTGTGACACGGTGGTATCCTATTGCGTCCTGGAATTGTGATTTCTAAAGTGCAATCTTTCAGCGAAAGATAACATTGGCTCCTTACGACCTGGAGTAGTCAAGTCATAAGTTGTGTGGTGTGGTAGCTCATGTCGCACCGTGTTCCCACTGCCAGGGCTAAATGGAATATAAGTGAAATATCGTGTCAGTTAGACTCACTGGAGAGCCAGGGCGAGGGAGAGCCGGTGGAAGGAGCGGTGTGCTCAGAAGCAACAGTGCCAGTAACTTGCGCCCTTCCTGGCTGCCATTAACTTTAGCGGCGAGACGTTGTCCCGTTGTTTGGACCCCGCTCGTAAGAACAGTGTCCTTTGCTTCTTGACTTCCCATATCAGATTAGCAAGTGTTCATCTTACATATGTGTACAAACCTATATATAGCGTGTGATAGAGAGGAAAGATGTGATTCCTCCCCTTTTATCTTACTAATATATGTTCGAAAGATACCCAACTGGTATGTTCATTGATCAGTTTATTGAACAATGGCACCTGGTGACATTCTTCTGCCCTAAAGTGGCAGCAAACCAAGATTTAAAACAAAACAAAACCAACAAACAAAAACCTTCTGGCTATGAAGGTCCTATTCTGCACTGGCATTGTGCAAAGCCCTTTCCCTTCACGACTTCCCTGAATCCTTACCACAACCCTATGAGGCGGGTGCCATTCTTACTCCCATTGTACCTGGCAGAGAAGCAGAGACGAGGCAACTTGGGTCAGGTCTCACAGCTACTTCATCATGACAGCCCATGTCTGTCTTATCCCGTGACCCATTTTGTCTGTGCACGTGTGTGTGTGTGTGTGTGTGTGTGCGCGCGCGTGCGCGTGTTGGCTGTGACAGAAAGAGAGAGAAGTTTTACTTGACGCTCTCGTTCAGAAAACCCTCAGAGTTTGTTTTTTAAAAGTTAGTTACCTGAGTCAACGGGCATTTGGTTTCCTGGGTTAGAGGACGAGTCACTGTCAAGTCCTGTTGAAAACAGAACAGGGGACTCTCGAAAGGTGCAGATGGAGGACAAGAGAAGATGCCTCAAGTTTTCACAGGAGTTATTTGCGTTCTAGTCATTATTGGTTTGGCGGCCTCTGTGTGCCACCATCCAAATCACTGGTGCCAACTTAGTGTTCCTTCTGGTTTGTCCTTGCCAGGGACCAATATGGCTGCCTTTCCTTCACTCCTGATGAATCAGGAGCCCAGCAGTTTGATCGGCTCTTCCAAATGTTGCTGCTGGACGGGTTGCTGCCATTCTGGTTTCTCTCTTCCAGCTGCTTCTGCAACCCTTGTTTGAATACAGATGCATGAGGCTCAGAACAGTTGGAGAGAACTTTGGAATATGGCACAATTCACCAGCAGCCATTAGAGGAACAGAGTGGCAGGTCTTGGAGACCTTCAAAACCAGGTAGCCTGTGCACAGGGAGTGAAAGTAGGTGGGGGGGTGGGAGAAGCCTCTCTGGTCGGAGCAGAAAATATCCTCTACCAGTATCAATCCATTCACCTGTAGGGATTTCTCCCCAGAGCAGTGGTTGGTAGCCCAGAGTACACTTTAGAAGTATCCTGGGAACCTCAAACAAACGCAGATTCTTTAAAACAACAGCAACAACAATAAAACCAACCTCTGTCTCAGGCTGGTGAGAAGGAGCAAGAAACCTGGGATTTACCGAGTGCTCTACGGGACCCAGAAGTTCAGATAAACGTGAGAGTTCGTGCTAACGTGGGATTTAAGGCAATAACCACTATCCATTGCTTGCCACTTGCTTTTGGACTTGGGGTTCTTTTGTTCTGTTTTGTTTTCATGGTGACCCACTTTAGTGTTTATTTTTGAGAAGGGGAGAGAGAGCGCTCAGGCCGGTGGGGGAGAGGTGCCTGCAAGCCAGGGAGGGGCAGAGAGAAAGACAGAGACAGGATCTGAAGCAGGCTCTGTGACAGCAGAGAGCCCGACATGGGGCTCAAACTCATGAACCTTGAGCTCATGACCTGAGCTGAAGTTGGATGCTCAACCAACTGAGCCCCCCAGGCACCCTTGGTGTTCTTCATCACTGCTTTCTAGTTCTTCTCTTGGGATGACAGAAGATTTTTCTGGAGGAAAATTTAAATTGTTAGCTCTAGGCCAACAAACGAATATTCTGTACAGATGAGTAAACTGTAGTCCTGGGATGTTAAGTTACTTATTTCTAGGAGTGATACTCTATACATTCAACACCAGCCCCTCAGAATTTAAGATAGCCCTAGCCTTGGAGGAGGCTCCTGGAAGTCCCCTGCTGAGCTGGGCGTTAACCGTTTAGTTGCTGGCTGCTGGGAGTCTGCCCAGGGCCAGGCACTGTGACTGTCACACTGCTCCCTACAGATGGATTGTGAGTCCTGTTCATTTCTGATTCTTGATGTATATCTGATTTTCAAGGAACAGATTCTGAGATAAATTATGTTGAAAAGACACGTGCAGAAGGGAGTCTTATGTAGTGAAAATTTCATGGGTTCAGATGGGAGTCAACAACTTAATTTATTCATTCATGTGTGCATTCAGCCTTAACGAATTTACTAACCCCTCTGTGCCATGAGGATAAAACCAGGAACCATCTTTATTCCAGTCAGCCGTGTGACCTCCAGCATATTTAGAGCATAAAGTAAGAATAATACATACCTTTCAAGGGTGTAGTTAGGACTAAATGAGTATGAAATAATGAAAGCTCCCAGGACAGTGTTTAGCAGATGGTAGGCAATCACTGAATGGTGGGCTAGAAAGAAGAATCATGAAAATAGAAATTGAAACAACACAGCAAGGAAAGGAAAACTCAAACTACCAAAACCCAGAGCTAATCGGGTTCCCGTGATTAAGCTTAGAGCTTCTTGGTAACCAGGTCATAAAGGGCTTATGGGACTTGCCCAAGGTCACCCTGCCAGCAAGTGGTGGGGCCGAGAGCCCTTTCTCTCAGCTTCTTTTTTTTTTTCTGTACCTAATGCAGCATTGTAAAAACTCATCTCTTGCAAGTTCCTCTCGGCCCGGTGGCTGCCCTTGCGAGAATGTCTCTGTTTTGGCATCATTGGTTATGTCTGTGTGTATACGTTTGGGCCAGTTGAGTGTGTCTGCATTTATCTGTGATTGTCCTCCTGTTTGTAAGTTGCTCAGGCTTCCGAATGGGCTGTGGGCATCTTCTCCTTCCTGTGGCATGCCCTTGTCACTTCACGGTCCCCTACGCAGCGGGTCCTCAGTAGGGTTCATCCAGCTGACGGCCTGTGTGCCCCCACACACCAGGGGGACCAAGTGGCAAGCTCAGGGGAGCCATTCAGGAGCTTATTGCCTTTTACAAGCCGCTTCCTGCTGATCCTTCATGTGGCTCTTCCAGATGAAACCCCAAGTTCTGTCTCACGGACACTCTGTGTTTGACTCTGAATTTTGCACAAGAGGATTTAGTTGCTCTTATCAGTGAGACAGACGTGCTTCCTGGTAGATGAGAGGGAGAGAAAGGCGGGGGAGAAGGCCGACACAAGGCCGTTTTGTTTGCCTGGGCCTAAACGACAGTGTTTTTCCGTTATTAGAATACCTCTCTCGCCCTCCCATCTCGGCAAGCCTGCTTTTGTTTTGTTTTATTTAAGGCATTTAAGAATTATATACTCGTTGACCCATCGATGCCACTTCTAAGGAAACAATTGGACAATTGTGTATGGATGTTTGTGGGAGAATACTTAGTATGGTGTTGTTTATTATAGCAGCAGGATGGAAAACCCTAAGTGCCTCCCAGTCGGAGGATAGATCAAATATTTATGAGGTATACATTTCATGGATTCCTATGCAGCCATCAAAAATAAGCATACAGATTTATGTTAACAAATACACACACACACACACACATATGTATGTGTATAGGTATATATATGTATGTATATGTATGTTTATATATGTATATATATGTACGTATATATGTATATGTATATATATGTATGTATATATATGTATATATGTATATATATATGTATATACATATAGTGAACAAGCAGATGATAAGTTAGTAGGTATGGTATGATCTCATTTTTTTAAAACGGCAACAGTGTGGTGGTATATGTGTGTATTGAGAAAAATCTGAAGCAGTACGCACAGAAATTTTTTTTTGATGTTTACGTATCTTTGAGAGAGAGAGAGAGAGAGAGACAGTGTGTGAGTGGGGAAGAGACAGAGAGAGAGAGGGAGACACAGAATCCGAAGCAGGCTCCAGGCTCTGAGCTGTCAGCACAGAGCCCAACGCGGGGCTCGAACTCACCATGAGATCAGGACCTGAGCCGAAGTGGGATGCTTAACTGACTGAGCCACCCAGGTGGCTCACCGAAATATTAAAAAGGGATTGTTTGTGGTTGACAGGAACATAGGCAACATTTGTCTTTTTATTGTAAATGCCTATATTTCTGACATAATTCTATAGTCATTTTATAATCAGAAGATACAGTTAAAAGAGAAATGAGGATACTGGCATGTAATCATTTTGTAGCCCCGCCGTGGCATTTGTCACCAGATATCAACAGCCAAGCCATGATCCCATGCATTTTTTTTTTTTTTTGAATGAGACAGGCTTAGTAGCCAGACAGATGAAAATCCTGCCTTGTGTCGACTTCCTTGGGACATCGGGACCAATCAAAGCTGAGGCTCCATCTCAACCCAGCTAAACTGCCTTGTGCCTGTTGGACATACCCAGGGATTACCATGGCTTAGTCTCCATGAGGCACTGGAGACTCTGTCCCCTAGAACGTCTGGTCACCTGTTGGTTTGACTCCCAAGGGTGCAGTCAAAAACGCTGGAAAATACAAGATGATGATTCAAGACATCCTTTGTTAGGGCTTTATGTGTGCTACCCACATTCCATATGTTAGCGCTTGAAATCTGTTCATCAACCCTATAGGGTAGGTGTTATTATCTTTATTTTACATTTGAGAAAATTACAGCTCAGAGAGGCCGAACCGCTTGTGCAAAGTCACACAGCTAGTGGGAAGTGGGCCTGACATTTGAACCCAGATCTAATTCCAGTGTGCTGCACTGTGGGCCTAACTCCATTGAATATATAAGTCCAAATGATGTCAACAACGGCTGACATTTGTTGAGCATGTGTTGTGTGGCAGGCACTGTTCCAAGTGCTTTACATGGATTGTGTAATTTAATCCTTATCTCGACCTCCATGGTGCACCTGGCACGATGGGGACACAGAGAAGTGCATCCAGTGGGCTCGCCCAAGGACACAAAACTTGAAAACACACCAATGCCTAACAACCATTTTGTCCTGGTGTACTTGGAGGGTTTTTTGCTCTGTCCTTTGTTGATTCGTTTGCATTCGGATATGGATTACTTTTGCTGGCAGGATTTTTAACATGCTTGCCTATAATTTGATAGGATTGGAGGAGGGCTGCCTGATGCCCGGAATTCCCACCGAGACTCTAATGACTCGCTGAGGCCTTGGTCTGCAGCTTGCCTCTGTTGGAGAGTATCCTTGTTACTCATTAACCTCTGGGATCCCATTAATAATTTAGCATAGATTAGCTGATTAGATTAGCTGCCCTGAGAGTTGGGCCCAAATGGAGTGAGAGACAGAGCTAAGGGCAGACCTCCGAGGGGGGCTTTAGGTAAACAATTCTGGGACAGCTTGAGGGTTCCAGGATGCAACAGAAGCGTTGGCTGACCTCACGCTCCTGCCCGGGCTCAAGCAGGTCAGTGGTTGTTGGCTAATTAGTTACTTCTGTGAGAAGCCGGCCTGCCTTCGTCTTCCCACACACTCTCTGTATCTTCACATCCTTTCTTTGGGCTGTTCGGCCTGTGAATGTAAGAATGGGCAACAGTCAAGGAGCCTTGTGCTGGGCACACCGTGGGTTCTTTCAGTTAGTCCTGCAACAACAGCTCCCTGCAAGGAAAATGCCTCAGTTATTCCCTTTTACAAATAAGAAAGCTGAACTCCAAGCGGTCAATGAACTTGTGCGCACCGTGTAAGGGAAACAGCTCTCAAACACAGGGCTGTTTGAATCTCTAAAGATAGTTTCCACCATTTGGGATTTATTGTTTTGGCTTAATTTCCTGTCACTTACACCTTTTTGTTCCTCGTCAGTCTATATACCTTTTTTTCTCTTTGATATATTCTCCAATGACTATATCTAATACACAGTCAGATGCATTAGGCGATAAGCGATGGCCTCTCTCTTTGCAAATTACTAGAAAATTACTGTTTTAAATATCTGAATTCTTGAGCCTCTTCCCTCAGCTTTATCTTCTTTGTGGCAGCTTTTTAAAAACATCAGTGTTGGGGCGCCTGGGTGGCTCAGTCGGTTAAGCGGCCGACTTCGGCTCAGGTCATGATCTCGCGGTCCGTGAGTTCGAGCCCCACGTCAGGCACTGTACTGACAGCTCAGAGCCTGGAGCCTGTTTCAGATTCTGTGTCTCCCTCTCTCTGACCCTTCCCCATTCATGCTCTGTCTCTCTCTGTCTCAAAAAAAATAAATAAACATTAAAAAAAAAATTAAAAAAAAAAACATCAGTGTTAATAGTGCTATACAACAAAATGAAAGGATAATAAAAAAGAAACTTCTAATACAGGCAGTGTTTTTTTTTTTTCATTTGAAATTTTTCCATCATGTCTTTTTTATTATTTATTTATTTATTTATTTATTTATTTATTTATTTTAGAGAAAGGGGAGGGAGGGTCAGAGAGAGAGGGAGACACAGAATCCGAAGCAGGCTCCAGGCTCTGAGCTGTCAGCACAGAGCCTGATGCGGGGCTTGAACTCACGAACCGCGAGATCATGACCTGAGCCAAAGTCAGACGCTTGACTGACTGAGCCACCCATATGCCCCCCAGCCCTCGACCCTCCCTGGTGTCTTCTAAAAAGCACGTTATTAAGAAACGTATAAGCACACATAAACAGTGGAGGCAATTGTAAACGAACCCATCTACCCGTAATGATAGCAAAGATTTTTTCCGTGTGTGCTTTTTATTTTTTCTCTCTGCTGGACTATTTTAAAGGAAACCCAGGTACCATGGCATTTCCTATCTGAATACTCCCATGGACATCTCTGAAAAACGAGGATACTTTCTTCCATAACTGTAATGTAAATATACCATGCTGAGCAAAATCAACAATAATCACTCCATATAACCTGAACAGTGCCTGTTTATAAAATGTTCCTAATTGTCCCTGCAATGCCTCCTTCAGGTCCACTCGTTTAGGCTGTGATCTGAATCAGCTCCCCCTGTCGCGGTTGGTTGTTCTGTCTCTTAAATAACTTTTCACTTCGTTGCCAGTGTCATCCTTATTAAATTACTATTTTCCTTGTAGGTTAGATTTGCTCCCCGCGGTCTTTTCCCCCCTTTCCAGTTCTTTTATTCACTGATTCCTCTTTGTCGTCCTAAGGTCGGTCTGCATTTGCAGCCATTTGAAAGACCTGGGTCAGCCCTAAACCCAGAGCAGGTACCAAGAACAAAGCTACCAGGAATGAGCCACTTATCAGAGTAATTTCATTGAGCACAAAAGGCAGCTTGGTTGGGTTGATTTTTGCCCCTTTATCTGGAGTACCTTGATAACCCTCTTTCTTCTTCTTTTTTTAAACCTACCAATAGAAAGATCCTCGATTTACAGTATTTACTAAGACTCCCTTGTCTGCCATTCAAGGATCGTACTCACCTGTGTTGGAAGCCTGTGAGAGTCAGTTTGCAATTGGGAATTGTCAAGTGGCATGTTAGGTTTGGGCCTGAAATCAGGACCCCGTGATGTATGACCTGCTTTCCTGCCTCCTGTCTTGGCACTTTTGGTAAGCTTCTGGAACCAGAGATAGCATGAGGGCTCCCTGCTTTACTTTGAGCCCCAGATTGATTTCCTTGTCACCTGTCATCATTCCTGGTTGTTCCTATCACTTTGCTTCAGAAACCCATTGTCGGTCGAGGAAAAAAGGGTTGTAGAATACCTGGCCAATGTGTTTATCTTCCTGGTAAGCCCCTGAAACAAGTTTAGATGCACGCCTCCTTCTCAAGAAGAGATGTAAGAAACGTCAGAAGGCTTTGGTCAGGGCCAGAGGGAAATTGGTCAGGCGTGCACACTAACAGAGGGAAGAAGTATTTGGGGTTCATCGGGGCGGAGCTCAGACTCTTCATCTGACCTGAATGGGCCGTCTTTTTGAAGTAAGATGCTGTAGAATCTGTTAGTTCTCTTCGTATGAGGGAATAAACCCCCTTGTTCAATGAAGGGCTATTTTATCATGCAGTTGAGATTTAAACGGTCTAACTTTGTATCTGCCAAAGTTAGGCTCTCTTTGATACTCAGATCATTACAGAATCGTTACTGTAGCCATTTGTGAGTAGCCAAAGTCGGCTCCTGTGGGGCCAGACTTCTGCATGGGCATTCTGTACAGTTGCGAATCAATAAATATGAAGCATTCTGAATACCCCAAAAAGGAGCATAAGGAAATGCAAGATACGATGCTTTGTGTACCTGCAGGTGGTGGGCTCTGAGAAGGAGCAAAAGCAAGGGGTAAATGTTGGTACAATGCTTGCTGATTTATTACTCTTCATCTCTCGCGGGACATTAGAATCAGAGCAGGAGGTTGAAGATAGCAGTTGGCCTGTGGTGTGTGGAATGAGAGGACTCCATTAGTCCCAAGTTGCTCCAGGGACAGTTTAAGCCTTTTCCAAAGTTTCCTGATGATGTGCTGGTTTTTTTTTTTTTTCTTGTAAGCCAATTTCCTAATTCTCACATTTGATGCCTTTCCACTCTAACAAGTTAGATTAGAAAGAATGGAAATGGTTTTCAGCAACTATTATCTGTTTTAGCAGGTGCCAAATAGAAAATGTGCAGTGAATAATGGAGACGCGCGCACGCGCGCGCACACACACACACACACACACACACACACACACACACTGCACTTCCCTTGAACATAAGCTGCCACCCACTTCTTTTCTGTGGGTGTCTCTCTGCTCTGGATTTACTCTGACTCCTTCCACCCTCCCACTCTGCCCCCTGTTTGGCTGTCTCTTTGACACCCTCTTTCCAAGTGTCAGTTGACCAGGAGAGGACACTCTGGTGGGTTTAGCCTGTGTTGAATCCTAGGAGTTCATTTTTCAGCATTATTTGCTTTTATCTTATAAAAGATAAGAACTCACAATTTTTTAATACTGGAAAGAACTTTAGAGATAACTTCTTTTCCATTCCTTCTTTTTCTGGATCAGAGAGGATCAAGGCTCAGCATTTTGAAGGGATTCGTAATCTTGGAAGTAGGGCAAATGAAAAACCGGGCCCTGAGCACAGGCCTCTTACTTCTGCGTCCTGTGTACTTTCCAAGCTGCAGGTCAAGGGAAGGCCGTTGGTGGAAGCCGCGCTTGGAAAGACGGTGTTCCAAAGTGCACCTCAAATGAGATTTGGGAATATCACTGGATTTATTTGATGCGTAAGGATAATGAGGAATAAACTACTGAGATCCTTTAGGAAGCTATCTCAAGGCTATAGGGAGAGATAGCAGGCTCTTAATTCATGTAGGGGATTGAAGCAACAGCTGATTTTAAAGCAACAGAACATCTGAGCCGGGCCAGGGTGCTGCAGGAGGGTGGCTTGTGACTGCGGAGGGTTCCAGGTGGTTCTACTTGTAATCAGATTAGACTGTGTCCCTGTGACCACTCATTTCCGTGGTGGCTGAGACATGGACATGAGGACGAGAAAGGATATGTAGTCCAGGCTGTGGTGTGGAAGCTAGTCCCTAGTCGTGTGTAAACTGGGAGATGTGTATCAAAGGAATGTGGGAGATATGCCCCCGAGGAGTTGCCTAGAAGCCTTTTTAAAGAGTTGCAGGGCCAACTGCTCTTTAATCTCTGACAGGGGAGGGATACCTCGACCCCCCACAGGCACCACATTCAGCTGGAGAGCCACTGCCGCTGCAGTGAAAGGTCAGATAGCAGCAAGCCCTGGGGCCACCTCTTTTCTGCAGCCTTCGGGGCTGCTCATCTTTAGTCACGAGGCACCCCAGAACCAAGGCCCTCAGAGCTTTTACACAGCCTGGCCCTGTGTCGTTCCTCTGTGTGTATGAAGTCATTGAATCCTCCCCACTGCCCCGTTAGGGAGGAACTCTTCTTATCCCCATTTCACAGATGACAAGATGGAGGCACAAAGACCTTAAATGACTTGCCTAAAGTCACACAGCTTGAATGTGGAGAAACTGGGATTTAAACGCAGGTCCTTCTGAGTCCCAAGCCCAAACTTCCCTGGCACAGCATGTCGGATCCGGTATTCACTCTGCGAGCACCTTGAAAGGACCGGCCTATAATGGCAGCCAGCAGCCCCATGTGACTCCTGAGCCTTTGAAATGTGGCCTAGTGCCACATGTTGAAATGATAATATTCTAGATATATGGGGTTAAATAGAAAATATCAAAATTAATTTCATCTGTTCCTTTTGGTGTTTTTAAAATGTGCTACTAGAAAATTTTAACTTCCATGTGTGGCTCACATTTTATTTCTTCTGGGAAGTGCTGGCCTAGAAGGTCCCAAGCTGTGTCACAAAGGGGCCTGGGAGGTGGCCATCCAAAGGAGGCTGCAGATAGCACAGGGTGGCTGTGGGCGGCTGGCACCCCACCGCCAGAAAGGCCAGGCTCCCCTTACTGCGGAGAGAATGGAATGAGTCAAAACCAACATTTCCAGAAGAGTATTTTGCAGGATATTAATAGTAAAACCAAACAGTCTCTTAGTGAAATGCAGGCCTGGGTATGTTCAGCATGTTATACTACGTCAAATAGATATTCTTTAAATATTTTCTCAAGTGATTTCAAGTATGACTCAGTTTCCTCATTTTGAAACGGATAGAATAGTCCCTCCCATATCTGGTTGCTTGGAGGAATGATCTAGTTAATCGATATGAAGTGCTTAGAAGAGCCCCTGACACAGAGAAACCCACTCAACAAACGTCAGCCAGTGTTACTGTGCCAGGAGCCCCTTGTTACTGCTTTTGTTGAATGAGGTGCAGGCTGTTGAATGCGGAAGGGGCAGCTGTTGAATGCGGAAGCTGGGCCTTTGGGTGTAGTGCCCCGAGTCTCCCCATTTGGCTGGAGGTACCCACCCGCTGGAAGATAGTGTGAGGACCCTCAGACGTGCCTCCCACCACCCACAGCCCACAACCCACCCGAGCCCCTTGAACTCTGCAAGAAAGCTTCTCAAGTGTTTTCTTCCAATGGCATCCGCTTCTCTGCCACCGCCCTCCCCCCCCCCCCCGGCCCCCGCCCACAGGAAAGTTCCTCAATACCCTTCTTTCCATTATCTTTCCAGGACTGGGTCAGTCCCCCTCACCTGCCCTGTAACCTCACCAAGAGCCCGTAAGTTTCCCTCTTATGTGGTTCAACAAATGTAAACGGGGTTCTTGCCTGCAAGACTTGGTGTTCTTAAAATGCTAAGGAGCATGGAGAAAGTCCCAGATGGAAATGCTGCATGTCATGTTTTGCAAACCTACATTATTCGGTTCTGGAAATATGTTCTGGGACTAATGTCCCCTGAACCACTCTCAGGGGAACATAGCTCACAAAGGTTCTGGCCAGCCAAAAGGAGTTTTAGCAAACTGTCTTCCACCACTGCCCTTTGCACGTATTTCCCTGCCGGCACTGAGCACAGAGCATCACGAGACACTGTGTGCGCCATTTGCGTTTTCCCCAAAGCTCACCGTTTGTACAGAGAAATGGGTTTGACATATCCCAGTGAGTATCTGGGGATTCACTCTTGCTTTTAAAGCCAGCAAGTTGAGGACCTTTAAAAAAATTAAACATTGGTGAGTTTTCATTCATCCAGGACAGTCTTCCCTCCACCCCCCAGCTCCTTCCATACCCAGTTGCTGGAAACTCATTGTTCTTTATTATTAGAACATTCATTGGTTTTGTGGCCGTTTTTCTTTTTATGTTTTACCGCCGGGGGCCCCCCCCCCCGCCACGGGTCTTGTTTATCCATCGTCCTCTGGTCCCAATAGACTTTTTTCTCTCCAGCCGAATCTCTGTCTGAAGGCTTCATGAACCCTTTGAACAGACGGGAGTAATGCAGATCTTAGATCTGACGAGAACAAAGACAGTCTGGGCAATGCCACTGGCCTCTCCTTTTTCTTCCCGGTATGTTATCAGCTCTTGGAGTCAGTGGAGAGATGGAAGCGTTTGTGGCCTTTGTTTCCATCCCGTGACATCTCCGACTGTCTTCCCCCTATCAGTGCGCGTGTGCTTGTCACTGGACCGGATGTCCCACTGGAGCAGGGACCGGCCCTTCACCCTTTGGTCCCCTCCCCTCCCCTCCCTTCTTTCCTGTAGAAGAGTCTTTCTGAAATAGAACTGTTTTCCTTGAGAAACCTTAGTATCGGCACATGAATTCCTAAAGAGGAGATCTGTTGCAAACGACTAGTAAAGACATCACTCATCATTATTATCACCTTAAATACTTAACGGATCTTTCCTGCATGCCGTGCTTTGCACTGAGGATGTTTTGGACACCCTCTCTTTCTGTCCTCACAGTTACCCTTCAGTGTCTGTTCTTGCTATTACAATTGTTGTTATAATCCTCATTTTTGTTATTATCCTGTTATTATCCTCATTTTTCAGATGAGGGAACTGAGGCTTTGAGGCACAAAGGGCAGTTATAAGAGTGCTCGGGCAGGGCCTCAAACCGGGGCTGGTCTGCCACCAGAAGCCAGGAGCAGGACCCACAGATTCCTGTCCGTTTCCTTTGGCTGCCAGGCCAGGGTGGAGCAGAAGGGAGGCATAGTCTTCCCTTTGGTTCTGTGCTATGATTTCTCTGCCCACTTAGACCATGAGGTCACAAGGTGGCTCAGTGCCTTAAGGAAGTTCAGTTAAATTTTGATAAACCTTCTGAAAATAGAGAGCAATAATTAACTTCCCAACTGTTCAAGTTAACGTTTGAGTCTCCTTAGCCCAACCCCGGCGGACATGAAACTCTCATTGAGCGACTGCTGAATAACAAGGCTTGAATGTTAGTTTCTAAAATGATTCCAGTTTTTTTGTAATGCCATATGCGTTCTATTGTGTGGCAATGTGACATGAAGCGCCTTTAAAATATTTTTTACCAAAAATAGCCAAATGTTAACAGTTTTTTTTTTTTTTACTGTGAGGTTTTAAATAATGAAACCATCTTAATTTTTTTTTTAAGTTCATTTATTTATTTTGAGAGAGAGAGAGAGCACAGGCAGGGGAGGGGCATAGGGGGAGGGTGAGAGAAAGAATCCCAAGCAGGCCCCTTGCTGTCAGCCCGGAACCTCAAGCAGGGCTTGAACCCATGAGCCATGAGATCATGACCTAAGCTGAAACCAAGATGCTTCACTGACTGAGACACCCAGGCGTCCCGCCATCTTGAATTTTTTATAATATAATTTTTTTAAGGATTGGCCCCAAGTTTTATTTTTGTTTTGTTGTTGATACTGTTTATTTCAACTTACCTAGCTCAATACCTTCACAGATTAGATGTTCAAGAAGTAATTTTTTAAAATTCCACATGTAACATATAAGGAATGTTCTATATACTTTGTTATTTAATTCTCAAGACCACCTTAACATAGGAGCATGCCCTGACATGCCCATTTAAGAGGTCAGGAAACTGAGGTCCAGAGAAGTGACTTAGAAAAGATCATTTAAGGGTACAAATAGCTTATATCTTTGGAATTGTTACTGTACCCCAGATAATTGTTTTTATGTAGTCACTCTCCCTTAAATGGTTCCTTTAAGTCCTTTATGACTTGTAAAAAAGAATAGAAAGAATAACTCTAGGGGCGCCTGGGTGGCGCAGTTGGTTGAGCGTCCGACTTCAGCCAGGTCACGATCTCGCGGTCCGTGAGTTCGAGCCCCGCGTCAGGCTCTGGGCTGATGGCTCAGAGCCTGGAGCCTGTTTCCGATTCTGTGTCTCCCTCTCTCTCTGCCCCTCCCCTGTTCATGCTCTGTCTCTGTCCCAAAAATAAATAAATGTTGAAAAAAAATTAAAAAAAAAAAAAAGAAAGAATAACTCTACTTACTGGTTGCTTCCTATGTGCTAGGCACTTTATATGCATGACCTCCAACTATTCCTCAGACAAGTCTATGAAATGGGTACTGTTCTTACTGAGCTTTTTAAGTGAGAGAATGGAGAGTGAAAGGTGGGCATTGGCAGGAGGGTGGGATACTTGCCCAAAGTCAAATAGGGCTTGAAGCGTGCTCCCTTCAGCGCGTGAGATCTTGGAACACTGTGCTGGTGTAAGCATCACTGGTTCCGCTTAGTGGTCAGCCACGCAAAGCAGTTGGAAAAGCCAATATTAACTCATCTTCTTGTTACAAAATGTTACAACTTGAGTGCTTATGATGTGGCCTTAGGAAACACACCCCTGCCCCCTCCAGCTGTTTAACGTGCCTCATTTGTTTCCGTGTGCATGCAAGGGTGCAGACTGCAAAATATTGCACTTTTTCTCTGATTGCAAGTGTGCATTTCATTATGCTTTTTCGTGGTTTTTTTTGTTTTTGTTTTTGTCTTAAGTCTATTTTATAGAACAGTTTTAATAGCAAAATGAGAGGAAGGTACAGAAATTTCCCATACACCCCCTACCCTCGGGCCTGTATAGCCTCCCCTACCATCAACATCTCTCACCAGAGGGTACATTTGTTACAGTTGATGAATTTACATTGATATACCGTAATGATTATATCTTAATCACGTCAAGTCCATATTTATATTATGATCTCTTCTTGGTGTTTTATATTCTCTGTATTTGGACAAATGCATAAAATGACGTGTATCCATCATTATGATTTCATACACAGTACTCTCACTGTTCTAAATATCCTCTGTGCTTTGCCCACCCATCCCTTCGTGCCCCAGCCTCTGGCAACCACTGATATTTTACTTTCGCCATAGTTTTCCTTTTCCAGAATGTCACATAGTTGGAATCAGTACAGTGTATAACCTTTTTAGATTGGCTTTTTTCACTTAGCAGGATGCATTCAAGGTTCCTTCATGTCTGTACATGGCTTGCTAGCTCATTTCTTTTCAGCGCTAAATACTGTTCCATTGTCTGGCTGTGTCACAGTTTATTTATCCATTCAGCTACTGAAGGACATCTCGGTTGCTTCCAAGTTTAGCAATTATGAATAGGAGCCATAGACCTCCATGTGCAGGTTTTTCTGTGAACAAATCCTCTGGGTAAATACCCAGACGCTTGATTGGTACATAATGTGGTATGGTTCCTTTTGTAAGAAACTGACAAACTGTCTTCCAAAGTGGCTGTGCCATTTTACATTCCCACCATCAATGAATGAGAGTTCCCGTTGTTAACATCCTTGCCAGCATTTGGCGTTGTCCTTGTTCCAGATTTTGGCCATTGTAAATGACGTGTGGCGATATCTTAATGTTGTTTTAATTTGCATTTCCTTGATAATGTACGATGCTGAGCGTAGTTTCGCGTGCTTATTTGACAACGGTATATCTTCTTCTGCTCAACGCACTGTTTTAAGATTTGAATGCGTATGGGTCGCTCCTAAGTTATTTCGTTAAGTGAATGTGATGAGTTTTTGAGGAATCCTCGAAGGAGAACCATCTTGCAAAAATGATCACCTGTTTCTGAGTGTCATATTTGAACTTTAAGAAGAGGCAAGAGAATGGTACAGCCACTTTGGAAAACAAGCTGGCAGTTCTTCCAATTGGTAAACACAACAGTTCTCCTTCTAGGTACATACCGAAGAGAGACGTAAGCATGGTCACACAAAAACTTGTACGCGCATGATCCTAGTGGAATTACCCAATTGGATTGTTAGACCCAAATGCCGCCAATTAAGAAACGAATAAATAAAATGTGAAAGAAGCCAGTCACAAAAGGCCACGTCGTGTATGACTCCGGCCGTATGACATGAGAGAATAGGCAAATCCATAGATACATAAGTTAGTGATTTCCAGGGGCTAGAGGGAGAAGGGCAGTGGGGAGTGCCCACTAACGGGTACAGAGCTTCTTTATGGGGCAATGAAAATGTTCTGAAATCAGATAATGGTGATGGTTGCACAACTTTATGAATATGCTCAAGAAAACCACTGAATTATACCCTTTGAAAGGGTGGATTCTATGGTAAACAAATTATATCTCAACATAAAGTACTAATACATGTAAAGCTTCTTGGGGGGAGTGGTGGGAGGAGGGGACAGAAGAGCAAAAATGTGCCTTTTGTCCTGTGCTTTCCACCAGGGTGAAATTTCACTATGGAGCCCATTCTGATAAAACTGGTAGGAAAGTAACATTGCAAATTGGAAACACTAGCCTCAGTTCTATGATGCGACCAGGTCATAAAAGAGAAATGTGGACAACTTTCTTTTTATCCTGTATGTCCCTTGGCAGAAATCCTTGGCTGTTATTACAAATTCTATTTGTAGGGGCGCCCGGGTGGCGCAGTCGGTTAAGCGTCCGACTTCAGCCAGGTCACGATCTCGCGGTCGGTGAGTTCGAGCCCCGCGTCAGGCTCTGGGCTGATGGCTCAGAGCCTGGAGCCTGTTTCCAATTCTGTGTCTCCCTCCCTCTCTGCCCCTCCCCCGTTCATGCTCTGTCTCTCTCTCTGTCCCAAAAATAAATAAAAAAACGTTGAAAAAAAATTAAAAAAAAAAAAAGATTCTATTTGTAGGTATGCACGTTACAGTTCCTGTGTTTTCAGTTCTCAGTAAAACAACGTCCATGCATTTTAGTCATTATGAATACCTGAATCTTTAAAGCTCATACTATTTTTTAATGTTAAATTAAAAATTGCCTGTTAAAATGGATAATGTGGTTGGAATTAGTCGAGCCAATTAGGTCATCAAATAGGATTCTAACTGATTAGGGTAAAAGATCAGATGGGTCAAAGCCTGGGAAGTATTATCTATGAGAAGATGTTGTTTTTGATTCCGAAGAAGTCATTTTATTCCTGCTTGTTCATGCCACATAAAGCCTACTGAATTATTTCTTTGATATACAGATTACTTGTGAATGAGATGTCTTCCAGGAATATTAGAATTTTCGTGTGTTGTTCTCTGTTATACACTGTAGTCTCTTTGTGACTAAATGCCTGATTTCTTCAGCTTTGTTATTTAAATAAGTGTACTTTGTTTCCAGTTAGTGCCTCCTCCGACTCAGTTCCTCCTCAGATTTTCCATGTGCCAGTCCCCTGATGGTTGATTCTCTGAGAGTGTATTTTCCCCGCTCAGTGGTCAAAAAGAGTGAATTCTTTACAGAATTTCCTGAGTGGTTTTCTCACTGCAGGTATACTTTTCTCTAACTAAACCTGATAAATCAAAATACTTAAGGAAGACCTGAAGTAAATATTATTTATTTTTCACAAACTGACATATTTTCTTTCTGAAACGGCTTTATTGAGATCTAATTCACCTACCATCCCATCCATCCATTTAAAGTATACAATTTAGGGGCGCCTGGGTGGTGCAGTCGGTTAAGCGTCCGACTTCAGCCAGGTCACGATCTCGTGCTCCGTGAGTTCGAGCCCCGCGTCGGGCTCTGGGCTGACGGCTCAGAGCCTGGAGCCTGTTTCCGATTCTGTGTCTCCCTCTCTCTCTGCCCCTCCCCCGTTCATGCTCTGTCTCTCTCTGTCCCAAAAATAAATAAACGTTGAAAAAAATTTTTAAAAAATAAAAAAATAAAAAAATAAAGTATACAATTTAATGGCTTCTGGTGCATTCACAGATATGTGCGACCATCATCACAGTCACTTTTAGAACATCTTTATCACTTGAAAAAGAGACAGCATACCCTTTAGCCATCAACCGCTCACACCCCTGCGCCACCTCCAGCAACTAATCTACTTTCTGTCTCTTTCGCTCTGCCTGTTGTCACATTTCATATGACTGGAATCATATACTGACTGGCCGCTTTCACATTACTTTATTGATACAGTAAAGCTTGTCAGAGTGTTTTATAATTTTAAAAAAGGGCCAATTCACTATGAAGATTTAACCATAATGAATATAGATGCACTTCATAACAAAGCACCAAGATACCTGAAGCAAAAACCGACAGAAATAAAGGGGGAAATGGACAATTCACCAGTAACTCTTGGAACTTCAGCACCCCATATTCTATAATGGTTAGACCAGGGAAGCAGAATATCAACAGGAAACAGAAAACTTGAACAACAGTGTAAACCAACTACACCCAACAGATACCCATACGATACTTTACCCAGCAACAGCAGAACACAAATTCTTCTCACGTGCACAAGGAACATTCTCCAGAATAGATCATATGCTAGGCCATAAAAAAAACTCAATAAATTTTAAAGGATAGAGGTAATACAGAGGTAATTCTCTGACTACAGTGGAATGAAAGTAGAAATCCAAACCATTTAAAAAGTGGGAAACTCAAAGCAATGTGGAAAGTAAACGGCCCACGCTGAAATAACCAATAGGTCAAAAGGGAGGTTGGAAAATACTTGGAGGTGAACGAGAGTGAAGATAGAACATATCAGAATGTCTGGGTTACAGGTAAAGCAGAGCTAGAGGGAACTTTAGCACCATCGATGGCTCTATTCAGAAAGAATATCTCAGATCAGTAATCGTACCTTCTCCTTAAGACACTGGAAAAGGAAGAGAACACGAAACCACTGTATGTAGATGGAAGAAAATAGTAGAGTACAAATTCATGAAATAGTAGAAAAGAAAGAGACTCTAAAACCTTTGAAACTTTACTGATTTCAATAATTGTCTTAAGCTTTTACAGAAGACATTAACCAGGATTATTTGTTTCTCATAAAGTAAATGACAGTTTCTTAATATTAAAAAGCATTCCATTTTCAACATGGCCTCCGTAAAGAGCTAGTCTTTGTGAAAATATCCAGGTGCTCTCTTTTTTTCAGTTGAGATGCAACCAAACCATGAGCCCATTTCAATCCCCAGGTCTTGAGAAATCTTGCCCCGATAAAGCAGTTTTCAGGGCAGTGATCAAACTCACATCTCATACCTTGTATGGCCACTTCTTGCGTGTGACATTGGATGAGTTGCCCAATCTCGTTGAGATTTATTTTCCTCAGTAGAGGTTAATTTTCTCATTCTAAAAGGAAGCGTGAGGTAACATACACCAAAGAGCCTGGTTCAATGCCTGGCCCATAGTAGGTACTTGATTAATATCTATTCCATAGTCATTTGATGACTTAAAAAGGGACAGCCCAATGACCCATATGGCATGGGTATAACGTATATGAATGTACTTGAAGGAGACCCGAACAAAAGGATGTCATATTGAATCGTACTATGAACCAGACTTGGGGCTAGTTATGTGATCTATGGCCGAATCGCATATAACTTGTTTTACAGTATGGACTAATTTCACTATTGTAACAACTGCTAAAACACTCATCGTGGGCAAAATACACATCTTGGCCTCCATCAGTTGCTTTAGCAATGGTTTTCATGGTCAAATATGTGAACCCTTCAAATGTGAAACCACTTATAGTTTAATCTTTGTTATTGGCGTAATAAATTCTAGCCCTCGTGTCTTAGGTAAGCATACTTGTCCATTGTACAATTCTGTTGCCTGTTTCAGGCTACAAGATGGTGGCATTAAAACCTGGGAGTACATTTATGAGATGAGAGGCAACATCACGGATCAAGTTCTGTTTTTACTCCAAGCCTGTTTGGGCAGGCACATTTATGCTTATTCTGTTTATTGTGTGGTTGATGACTTTAAAATTGAATTATTAAGGGGCGCCTGGGTGGCGCAGTCGGTTAAGCGTCCGACTTCAGCCAGGTCACGATCTCGCGGTCTGTGAGTTCGAGCCCCGCGTCGGGCTCTGGGCTGATGGCTCGGAGCCTGGAGCCTGTTTCCGATTCTGTGTCTCCCTCTCTCTCTGCCCCTCCCCCGTTCATGCTCTGTCTCTCTCTGTCGCAAAAATAAATAAACGTTGAAAAAAAAAATTAAAAAAAAAAAAAAATTGAATTATTTCCACCAGCAATACAAACTTCAAGCCATGTTCCAGACTCGTGCTTCTCAAAACATGCATATGAATATGAATCACCTGGAGATCTTGTTAAAATGGAGATTCTGATGTATCAGGTGTAGAGTGGGGCCAGAGTCTACATTTCTAACAAGCTTGTGGGAGCAGCCAATGGTGCTGGTCCATGGACCAAACTCTGAGCAGCAAGACTGTGTAGAACTGACGGGGTACCTAGGCAAGAGTCAGAAATGAGTAGAGCTATTCTGGCACTATCCATCACGGCCCCAATGGCCCGTTCATACTCTCTGAATTTAATCCACTTCCTTAGCTGAGCCCTGAAGTAAATTAATTAAAAATTCAATGACGACAAAGAGCAGTAATTCTATTCTTACCTTTCACGTATTACAGTTATTTAAGACAGTAATAGAAAAATAACCTTGTCGTGCGTTTTCTAGAGTTCCTTTGTATTGTCTGTTAGCCTGGCCACCTCTCAGGCCTCTTTATTTTGTAGCTCCTTGGATATCAAAAGTGGTGTATATGAGACATCTCCATTTCCATTCTCTAAAGCTCAGTACCTGTGTTGGCCCTTCCTTTGTCTGTGGCAAAGAACAATGAATGGAAACCACTTAAATCCCAGCAGGACTTTGTTACTAAATGAAAAGAGTCATAGGCAATTGTTTCCCTTAAACCCATGCCTGATTTTCTAATACCTTAAGTGAGCATTTATAGAAGCTTCCGGGGAGGCTCATTTCAGGTCCTTCGTCATTTAGATGAGAGTGCAGATTGAGTTTCTCCCCTGGAGTCCACAGGGTGTAGAACCCGGTTTTGTATGTAATTTGACAACAGAGGCATCATTTTAAGACGTGGCGAATTACATTCTTAATATGAAATAGATGTGGCTCGGAACATAATATGTGCCATCTGATTTGTTACAGAACGCAAAAATAGTCACAGTGAAGACAAGAGGAAGATGAGAACAAGAAAATGGGGAGAGAAGCGTAGCCTGGCTGACGATGTGGCGGTATTAAAAAGCAGCTTAGCAACAAAGGCTCTGCCTGCCTCTGGTAACAAGACGGACAGCACGAGGGAAAAGAGGACCCACAGAAGAACAAAACGTTTTTTATCCTACCCACGGTTTGTAGAAGTGATGGTGGTGGCAGACAACAAAATGGTTTTATACCACGGAGCAAACCTTCAGCACTATATTTTAACTTTAATGTCAATTGTAAGTACATTCAAAAGAAGGTGGTTTGTGAGGTCCTTAAATGTGCCTTTGGGAAATGGGTTTCCACCCAGTGCTGTGGAAGAGCCTTCTCAGGGCTGGCATTTCAACGATTCAGGCAAGTGACTGAAGAGAACCTAAGATTATGTATTGGTTGCCTTTCTGTCAGAACAATAAGGGCTACCGTCCTGAATGTTCATTCTGCTAGACAGTGTGCTGCATTGTGACAAGGTGGCACTTCTAATCCTCCTGGCAACTCTCCTAGGTAAGCTTATCACCCCCATTTTGCAGAGAAACTGAGCCTCAGAGGACTTAGGTCACTTGCCCGTGGTCAAGTAAAGCTGATCAGGGGCTTAGAGACTGCATGTGACCTGTAGAGTGTCCACGTCCCAAACCCAGTGCTCTTTGTGTGACATATAAACTTGCACAAGCGGGTTCGGGTCTCTCGTAAGACTTGTGAGTGCTTCTTGTGAATCAGAATCACCTTGGAGCTTTTTGACCTGCAGCTATGTGCCTCTGTCCCCTTGCTCAAGATTCGAATGAAATAGCCCTGGGATGAGGCCCTCAAATCGCTCCCCTGTATTTTCCTACTCTTGGTTTGAATCAAGAAATCAATAGGTTTGCATTATAAAAAAAAAAAAAAAAAATCCAACAGAACCAAAGACTATTAATGAAAAATAAGTGTCCTTCCCTACCCTGGTTCCTTCCCAGAGGCGACAACTATTAAAAGGTTTTTTTGCATATGTTTCTAACCAGCACTGCCCAGTAGAAATATAATGCAAGCCACGTATGTATTTTTAAATCTTCTAGCCACTCTGTGAGGAAAGAAAAAAGTAAAATTAGTTTTAATAATGTATTTTATTTTCTATCAAAATACTCTCGTTTCAAAACTTGCTAATGCAATACTTTACTTTTATTTCATACTAAGTCTTCAAAATTCAATACGTGTTTTACACTCAACAGCACGTATCATTTTATTTTTTTATGTTTGTTTATTTTGAGACAGAGAGTGTGTGTGTGTGCCTGCAAGCAGGGAAGGGTAGAGAGGGGAGGGAGACAGAATCCCAAGCGGGCTCAGCAATGTCAGCGCAGAGCCTGATGCAGGACTCGAACTCAGGAATCATGAGATCATGACCAGAGCTGAGATCAAGAGTTGGACCCTGAACTGACTGAGCCACCCGGGCACCCCACATGTCATTTTCGATGAGCCACATTTCTAGTATTTAGTGGTCACATGTAGCAAATGGCTACCATATTGGACAACACAACTCTAGGTATTTCTTAGGTGAATATGTATGCATATGTATCTTTTTTACAAACCAGAATGGAGTATTAATATACGGTGTTATACATATTATTCTTTTCTTTTAAAAATACTGGGAATTGTTCTTTAGCAGCCCATATAATCTCCCCTCATTCATTTTAAGACTCAACATAGCTTTTCTTCCAATGGACTGACCCTAAGTTATATAAACAAGAATGTACTTTTAATAAATTCCTCAAAAGAATAAGAAAAGCAGCCGTGTTGGGGAACTATGCTTTAGGATTTCTTCCTCTCTCACCTTCGCCTCTGGTTCTCTTTGTCCTTCCCCTTACTGCTGTGAACCACTCCTTTGTCCTCCCCACCCCACACCTCAACCAGCCTCCCCTCTCCTCTCCCCTCTCACCCCTTCCCCACACTCAATCCCATGTGCCCCAGCCCCCTCCTGTCTTGGAGGAAGGAAAGGAGAACCTAATCAGCCTTCGCACTGTGTCAAGTCCATTTCCAACCTATACGTTCAGACCTTTCAGAAGAATTTCAGTTTTGAGCCCGGACTCTGGGTCAAATGGAGCCTGGCTCTGCTCCTCACCGCTGTCTAGTCTTGGAACAGTTACTTAATTTCTCTGAGCCTCAGTTTCCTTACTTGTTGCACAGAGATTATAATACCCAGCTCAGAGTTTTGCTGTGGGGACTAAATGCAAATGTGTGTGCAGTTTTCAGCAATGATCTGGTACACAACAGGCATTCAATGAATGTTAGCTCTCATAATTAATGATAATACTGGGGGAAAAAAAAAAAAAACAGGTTACCAGCTTGTGAGGAACACAAATGGGAGGTAAACATGAAGAATGGCAATATTAGCAAACGCGTGGTCACTGTGAGATTCCATAATTGGGCAATCTGGGGCTTCAACTGGGATGAAAGAGTGATCGAAAATTAATATCCAGTGCTTTGGCACAGAAAACTTTTAAGTTGCGTAGCAATGCAGTTTCCAAGGAAAACACTTTGAAATTTAGACTTGTTAGGTTTCATTACCATCTGAAACTGCTGTCTGTGAATTTTTCAAAGAGAGTTTTAATACATGTTTGTTGAATGAATGCAAATTCAGAACTACCAAATGCATATGTTACGTGAAAACGTGGCAAGAGGTGGAGCCCAGCGTAAGAAGTGTATTGCTTATTGCTTACACAGAGTTCACAATTAACCTTGAAAAATTTATCTCGGTTGCAGGTAGCCTCTATCTATAAAGACCCAAGTATTGGAAATTTAATTAATATTGTTATTGTGAACTTAGTTGTGATTCATAATGAACAGGTAATAAAGTTTTTTTTCTTCTTTCTTGTATATGTATCCGAAATGGCATATCTAATTGGTGTCGGCACAATGGGCCAATCATAATTCTCTTCCGCATTTAGGAAGGACCTTCCATATCTTTTAACGCCCAGACAACATTAAGAAATTTTTGCCAGTGGCAGCACTCCAACTATCCAGGTGGAATCCAGCATGACACTGCTGTTCTTGTAACGAGGTATATGGATTTTTTTTTTTTTAAGTTCATTTATTTTGAGAGAGAGAGAGAGAAAGAGAGAGCACAAGCAGGGGAGGGCCAGAGAGAAGGAGAGACAGAATCCCAAGCAGGCTCCGCACCATCAGCACAGAGCCTGATGCAGGGTTCAAACTCACAAACTGTGAGATCGTGACCTCAGCCGAGATCAAGAGTCGGACGCTTAACCGACCACGCCACCCAGGCGCCCCTTAAATCTTCCAATTTGTAAATGGCAGCTACTAACTCAAAAATGTTTGAAGCGCCATGCAGGGCAACCAAGAGGGGCGCTGTCCTATCTGTATTTCTTGTTGGCCACCTTGGATATAGTCACAAATGCTTACTCTTACAAGAACTGAAACGAAAGGCATCCAGAGCCTTCTCAGGAATGCTCCCAAAGGAACTAGAAGCACTCACGCCGCTGTGGGAGGGACAGTCCCAGTTGGAGAGGTTTTCACTTGCTCTGTGGCTACCCCTGCGGCAGAAGAAGACCGCTAGATGTAGCTTTTAATCTGGAAGTCACTGGCTCCCAAGCTTTTTTGAGTTGCAAACCCTCGGCCTTGTTGGCGTTTTGTAACCTCCTGCCCCGCAAGGTGGGTGCTGTTGTGAATGTCTAGGGGATTGGGAAGTGTTTTACTTGTGTTGACATTTACTCTTTGCTATTATCCTGGCCCTAAGTCTGCTTTGCTTTCAGACAGGATATCTGCAGAGCTCATGACAAATGTGACACCTTAGGTGAGTGTGCTCTGTGTATCCTCCGTGGCTTCAACAGTCTACCGCATGTTTTTATTCCAAGCCACAGTTGCTTTTTAAAGCAATTCTCAGTCCTTCTTTCCTTCTTTTTTTTTCCCCCCCTTTGAATAGGTCTTGCTGAACTGGGTACCATCTGTGATCCCTACCGAAGCTGTTCTATTAGTGAAGACAGTGGACTGAGCACGGCTTTCACAATAGCCCACGAGCTGGGCCATGTGTACGTTTCCTTTCCGTGTTTCCATTTAATTCACAGTGACCTAACCCTTTTCTTCCTTGGCATCAGTGAGTATTCACTTGACTTCAGAGAGTGGAACGTACTCTTAGAGTCATAATAGAGATTTTAGGATTGAAGAGCTTTGGACCTAACTGGGAGAAACAACGTAGACTTTAGAAAGTTGAGTAATGCGGTGAACCCTCTTCAGCCATGGCTGACGTGTATCCTGGGTTCAAATGCGCATGTTTTCTGTGCACAATCTGATATTCTCCTTTCCTACTGGGAATTGGAGGAATGAGGCCTTTCCAGCCCATCCACTGAAGCTGAGGGTGTATTAGCTTAGGAAACTTTTGTGACGTAACATCTTTATCTGGAAGGGTCGGTCTCTCTTCCCCTGGTTCACGAGATTTTCGCAAATCCAGATCATTCCTGATCGTAGATATACAAGGCTGTCTTTCAGACATTTAGCCTCTAGGCACAATGACATCCCTTTTTTCAGGGAAGAGATTAAACAAAGATACAGAGAAGAAAACATTTCCTAACTATGGTCACTTAGTGGTTATTATGAAATTGGCCTTTCCTTTTTGTTCTTTAGAGACAAAGGATAGTTAGAACATGGGTGAAAGAGTGTAAATTTACGAGAAATTCTTATGATTTTTGATCTGCATTGTTTTCTTTCTAGGATGAGTTACTTATGCTATATCTTTTAAAAATAATTTTTTCAAAAGATGTCACTAATGTAGTTGTGTATCAGTTTGCATGTCATTGTTAACTTTGTTTAGAGGAAAAATAATCTATCAAGCAAGCTTTTTCATTCAACAATTTTTTTAATTTTTAATTTAAAACTTTTTTAATTAAAAAAAATTATTTTTGAGAAAGAGAGAGAGCATGAGTTGGGGAGGGGCAGAGAGAGAGGGAGACACAGAATCCAAAGCAGACTCTAGGCTCCGAGCTGTCAGCACAGAGCCCGACACGGGTCTTGAACCCACAAACTATGAGATCATGATCTGAGCCGAAGTTGGACATTCAACTGACTGAGTCACCCAGGTGCCCCTCAACAAATGAGTTTTGAAGGCATGTATGCACAATGTGATATTCTAGAAGGAAAGCAAGATGCATATGTAAAGCCATCTCCAATTTAGTTCAGCATATAATAGGTATATTTTAAAACTTTGAAGCATATTTTTAGAGCATGCCTGTTTTCTTTTCTCCAAAGGAAATATTGTCAGATGCTCAATATTTATAGCACAAAAGAGAAATGGCTTTCACTTAAGCAGATATGGTGAGCCAGAGTCCTTCTTAGTCGGCTTCCTCTTTGTCTTTTTGGTTTCTGAGATATTTTTGTGAAACTCAAGGATTTCTTGGAACTCAGTTTAAAAACTGGTCCTATGGGGGCGCCTGGGTGGCACAGTCGGTTAAGCGTCCGACTTCAGCCAGGTCACGATCTCACGGTCCGTGAGTTTGAGCCCCGCGTCGGGCTCTGGGCTGATGGCTCAGAGCCTGGAGCCTGCTTCCGATACTGTGTCTCCCTCTCTCTCTGCCCCTCCCCCGTTCATGCTCTGTCTCTCTCTGTCCCAAAAATAAATAAACGTTGAAAAAAAAAATTTTAAAACTGGTCCTACCAACATTTCCCAATACAAGCGCTCCAACAATAATTCCAGGAGAATGTTCTGTGAAGGGGGGAAGGATTTTTATATTCAAATAATTTGAAACATTTTTTTTCTTCCCGGTAGAGCCCTGCTTGGAGTCACAAGGCTGAGTGACATAAAGTCAAGGCTCTGACAAGTCCTGTATTAAAGTAGACTGCTTAGTTTTGTTTAACTCTCTTTTCCCAAACTTATTTTAATAGAATCTTTTGGGGATTTTGTTTCTTTTGCATAAAGTCTAGTAATTGCTTTAGACCTTTAAATAGGAGGTATAGGTTTGGCCATGAAGAGTAGGGTGGCGTTTCAACAAGGCAGACCACAATGGGGGAAATTATAGAGATAGGAATGCATTCAAAAGGCAAGAGTTTTTGTGATTAACAATTCCCCCAATGTACGGTCAAGAGGCGTATACTATTTAAAGAAATATAATTAGTTTCCTGTTAATTCCTTCCTCACAAGAGCTTACAAACTCCATTTAGATAGTCAATTTACAAAGTTTGTATTTTAAGGAAAGTGAGAATTTTGATCAGCAAAACCTGAATACTTTCAGCTACAGAGGAGCCTCAGCTGTGTCAACTGTAGTCAACACACATCTCCCCCAACAAAAACCATGTTGTTGGCGTTGGCCTAGGAGCTTTTGACATGGTCTCCCTTAAACTTCATAATCCTCACATGGTGGATAGTGTTGTTTCCCTGTGTTTGACCTTGGCAATATTAAATTGTCCCAAGTTTAGTTGCTAATGTTGAGGTACCAACTTGTGACATTGGAACTAGGGAGCTGGGAGCCAGATACGCAAGTTCTGGACTAATTCTTTGACTTGAGAAAAATGTATGCTGTTTCCCTAAGTATTAGATAGGGCTAAAACATATGCACCACATCTCTGAAGTGTTAAGAAGTTTAAAAAAAAAAAAATGAAGTAATTGGTGAATGATGTGAGGTATTAGCGAAACAAAAGGTAGACCTCTAGCCTTTTAGTGAATTCTTTCTGTTTTGGTGCTTTGTCTCATATAGTTAGGTTTGCTTATATTTTAAGGAAAATGAATATAATGAATACATATATATATATAATGAATATATATAATATATAATGAATATATATTGAATATATAATGAATATATATTATATAATTATATATTATATATAATTATATAATTATATATATAATATATATGAATGTATAATGAATATATAATGAATATATATTATAGAATGAATATAATAATATATAATGAATATATATACATATATACATATATATGTATACATACATATATACATATGTATATATATTTTTTAATTTGCTACAGTACTTTTTAGCAAATTTTCTAATGACCTTTTTAAAGATTAAATGTTAAGTTGTTACAGTCATGACTGTGTGACAACATAAAACCCTGTTGGAGAGGAAAAAGCAATTGATCTTATGTGCGTCTAGCATCATTGGATGCTTCAAAAATAGTTCCTACATTCTCGTACCAGCTCTGAGGTAGGAAGAATTTGGGAGGTCACTGAGTCTCTACTCTGTAAAGATACAGAGATCTTTACGCAGTATTTCTGACAAATCTTGTACAATTTGTCTAACAGGAGAGAATATGCTTTGTATATATTCCAAAACACAGAGGTTTTAGAGTCAGACTGAAGCGCTTTCCAATCCCAGCTCCCCCACCCCATCAGCTGTGGGGCCTTCATCAAGCAATTTAACCACAAACACCAGATCCTCTGCACCACAAGGAAACAAAAAACTAAGATTTGAGGGTGTTGTTTGTGTTGGGTTTGTTGGTAGAAGAATGACAGTGACTTTGCATCAGGGAACTGGCAACTAGGACAGTCATTCTTTGCAGAAAATGGACTTGGAAGCCTGAAGAACTATTAATTTGAACTTAGATAAAGGTTTTCTATCTCATAATTTCCGTTCGGAATTTACTCCATCAGGCAGTAATTATTGAGGAGCCCAAGTTTTGTGTTTTTTTTTTTTTTCCAACGTAGAAGAAAACCAAACCCAAGGAAAATGAATGAAATGCATTTTATAGGCTTTTATCTGGGCTTTGAATGGGAAACAAGTCCACACACTTCTGCCTAGCTCGCTGCTTTCCCTATTTCAGGATGAACTCATGATGCAAATTCTTC
>NW_024412444.1:4467582-4498840 GCF_014898765.1 Herpailurus yagouaroundi
GTGCCCCATTTTCTCTGGCAAAGCCAAGAATGGCAAGTATGTGTTAATGCTGCTGCTGGGTTCCCTCCCAAGCCCCAGAGGACGTTGACACTCCATCATCGCCTTTTCTTGGGTAGAACCTGGATTAGTTTTAGAATCTTTTTGTGCCCAACTTTTTAGGAAGCCAGTACCAATCAATTGGCGTTGGCAGGAAGCATGAAACTATTTGCCATGTCTGCGTTAAGCCAATTGAATTGGCATGTCTCCGGCTTCCACGCCTGCCGCTTTCCTTAATGGGTTTTATTGTGCACGAACTTCACATTCCTTTATAATGATGTACCTATGCGGTTATATCATTCATCAGCCGGACCCAAAAGGAGGGATGCCAAGACCCATAGTGAGCCTCTTATTAGAAAGCTTTTGGCCTCAAGTTTTGACACTTGACTGACTCTTTGTATTCACGATGCTATCATAACTTGGCCAAATTCTTGACTCTATAAATTGGCCTTTAACAGCTTATTAGGAATTCCAACTACTGTTTTCTAGCACCAACTATAGCACGTTCACAGCCTCTGCAATTCCAAAAAATACACTTGACCCAGATCATGGCCCACTGTCCTTTTTTTTGTTTTGTTTTGTTTTGTTTTTTTATACATTAAAGGCCCCTTGTATTAAATTGGGGGAGAATTCTGTTTTATGCTTCACTCTGCCTCGAACCATCCAGTAGGTTTTCTTGTGATCACCAGGATGTAGGTTCTTAGCCACAATGAAGACGTCAGTTAACTTTTTGCTCTTAGATGCATTCTTGTAGCAAGGATGAGAGCTCAACCCTTTGGTGTTTGTTGATGTTCCCATCTTTGTCTCTTTGGCCTTAGGTTCAACATGCCTCACGATGACAACAACAAGTGCAAAGAGGAAGGAGTGAAGAGTCCCCAGCATGTCATGGCTCCCACATTGAACTTCTACACCAACCCCTGGATGTGGTCAAAATGTAGTCGAAAATATATCACTGAGTTTTTAGAGTAAGACTTAAACTTTCTTTTAAGCACGAGCTTCTACTGTCTGGCCTCCATGTAGTGAACTCATTGTGGGAAAGAAAATGTAGAGTCAAGCATTCCTTTTGAGTTGTTATTTTTGTTGACATTCCTGGGAGGAGGTAAAAAAAATACTCTGTGACATCTGTGCAGTTCTATCCTTGCCAGAGTTTTGAAGATTACAGACTGAGCTAAAGAAAAGGTCAGGATCTTAAAGAGAATATGTAAATGTTGCTTCATTCTTGGTAAAGATATGAAATCTGTTCAGGTCTTCGGGGAGGGACCATGATGGTGATTACACGATGAAGGAAGGCCACAAATATTTATGTGGTTGCAACTTAGTAATTTTGGCTTGGAAAGGGGGAGGGTGGTGAGACGACCCCAAAGAGGGTAATGTGGGTGGATGAAAATTACACAGACCTCCATGTTGTTGAATTGAGAACATTCTGTCTCTGTCTCTGTCTCCCTCTCTCTCTCCTTCTTTCCTCTCTTTTCTTGTTTTGTTTTTTAAGCTTCCTGCCAGGCAGTTCAGAGATCCAGTTACATTATACAATATCCCTGTGTCACAGATTTATTGCTGTTCTCTCCCAGATGTACGAAAGGTTAAGTGATTGTCCAAGGTCACTGGGTGTATATTTCTTCAGCCACAGGGAAGAGGGGGCTTATTAATCAGAACTCACCAGGTGTGAATTTTCCAGAAGAGGTGTTTGCAGAAAAGTCAAAGAAGCGGAGGGTTGCTGTTTTTTCTTTTTAACCAGATGATCTGAAGGGTTGCTTACTGTGGTTGTAGGTTGACTCACTCATCTATTCAGCAAACAATTACTAAGACCTGTTGCTATAATGTTTAGAGCCCCATGCGCACATGAAAAAGATAGTTTCTTTGCCCCTATGAAGCTTGCGGTCTATTGGAGACGATAGCAAATAATGATAGGTAATTGCCCCAAAATGTGATAAATGCTAGGAAAACTACATATTTCCTACTGACTATATTGTATGGATAGCCAGCAGATCCACAAACAAGTATATGCCAAAAATAGAACTTCAGCTCCTGGAGTTTAGCCTGGGATATACAGAGTAAAGCACATTTGAAAAATAAACTATCCGTTCTACCTTTAAAAGGCGGGATGGCCTTCACTTGCGTCTGGAGCCTTTGACAGCCACGTCTCATCCACTGCTCTCACCATCTGTGTTTTTCTGCTTTCACAGCACTGGTTATGGTGAGTGTTTGCTTAATGAACCTGAAGCCAGACGCTACCCTCTGCCTCCCCAACTGCCGGGCCTCCTTTACAACGTGAATAAACAATGTGAATTGATTTTTGGACCAGGTTCTCAGGTGTGCCCATATATGGTAAGTGTGTGGGGCCATCTCTGCCCTCATCCCTTGATTCTGGACAGTTTTCTAACACTTTTACATTTCAGTTACTTACTTTGAGAGCGGCAGAGACAGTCCGAGTGGGGGAGGTGCAGAGAGAAGGGGACAGAGAGAATCCCACGCAGGCCCTGTGCCACCAGTGCAGAGCCCAGTGAGGGGCTCGAACTCGCGAAACCACGAGATCATGACCTGAGCCGAAACCACGAGTCGGATGCCTGATGGACTGAGCCACCCAGGTGCCCTGATTGTGGCATTTTTAATTCACAGTTTCCCCCTGGCTTCTTAGTCTAACATCAGCCACTCATGGTAAACTTGAGAAGGGTCCACTGGCTGTTCAGGACAATAGTAATAATAGTGATGTTGGTGATCAAGTAGGAATAGTGCTTGCTGCTGGGTGGTACTTCACCTACACATTCTCATTACCCTGTCATGGCAGCCCAAAAGAGAGATCCCCATTATCATTTTCATTTTTCACGTGGAAAATGAGCTCAGAGAGGAAGGGGTCACAGAGCTGGTGATGGCACAGCTCAGCCCTTTTCTCTCCTTACCTCTTTTCGTCTCCCCTGACTTGTCGGGGTGACCTTTACCACACAGAATCTTCTAGATTCGGCAAAGGCGGTTCATGAGGCAAACCTATTCCCCGGTTTCAGCTTGTCAGGGCCGTGTCCCGTGACCATGTGGGGCTTGAGATCATTTCTGGCAGTAGCTCAAGTGGTGGGTGTGGGATATTTTAATCTCTGCGCTGTGGGCACTTGGACCAATGCTATCCATTGGTTATCAGGGTGCACGTGTGCTTCCATAAGGTACCCCCTTTCCTTCCTGTGGGAGTCTGTTTGGCTGTTTTGGAGGGAGAGACTTCCGAGATAGCATGGTGAATTGGGAAACACAGGGATTCCAGGGAGATAGTAAACATTTTTAGTAAAACTTGTCCATGATTATATTCCTTTCTGCATTACTCATGATGGCAAAGATTCCCCCTTTACACCATCTGAAGTCCTACCAGACGTCGAAATGTGTCTCACGGGCTGCCCTCTAAGCCTTTGGAATATTTTATCATTCATCATGGCAAGGAAAAAAAAACCAATCCCTTTCCAACCCACCCTCTCTCGCCGGCCAAACGTTAGTTGAAAGCAGTCCTTGCCTGGTCCCATAACGTCTAATCGCTGAATTTTTGTTTAACGCAATTGAGCAGATGCAGTGTAGACGGCTCTGGTGCCATAATGTGGACGGAGCGCACAAAGGCTGCCGGACTCAGCACACGCCCTGGGCAGACGGGACAGAGTGTGAGCCTGGAAAGGCAAGTAGCACCCCAGTCCGTTCTTTTGTCTCGGGGCGGCAGAAACGGGCAAAATTGTAGCTGTCAGCTCGGTCGCCGTCGTTTAGAATAGAAGTTGACGCAGTGTGTTTTAGCATGCGTAATACCTTTTGGGGCCAGGAGGTTCAACTTTACATTTGAAAATTGGGAAGACTTACATTACAGTGCAATACTGCTGCAAGACACCGATCCATCATTATTGCCTCAATCTGAAAACCCCCCTTCTCTCATTTTAGCCTCCCTCAAATCCCAATGTGCTTTTCAGTGTATGGGTACATTTAATGCGAGACGGTGTTCCTTTTTCTTTTCTCTCTTTTGCAGGAGGTGGCTGGGGGTGGGGGGGCAATGGAAGGCCGTTTTTAAATTGATGGAGGGTCTTAAAATCAAAGAAACGCAGATATACCGTGAACTTATTTTGTTCACTAGTGGGATACCAGGATTGTCCCAGCCTGTGTTGGTCCCTTAAAGGAGCTGTGAGGTCGCTTGGGATATATCCAAATGCAAATTCTGAATTTGCACTTATTCCCACTTATCTGTTAACGACCAAACAAAATCTGCTACTCGTACAAAAGGCCGGAAATAATGATGCATCCACACCCCTAGGAATATGATCAATGCCACCTTCTGCACTTGCTTTCCACTGCAAGAATAAAAAAGTTAGTGTATCAGTGATACCATCATCATCATCATCACAAAAAAGTTGGCTACAAGAAGTTTTAGATCTGATTTTATCCCTTTGGAAATGGTGTCCTTACGCTCACCAATGCTGCAGTCCTGGGACTATTTTCTGAGTCTCTTGTCATCCTTACATAGATTTTTCCTGTCTTCTCTCTTCTTCCCTCTGTCCACTTTCCTCACTTTGAATATTCTGTTCTTGGCTCATTTCATTTGCCTCTAGTTTCCCTTGTGGAATTAGTAACCCTCAGGATGTGTCTATAGAAGAGGTCCTCAGAAATGACAGACTTGAACTCTCCCTTCCCTGATCTTCTAGATAGGGAATTTAAAAAAGAAGTGACTTGCCCAAGGTCACTCAGCTCATCAGGGCAGTGTCCCCATACACCCAAGCCCCTTCCCACCCTCTTTTCCTCCTCTGCTTTGTCTGAAGCATCTACTATGGTGGCCATACCTCAGGCCCACTGAGCTCCTTTGGTCCCAGTGGTCAAGCAGAAAGACCAGTGGCTTCTTTACTCGTGTTTCAGAGTGGTTGTAAAGTTACACGAGCTGGCGAGTATGAAAGTTATTTGAAAAATTACAAAGTTCAGTACAAAAAATTAAAAATTACAATGAAGCTGATTTTATACCTGACTTACTTGGTGACTCTGTCAGCTCATGTTGTCACTTCTTGATGGCTAAGGACCTCAGCACTTGAGAATACAGCTTTCCCCAATAACAACCTAACCAAAACTATATATGGACGTGGGCATAGTAGCTTTTGCACCTTTCGTGCACTTCGAAAGACATTGCTCTCCTTGGCCAGAGAGAATTCTTCACTTTTTGCAGGACGTTTATCTCAACGTGTTGATGGCTGGAAGATCACAGGTTTGAGTGAGAATATGGTTCTCAGGTTTCTATTGCTCCAGACAGACCATTGATGCAAGTGGTTCCTAGATTGGACCTAGGTGATGCCTTGGTTGGTTGGCTTGAGTTAGAGCCAGCTAACTAGGTTGCTTAAATTGATTCTGTTTGATCCCAGAAAAATCACTGGTGTTATTCCGTGGTGGTCCTTAGTCAATCTGACGTACCCACCTGCTATGTCCATTTCTCATGCATGTTATCGCTGGAAAAACCGTAACAAAGGATTTTCAGTAATAGGATGACGTGGATTGTATTTAGTGATAGTGCCGCGAATGGGCTACCAACGTCAACGTAGCATTGTGGCATCCCAGTCAACCCTGAAACACAAAGGAAGTTGGGAGGACATTTGTCGTATCTTTTTCTGATCTTCTGTTTTCGTAACAGAAGCAGAAGATAAGGGGTTGCAGGGTAATCTTATACCTGAGGGATGGGGAAATTTGGTAGATCTTTCAGAAGTCTTTTTCTCTGTATGCTTATGTTTAGCAAGAGCAAAAGACTTCAAGGCATTCCAGAGGGCAGGCTCAGAACACTCTCAGAGAAGCAACTATGCGGAGAACACGATAGGTAGCTGTTGGTTCTGTTTTAGAAAAAGTATCCAAGTCTAGCAGCTTTTATTAAAGATGCGGGCACGTGTGTGTTTATTTCCCTGAAGAGCCTTTATGCATTTTGCATATGCCCAAGATGGTGGAATTGTTGGCGTAGAAATCCTTGGTGTTCTTTTTTCCTCCATTTTGTTTTGTTTTCTTAGAATTAGCAGTAAAACCATATGCCTTTTCTCCAGCCGATTCGGACTCCCTTTGCGGTGGGGTTAATTTCTTGTTTCTTTCTCTTCTTTCTGCCCTGCTCCCTCAGCAGTGATCTGTCTTGAGCTGCTGACACGATGTTATTTTGATGAATGACTCTAATTGTCTTTATTTTCTCCATTCTCTTGTTAAGTCCATTCACGTTTCATTTTAACCCTTTTTGTGAGTCTGAGGTATGAAACTCTGGTTTTAAGTCTCCTTGGGACAAAAAACCTACCTCTTCCAACCTCTCAAAAAAGATGCATTTATATAAACTATCGTTTAAATGGTCCTGGATACCTTTAAAAAAGGCTGACTATATTTTGGCTTGGATTCCACCAGCTGCTTAGCACTTTGTTATGAAGTAATGGCTCTTCCACTATGTAATTATTTGTCGAATTTTCCTGGTGAAATAGAGTCTCTTGGGACGTATCTGCCAAACAGCTCTGATTTCCAGGCACTTCTCCTATTCTTGTTGTTGTTGTTGTTGTTGTTGTTGTTGTTGTTGTTGTTGTTTTCAATAAGCTCCGTACCCAATGTGGGATTTGAACTCAAGACCCCTGAGATCAAGAGTCACATGCTCTTTGGATTGAGCCAGCCAGGTGCCCCACTTCTCCTGTTACTCTAAGGTTCTTCTTCTCCTTTCCTTCCTGCGCATTAGTGATCACATCAGTAAGGAATATTTGATTTGCAGATCAGTTTTTAATTGTAAGTATAGGAATTTCTCATTATTTTGTAGAGTTTGTAAAACGTGTTTTTAGCAGCTGGCCTTGAGGGCTGGATTTGAGAGTCATCAGCTCTGACCCCATCTGTATATTAATTAAGATTTTGTTTAGGTCAGATCCAGTTACAGTAATGTAAGCAAATTGGCTCTTTTTTCTGACACATAACAAAAAAATTAGTCCTGAACTAGACAGGTTATAGAACTGTTGTGGCAGCTCCACAAATCATCAGGCAGAGACGTAGGTTCCTAACGTCTTCCTGTTCTGCTCTCATATGCAAATGAATTTCCTCCTCAAGATCACAGAATGGCTGCAGCGACTCCAGCCATCAAGTGGGTGTTCCAGGCAGAATGAAGCCAAGGGGCAGGGGACAAAGGGGCAGAAAGACCTTCCCAGGAATGTCACCCAATGAAGTCTGCTGACTTCTCTGATCTGTGCAAGAATCTGCGGAAATACAGATTCTTTTACCAAGGATATAGGAGAGAATGGATATTGGGTAGGCAGGTTGGGGTCTCGGCCTCACTTAACTATGTCATTAATCTTGCCTTTTTACAATTTTTTTTCTCTATTTAATGTCAAAAATTATTTCCATTTGCTCGCCATCGGGAAGGCAGCATATGTGTCACAGCTAAGAGTTGTATAAATGTTTGTCATTATCTTACTAACTTTATTTAGTCAGGTCCCCTGACTTACATAGCTGTGTACTGGGTGCTTTAGATACACTGTCTCTAGTGTTATACTCACGACAACTTTGCAGGTTGGTGTCCGTTTTCAGCTGTGGAAACAGAGTCAGGGACTCACCTAGGGTCTCAGAGTGAGTTTGTGGCAGAGCCCCCGCTCATCACGAGACCATTGGCCTTCCAAGCTTTGTCTTTCTAAGACCTGCACCGTCCGGCATGGCAGTCAGTAGCCGCACATGGTAATGAGCCCTTCACATGTCAGTCCTAACCTGAGATGTGCTTAAGAGAAGACATACAGCAGGTGTTGAAGACCGAGTATGAGAAAAAGAGTGCAAAAAACCAAATTGTGCATTGATCGCACACAGAAGTAATACTATTCAGATACTTGGAGCTAAGTAAAAACATATTAAAATTCAGTTTTCTTTTTACTTGCTTTAAGGTGGCTTCTAGATATTAAAAACCTTTTCTTAAGTGTGTGGCTTCTGGTACATTCTCATTGGATGGTGGTGCTCTAGACCAAGCTACTACCTCCCTCCTTTATTCGTATGTGTGTACGTTGCAATAAACGTTCACGACCGTTGTGGAGACAAATCCAAAATGATTTCGGGAAGTGCCATTGCCCCTCTTTCTCCACCCGCCTTTCTCGGGTCCAGGGTTGCCCAGAGTTCTCTGCACAATGTTTTAAGCCTCTGCCTCACAGCCCAGGGAAAGGGAGCCATCCTCAGATGCTCTAAGAGAATAATTACGAGGGAGAAGGCGCTGCAAAGTAGAGAGAGCCTAAGTGCACCCTTTGAGTCATTGTTGGCTGAGCCTTCTGTGTGGCCGCCCCGTTCAGTCTGGGACCTTCCCCTGCATCTTATTTGTCGTCCATTTTCCCAGCACGCTCCCCCCTCCACCCCACCCCCGGCCCCGGCCTCGGTGGGCTTCTGCCTCTGCCTCTGCCCTCCCTGCAGATAAATCACGGCAGCCAGCCACCACCAGCTTCACTTCAGAGATCTGAGCAAGCTGCGGGGCATCACCCTCCTGCCGCCACTGCAGCCAGCGCTTTGTCCGCTGCTCCGTGACCTCGCTTTGTGTCAGGGCCTCACACCCCAACAATGGCAGAGGGTTGAAATGGGCTTCTCGAATCCCTTGTCCTGCTGAGGAGTTTTATTCTGTTTGGTTTTGTTTTAAGCATCATGGCCTTCTTCCTGCTGCAGGCCGGAGAATCTGAAACCATTAGTAACAAAAAAAGCAATAAAGTTTAGGGCTCTCTGGAATATGTCCATTTTGCTCTAGTCTCATCCTGTGTGCTTTGGTGGAGGGAGTTTATAGGAATCCTCTAACGTGCTTTTTTCTTTTCTCTGCCACTTAATTAAAATTGGCTTTTCGAATCTGCGGGGAGCAATAAAACATATTTTACCAGGCTCACAGCATCTTTGAGCCTTCTTAATGGACATTTGCTCTGCAAATCCAGTAACTCACTTTGGCCCCGTCTGCAGCCAGTCTGCCCGCTTCCTCTCCTCACTTTTCCAAATAGACTAATTGAGCGCTTTGAGCCTGGCCACTGGAGTTACCCTGAGAGCCTGGAACCAACCACTCATTGGTTAGTTTTATTCAAGCAAGTGGTAAATGAAGACATGGCCTAAAATCAATAGGGATGAGATTAAAATCCCTACAGTTTTCATTATTCATGTAGATGATGAAATGGCAGCATTTCAAACTAGCGTGTGGCGGGAGAGGTGGGGTGGGGGGGATGAAGTATGCCAT
The DNA here is from genome assembly GCF_014898765.1 of Herpailurus yagouaroundi. Classification (NCBI taxonomy): domain Eukaryota; kingdom Metazoa; phylum Chordata; class Mammalia; order Carnivora; family Felidae; genus Herpailurus; species Herpailurus yagouaroundi. The sequence continues at coordinate 4,476,791 of NW_024412444.1, forward strand.
ATAATCAAAAGGACAGTGGGTCCTATCACGTCTCCAGCACCGAGCTCTCCCTCACTGTTCCCCTTATTAAACACAGCACTGCAAGTTTGGATTTTGTGTTCCCAAAGAAATGGAAGTCCCTGTGACTGATGGATCCTGGGGAAGTTGGAGTCACTTTGGAACCTGCTCAAGAACGTGTGGAGGGGGCATCAAAACTGCCATTCGTGAGTGCAACAGACCAGAGTAAGTCCTAGAACTCCTTGCTGTCATTATTGGGATGGCCCGACGGGAGCCCTCCGGAAGGGAATCGTTCGGCTGGAAGCAGATGGAAAACTCTTTCCCTGGTAGAGAGTAAGTGCCTTTCTAGGGCTGCTTAGACTGGTGGTATCCAATCAGTTTATTCCCGGGCATTGTCTTCTGTAGCATTAGTTTCTCCCACCATCCTCCATTAAGACTTCGGTCTACCCCAGTAGATGCTTTTTGTGTTGGTTGGTCTCTTTCACAGTTTGACAGTCAGGCATATCTCCCTGCCTCCAGAGCTTGGTATAGGTGGCCAATGAAGGGAAACAGGTTTTCCTGAGGAAATGAAGAAACTGGACATTTCCATCTAGATTGTAGGTAACTTGTACCCTTTCCTGTTAGCTACTGAGATGTTGGACAGGGCACAAGGAGCCCCATCGTGATAGCAGACTCTAAGGGACTGAGAACCTCAAGTCAGGAATTACTTTTAGAATCAAGTTAGTTGTTTTACGGGGAAGACACCTAAAGCCCATCCTACAACTAGACAGTATACAGCCTGGGAGTATCCTGCCTTTCAGGATAATTCTCCTTATGTGACCAGCCTAGCCTTGTAGCACATGTTCAAATGAAGTTGATTTTTTTTTTCCCCCGGCATCTAGCCCAGGAGGCGTGCGTATTTATAAGTAGATTTTAAAAAATCAGATTTTGATGATAAGGAATGACATCAAATTTTGTGTGACTCCAAGATGTATCGAATCTGAAGGACTAGGAGCTAATACATCACGTTATTGCCATCAAACCTGTATAGGCTAGGGGGCCAAGAAGTCTTCGTAGACTAGTAACAGTTTTTAGATGTATGCACCGATAACCATATTTAAGAACCAGCTGTTTTGGGATTAGGTAAAGTGATTTCATCCGGTAGTATTCATTTCTTTTTCACAGACTGTGTTGGGGTAGCCAACTGAATTGTAGACAGAAGCACACAGGTACAACAGTGACGTGGGTGCCGTATATTAGGGTAGCGTAGCACGATGAGTATATTAATGTATGTATATACTGGGATGGTATGATAGGGTTGTATAAGAAGGTGGTAGAAACCACGTACAGGTGCTCCTCAGACTTAGCTGGTTGTTCACAGGTAGGAAAGGGGCCTCGTGTTGGCAAAGCTTCCAGTTTTCTCATAAGAAAATTCTGAATCGGGGCGCCTGGGTGGCTCAGTCGGTTGAGCATCCAGCTTCGGCTCAGGTCATGATCTCGCAGTCTGTGAGTTCGAGCCCCGCGTCGGGCTCTGTGCTGACGGCTCGGAGCCTGGAGCCTGCTTCCGATTCTGTGTCTCCTTCTGTCCCTCTCTGCCCCTTCCCTGCTCATGCTCTGTCTCTCTCTCTCTCTCCCTCAAAATAAATAAACATTAAAAAAAATTTTTTTAAAAAAGGAAAATCTGAATTGTGTTCACCAGTAAAGAACGTACCTTTAGGCCACTGTTGCCAGCCGTGGCCTAATAAATACTCATTCGTGCAAATCACAAATGACAATCCATTTGTTTCCCTTTATTTTTGTCCACAGTCCAACCTTTATTTCATGTCCATGTGATATTAGCCTCTGTAAAGACAACTAAAGAGCTCTAGGACACAGACTATAGTGTGTAGCTATGGGTATAAAGAGTAAACAGTAGATGATCAATAGAGTCTATAGTTTCTGTTAGTTATTTAAGTAATAGCTTAAACCTAGTACATGCTTTCAAAAAATTCAGACACAGAACGATATGAAATAAAAAAAATCTGTCATCATCATTCCTCCCTCCCACCTACTCCCCGCAAGAAATCACCGGGGAAAAATGATTTGACGTGCATCACTTTGGACTTTTAAAAAAGATTTGTCATGTAATATGTATTATATGAAATAAGTATTCTGTAGATATAAAATAAGGATCATATTATATATAGTGTTCCACTACTTGCTTCTTTCAAGTCAATTACAAATCTTAGCTGTTGGTATTATTGAAGCTTTAGAATAAAGCATTTGAAGCTAATAGCAAATATGACACATTTTTTAAAAAAAATTAAGAACTATGCAGTAGCTACGTGGAGCCACATTATTACCATCTTAGTGAGCTGTTATTGTCGTGAGGATATGACTGTTGCCAACAGTAGGCATTTTTGAAATGGTGACTCAAGAATACGTCGTTGAAAAGAAGTGTTTGGTCTTTTTTTTTTTTTTTTTAAAGTCTTCGAGCAATTCTAGAGGTAATGTAGAAAGTGGAGAGAGATAAATCACTTCATAATTGGAACGAGCCAGACAAAGAAAATCACCCAGCGTAAAGATCTCAGCAGGAAAGGGTCTCGAGCCTCCAAGTGAAGCAAAGATCCGTGCATTCACAAGTTAGGGGCTGATCATTAAAGACTTCAATTAGAGGTCCTTGTCCTTGCTGTTTGCTATGGGAGGTTTTAAAAGAATACAATCCCCCCAGTTGACTGTCAGCCCTGACACCATTTCATGAAAGCGCTTCCAAGTTATTTGCACTTTGGGATGTCCCTGTGAATTGAGGAAGGAGTCTGCCTCCGAAAACTTTGAGGAAGTCAGTTTGACAGGAGAAAGGGACACAGAACAGGGAAAATCAGATCCAAATCTCAGTTTGAAAGCTCGTGCAGAGAAACTCACAGAGCAGATGGTTCATTATGCAGGAATCAGTAGTAGTTGCTTCTGACTCTCAAGGCGTTTGAGGGAAGTGGTGCCCCTGGAGCTGGCAACCTGCCTCTTCCCGGGTTGAGGAGCCCTTTGAATATAATGTAGAGCCCCATTTTTAGTCCAAGGTATGTCTCTATTAAGACCCTGAGTTGTTTTTATTTATTTTTTTTCACAGTATTCATGCAATTCAAGAATGTATTTAACATCCATACTTTGCGCTGTATTTTTAGGGTTGTTTCCCTTGAAAGCGTAAAAGTTACAAAAGAGAAATAGCCTTGTCCTATACATGGGATAATGGCATACTCGTGAACAAGCTGTAGAAACCAGATGCTTTCTCATTTTGGTCAAAAGGTGTTTGGTCCTGCTGATTTGCCATCATGAGAATAGGGCCCTAATATTTTGTCTTTAAATGTTTTATTTATTTTTTAATCCCATCTTTGACCCATGCCCTGTAGATAAGAGCTTATGTTCTGATTTGTAAACACAGTCCCAGTTTATGTCTGTCGTCCAGGAGAAGTTATTCATAGCTACCCTTTACATTCTCTGAGTGTCCTGAATTGAACAATTAACTACATGATCGCCCAATCATAGCTGTAAGAAACATGTAATACAGTGAAACCTAAAATCATAACTGCCAAAAGCATAACTTAGGGTACCAAAACAAAGCCACCGTTGGAACTAGAAGTCGCATTTATCAGGCCGTTGGGCCCTACACTTGTTATTTCGTGCTCTGAATTGACTCTGAGCTTCCTAGTAGCTAGAAAAAAAAATGTATACAGTTTTTACAGTCCATCAAAAAAAAAAAAAAATTGTCCCAGTTCTTTGGGAAAGAACTGGTGCTTCCCTTCCCTCTTCTGGTGCTTCTGTTTTGCTTTTAAGTTAGGAGGTAAGTTAAATTAAAAACTAAGAAACTCATACGTGTGAGGAAAAGATTGTGAACTAGATATTTTCCCATTTAGGCTTTCACCATAGTAACTGCTTATGAAATCTGGCATACGAGCAAGGTAATAGATGTCTATTTCATCTAAGGAAATGAATCGCTCATTTGGCTGGAAAGAGTTGCAGCAACGTTTTTTTTTTTTTTTTCTTCAGGCACTGAGTTGGGTGAGCGTATTTCAAAATTCAAGAATTAGTTGCTGTGGGAAAGCTATTAACTAATGAATGAATAAAGATATCCAGGCCTTTAGACTGTTCTATTCGGAAGGATCATTAATGATTGCAAGTATAGCTCTCTGGCCCATCCCATCTAATCCCTGAATAGCCTTTCAGCATCCACTGCAGTTGTCCATTAGACCTCTTCCCAAAACCCTCCCAGCATAGGAAACACACTACCTTCTGGGGCTGCCTGTCGAATCGTTAGAAATTCCTTCCCTGTGCTAACCCTAATCTGCCTGCTGCAATTCATTTTAAGTGTTCACAGAAGCCGAGATTTCTGTTCAAACCCATTTGACAACCAAAATTTAGCTTCCCTGGAGGGGGGAACACACGTGTGGTGATCTTTGCAAAAATTCCTTCATAGCTTTGGCCGTGCAGTATCATGAATTTTCTTTGTATATGAATAGGCATGGTTGTGTACTATGTGCCTGAAAGAAAGATTCAGCTCAGCTGTGCTGAATATAGTTACTTTCATAGTAATTAACCTAGCAGTTTCATTAAGTCCTTTCCATCTGTATTTGACCTGCAATGTTTTAAAGGATCTTAATAGCAGGAAAATGTGGTTAATATTATTTTTTTTTAATTAATTAATTTTTTTAACATTTTTATTTATTTTTGAGAGACAGAGAGAGACAGAGCATGATTGGGGGAGGGGCAGAGAGAGAAGGGGAGACACAGAATCTGAAGCAGGCTCCAGGCTCTGAGCTGTCAGCACAGAGCCCAACGTGGGGCTCGAACCCACAAACCGTGAGCTCATGACCTGAGCTGAAGTCGGAGGCTCAACCGACCGAGCCACCCAGGCGCCCCGTGGTTAATACTATTTCTTAAAGCTGCATTTCCTCTAATTTTTATTATTTGTCTACATAGAAAAAAAAAATACTCCCATCCAGCGAAATTATTAAATTACAGCATGAATTTTTTCCATGCTGAAAGGTAAGTTAGGTTGGCTACCGCCTTCCCCGTTATAGTCATTGCAAATCAGGCAGAGGTACTCTGGGATAAGAGAAAAGGCACATGTTCTGAGAGGGCAAATTTAAGTTTGTTGATAAAATATAATCTGTCTTTACATAAAAAATAGCAGAGTCACAGAATGAGTCTTGATATGGAAAGAGGCCTGTCTCAAGAGAGGAAGCCGAGGAAAGACACCAGATCATGAGCTTTGAATCCGGGAGACCTGCGTTGGTCCGTCGACCAGCAGGTCTCACCTGATGGACATGTCACCTTGCCAGGTTACCTAACACTTCTGAAACAATTTCAAACAAGCCTTCAGGAGCAAGGCTGCCACTACCTGCCTCACAGCACGGCTGGACACGGTCACAGAAAGTGGCATGGTGCCTTGCACGCAAGAGTGGCTCACGGGTGGGCAGACCTTTACCGTAAAGGAACGTGTTTGCCACAAAACACTCAGTAAGTGTTTCAGACTTGAGGATCAGAGCGTCTGTGACCCAGCTATTCAACCTTGCTGATACAGTGAGAGACAGACATCCGTGACATGTGAAGGGTTGAGTGTGGCTACACGCCAATTAAACCTTATTTATGGATATTACTCTTTGAATTTCATCTAACTCTTATGTGTCTCAAAATATGTTTTATATTTTCTTAAATTTTTATTTTTTATTCATTTAATCAAATTTTTTCATGTTTATTTTTGAGAGAGAGAGAGAGAGAGAGCAGGGGAGGGGCAGGGACAGGAAGACCCAGAATCCAAAACAGGCTCCAGGCTCTGAGCTGTGAGCACAGAGCCTGGTGTGGGGCTCAAACCCACAAACGGTGAGATCACGACCTGAGCCGAAGTCAGAACCTTAACCGACTGAGCCACCTAAGCACCCTTTTCCTTAATTTTTTAAAATAGAAAAGCCATTCTTATCTCACAGCCAGGGAAGGACAGGAAGTGGACAGGATTTGGTCCACAGGCTGTGGTTGGCAGGCTCTTGTAATAGCTAAACATTTACAGTGTGGCAGGCCTTGTTCAAGTGCTTTGAATGTATTAACCCAGCTGACCCTCGCGTACCCTGATGAAGTAGATACTAGGATCATCTCCCCTTTACAGATAGGGAAACTGATCCTTCAAAAGATTAAGCAACTTGCCCAAGACTGCACCATTATTAAGAGGCAGGCCTGGGATTCAAACCCTCTGTTTTCACAGTCCCCACCTATGACCCTCAGCAACACTGCCTCTCCCATGGAGTGTTTTCTGTGTGTTGTTTTTTCAAAAGGTCATTTATAAAAGTAAGTCTGTTTGCCACTCGATAGTGGTCAAAAGCAAACGTCCCTTTCCTCTGATGGGAAACTACCTGTAAGTATTTATTATTCACAGCCCAAAAAACTGCTACATGTGGGCCGTTTCTGGGGTGCATTAAGACTTGTTGTATAAGAGAGCCAAAAGAAAAGAACCAACTTTTGAATATTTAATTTCAAAAAGAAAAATGAGCTACTGTCAGGCGATAAATAAACGATTAATCCTGCATAGTTAGTGGGCCTTTTAAGAAGATTCCGCAAAGATCGTTTCAATCTGAGGAAAAATTGCAAGAGGTCTTACATGTAGCACATTTAAAATGCGTTTCCCCTGAACAGGTATATGGGCCTGATCTGTTACTCATGTATCATCTGTGATATTGTGTGCATGGGACTAGGGCGTCTTGGTACTTAGAGAAGAGCTGGGAATTCAGGAAGCCAAGGCTCTATCTCTGAATGGCACCAAAAAAGGAAGGAAAAAAAAAAAGTCTTGACCATCGTTCCTGGATAATGTAGCAGAAAGAGCACAGAGAAGAACCCAGGGAATTTAGAATTCTAGTCCTATCTCTTCTCTTTTTTTATCTGTGTGATCATGACAAAGTACTTGACTTCTCTGAACTTCCTGTTGCTCGATATAAAAATACTGCCTCTGCCTTACCCTTGGGCAAGATAGGAGTGTATTTTAGGGAGTCAAGTGCACAATGGAGCTAGAAAGCATATGGGCTTAATTGTGTTTCACGGAGAAACAATGAGATGCAGTTATTGTTGGGTTAGGTGCCATGTTGTATCCTTAGATACAGTTTTCTTTGTGATAAATAACTGAATATTTATCCACCTCCTTACTAAGCTTCCCAGATTCTGAACTTTCCATGGCAGGTGTACAATATCATCTCTGTTCTATATGCAGGATGGAGCTCAGAGAGGCCAGGTAGTGCCCACAAAGGTGTCCAGTGTGTGGCTGCAAAGCCCATGCTCCTCCCTTAGTCTCCGCATGTTTGATACAGGGAGCGCGTTGCAACAGTATCATGGCGGGTGCCCTTCCTGACGCTTGGTGCTCTGCAGGAGCACTGAGTCCTGCCTTTCACGCTGCACACCGTGTCTTAGCGCAGATTCAGTACTCAAAGTGCACGGTTAGATCAGATTAGGTTGGGGGTGCTGACATATTAGCACAGTAGCTAACATTTTCAGCATCTACTATTTGTGCTCATTTTAGACAAGGGGGCAACTGATACTCCGGGGCTGAGAACTTCAGAACTTCATCTAAAGTCATGCCCCGAGGGTAGGGTCGGGACTGGAACCCAGCTCTAGCTCCAGAGCCTTACCTGTTCTGTTGGACCGGCTCTTGTTGTATAAATGGGCACGGATGTCTTTCCCATTCACCCAGGTCGCAGCTTAACAAAACAAAACAAAAACCCCTTTGTATGCTCCAAATTGCCCTGAAAGATTCATTTTAAAGAAGAAAAGTGGACAACTTCCTTTCCGTTTCAGAGATGTCTGTAGAGTAGCTGCGAAATCCGACCTGCTCCAGCCCTGGGTGGGCGAGCCCAACTTCCTACGATTCTCTGATCTTCCCGTTTCCATGATGAACTTGGCAAGCTGTGGACTGCTAGGAGAAACGTTGTATAATTTAGTCATTGGGTCACATCTGGAAAATACATGTACATTTGAATTTCATCTAATTCGGGCTTGCATGTCGAGATGAAATTTACACTCTGGTGCTGTGCAAGGCACCCTCCGTGCTCTCGTCACACAAAAGTTAATGAAACCAGTCCGCTCTTCCTGCTCTTCCTATTAAGTTAGTCACAATATGGGGATGTTCCTTTTACTCCGTCTCACTTGTAAGACAAAACAAAGAAAAACAATGGTTGTGAGGGTGGAGAGAAGGAGGGAGGGAGGGAGGGAGAGAATGAATGTAAGTAGAATAGCACAGGTTTTAGGCTGGTCTCCTGTGAGACTGTCATGTTACAAAAAGTAGACAGGGAGCATTCCAATGACTCCTCTGGGCCTTTTACCTTCCACATTTTGAAAACCAAAGGACTGCATTTTCAGGAGAGAGAGGACAGATTATTGCCCAACAGATCCCAGGCTTTGTATTTCAAACTTGAAGTTACGTGCTCTAACGTTTCATCTTCAGCACTGCCTCACTCAATAACCCCTTCCCGTTTTTATAGATGGAGGGGCTGAGGCGTCTGGACTCAGAAGCTAAGCTAAGTGACTTGCCCAAGGTCATACACTTCATGGTAATGAAAGCAGAATGCACATGCAGATTTCAGAGCCTCAGTCCTTTCCTCTGTCATCAGCCCCTTTTCGACACGCTTCCCTGGGAGACAGGAAGCCACGGATGAGAGAGCGATGTGGGGAGAAATCCCTGGCAATCCAGCGCGTGTGTTCTTCCCCTTTCCCCAGGCCCAAAAATGGTGGGAAGTACTGTGTAGGACGTAGGATGAAGTTTAAGTCCTGCAACACAGAGCCATGTCTCAAGCAGAAGCGAGACTTCCGAGATGAACAGTGTGCTCAGTTTGACGGGAAGCATTTCAACATCAACGGTCTGCTTCCCACTGTGCGTTGGGTCCCTAAGTACAGTGGAAGTAAGTGCAACCGGGGGGGGGGGGGGGTGCCGTGGTTGGTCGGCAGGCCGGCCGGGGGTCCAGGTCCGAAACTCACATTGCGTCATGTGTTTCCTCTCTAGTTTTGATGAAGGACCGTTGCAAGTTGTTCTGCAGGGTGGCAGGTAACACGGCCTACTACCAGCTTCGAGACAGAGTGATAGATGGGACGCCCTGTGGCCAAGACACCAGCGATATCTGTGTCCAAGGCCTCTGCCGGGTGAGTCCCACATCGCGTTTCCTTCACTGTGTTGTCTTGCTGCTAAGCCGTGATTTGTGGCTTCCTCGAGAGACCAGCGGCGAATGTCTGTGCGCTGTCTCCAGGGAAGTGGTTTTCCGAGCGTGTTTCCCAGGGCAGCATCAGCATTGGCATTGCTTGATTGTGATGCCGAAGTTCGAGAACCGGCGTCCTGCATTTTTCCGCCACTCTCAACCTCTGTGAGGATCTGCGCGAAACCTCCCCGTGAAAATTTATTACAATAATTTGTACACACACACCTTCCTTTACTGTAACCTCAGGGCTAACCCTTAACCATTTGGTTAAGGTTAAACCAAATGCTTCCCACACAGCGAGTTTTCTAGACTGAATAGCTCTGTTCCAGAAAGACTTCGTAAGGAATCAGGCTTCAGCCAGGCCTCCGTCAGATTTCTCATTCTGATTTCAAACACCATTGCTTCTACCTGAGACCTACCTGTTTGTTACTCTTGGATGGGACACGGAGAAACTTCTGGAAGATCGTGAAGCATGAGTGCAGTGATTCCTAGAGGGCTTGATACCATTTCACTGTTCTTACCAGTCAGAAAACATTCTTAGCGTCACCAGGCTTTGAGATAATTTATTTGTTCCTTGCGTGTGGTCCAGGAAAATGGGAATTCTAGTCAGTCAGGTCTGATGCAATGACCCTGAGAGCTTCACCCATTTCCCAACTCAGAACTGCACAGTCCATGTTTGCTTGTCAGTCCGTTTGTAGTAAAACACTGAGCTTCTCCTCAGAGGCATTTTTTTTTTTTAAATGTTTAGTTTTGAAAAAGAGAGAGACCTGAGCAGAGGAGGGGCAGAGAGAGAGGGAGACACAGAGTCTGAAGCAGGCTCCAGGGTCTGAGCTGTCAGCACAAAGCCTCACGTGGGGCTCGAACTCCCGAACCATGAGATCATGACCGGAGCCGAAGTCACTTGCTTTAACTGACTGAGCCACCCAGGCGCCCTGAGATAGCAGATCTTTAATTGGATACAGTCACCCCCGTCAGCATTCCTATGTCTTCATTCTTGAGCGGTTTTTCTCATTTATTCCACTTATTTGTAGACAGACTTCTCAAACTTTATTTATTTTTTTAATGTTTTATTTTTAACTAACCTCTCCACCCAGTGTGGAGCTCGTACCTGCAACCCTTAGGTCAAGGGTCAAGTACTCTACCGACTGAGCCAGCCAGGTGCCCCTGTACTTCTCAAACTTTAATCTGTAGATGAAGCACCTAAGTGTCTTCCAGCATGTCAGAATTCCACCCAGTGGATCTGGGTGGAGCCCAAGGTAATATATTACTAACAGCGTCAGAGATGCCCATGGCTGCCGGTCCAAGGACCACATTTTCCACACCAGGGCTAAAGACAATTTGAGTTCTCAGCCGTTGCAACTTTAAAGGGACGTTCTTGTCATTTTTGGAATGCGTCATTCGAACAAACATGCCCCCTGCCGTTTCATAATGTTTTATGATTTGTATAATTTTATAATACTTACCATTAATTTCAAACGTTTCTTCTTAAAAGCAAGCTGGATGCGACCACGTTTTAAACTCAAAAGCCCGGAGAGATAAATGTGGAGTTTGTGGTGGTGATAATTCTTCGTGCAAAACAGTGGCAGGAACATTTAACACAGTGCATTATGGTAAGAACCTGTCCCTAAGAACCGTGAGAGGGAAAATAGTCACAGTTTAAAAATTGTTAACCGCATGTAGTATGTAAAAGTATTCATGTCAGGCGTAAAGTCAGTCTTGTTAGGGTACTTTAGCTGTCCGGCTAGAAGACACTCAAGAGTGAGAATTGTATTACACCCCTGGGTGGCCCACCTTTTATTCCATACCTAGAGAAAGTGACTTGTGCTGTGGAATACTGAGTTTTGGCTAAATTCTTTGCAGGTTACAATACTGTGGTCCGAATTCCAGCCGGTGCTACCAATATCGACGTGCGGCAGCACAGTTTCTCAGGGAAATCAGAGGATGATAACTACTTGGGTAAGATGGCCTGTCCCCTGCCATGGGCGGGAATTCTGGTTCTCTGGAGCCGTTGGCAGGTGCTCCCTCCTTCCGCCTTCAGCGCCCAGAGAGCTTTCAGATGTTGTGTGTTTTCATACAAGAAGTTGATCTTGAAATTCCTTATTTTGTTTCTCCCTCATGTGTATACCCTCGAAGTATGGGATGAAGAGTCGTGTAGTTACCCTAGTCAATATCAGGGCTTTATTCTGGATCGCAGTAAATAGGAAGGCCCTACATCAGATTTTGAAAGCGCTTACCTTGTAAGTTCAGCGTAAAAATTTAAAGGTACCACTTCCCCTAATTTTTGTGGTGTCAGCTCTAACCAGTTATAGACCACTGGTGTGGACCTATTTGACATTTCGTTACGCCCTGTTATTCCAAAAGGTTCTAGAGTGGTACATTTTTCTCATGTCATGACTAGAATGGCCCGCCTTGTTCCTTTATAGATTCTTCATCCTTCTCTCATGTCCAGGCACATGACTAATTCATGTCTGTGCCTTCTGTTTAAACCACAACGCGCCAACAACCCTGTGTTCATTTCAACAGTTTGCTCAGCCCAATCCCACGTCAACTTGTCCTTCTGTAAACCGCTGTGATTATGAAATTCTCCCAACCACTTTTAATTAAGAGAAGGACAAGGGGAGTGAGGTCATGACTGAAGGGATTCAGCTGGTCACCTTGCACAACCAGACTCCTCCAAGCCACGGAAGGCAGCGTGGCTTGCCCTCTGATCTAGAAGAAATCACAGCAGTCTGGCTGGGCAGTCACGTTTTACAAAAAATGAATGGACTTGTTCTCTTACAATGTCCAGGCAGAAACTCTATTTAATCTATCTGAATTCAGCCTCTGTAGAGGCTTTCTCCACACATTTGGGCATCATGAGCTAGTCAGTGAGTATTTGTTGAATCAAATTAGAATCCCTATCTGTATTTTGGAATATCTACATGAAATCCTTCTTAAGTAGACAATGATCCTTTGGCCACGCATGCTAATCCAGTATGATATGCATACACAACTTCATCATAGTATTTTCTGCAGTGTATATTCATTCATTCATTCATTCATTCATTCCCTTATTTAATATGTGCCAGGCACTCTTCTGGGTACAATAAGCCAAAATAAAAGAATAAGTAAGTAAAAATCACTGTCTCCTTGGAGCTTTTTAGTGAGAGAAGAGAGACAATAAGCAATAACTTAACAGATAAGCAAACTGTATACTGTTAGAAGGTGGGAAGTGCTATTAGAAAATAGAACAACAGAAGGGAAATTGGGATACTGAGGATGAGTTGGGAACAATGGAGCTGAAATGTTTGCATTGTAGCAGGAGAAAACAGGTTGATTGGGGGAAGAGCATTCCAGGCAGAGGGAACAGCCAGTGCAAAATCCTTGAAATGGGAGCATGTCTAGATTGCTCCGAGAATAGAGGGAGGCCTGTGGGGCTGTAGCTGCAGCACAGAGGAGAGTTCTAGATGAGGCTAACCATGTACCAGGACTAGATAATATAGGGCCATATAACCATTGAAAGGACTTGCTGATACTCTGGGAGACATGGGGAGCTAGTGAAGGTTGGGAGCTGAGGAATAACTTGATATAATCACATTTGTGTTTTCAGAGGAGCACTTAGGCTGGAAGAAGGGCACAGAGTAAATGCAAAGAAGACTGGTTGAGAATTATTGCAGTAGTCCAAGAGAGAGATGCTAGTGGTTTGGTCCCCATTAGGAGCACTGGAGGTGACAGTACCTGGTTGAAATCTGGATATTTTCTGAAGGCAGAATCATCATGATTTGTTGGTAGATTGAATATGGTATATGAGAGAGAAAAAGAAGTCAGGGTGATGCCAGGATTTCTACCTGAGCAGCTGAGAAGACAGAATTGCCATGAGCTGAGATGAGACAATTTGTTTGTTATTTATCCATATGACCAGTAGGGTCTTAAGGTCAGAGGCTGTGTCTTTATATCTTTAGTCCTTGATGTAAAGACGATACATATACATGCTAAGTAAATGATTGTTCAGTTGTTAGATGGTCAATGCTCATGCTTTTTAAAAAATTTTTTTTAAATGCTTATTTATTTTTGAGAGAGACAGAGACAGAACGTGAGCGGGGGAGGGGCAGAGAGAGAAGGAGACACAGAACCTGAAGCAGGCTCCAGGCTTGGAGCTGTCAGCACAGACCTGACACGGGGCTCGAACTCACAAGCTGTGAGATCATGACCTGAGCCGAAGTTGGCCCCCCAACCGACTGAGCCACCCAGGCGCCCCAAATCATGCTGTCTTTACTGGGTGTTTCCTATGTGCTTAACGGGGGGTTGAGATTATCATGTAAATATACAGAATCATCCCTTCTTTTAAAGACCACGGAGTGTCACTTGGAATCATTCACTCAGTAACCGCGTCAACTTTTTCCCACCCTAGATATCCAAATGAATGGTGACTTTATAAAACAATTAACAAAGTTCTTGGGGATGCTTTTCAATTTACCTTTGGGGGGAATCCACATTTCTCATTTCAGCACCGAGCAAAATAGGTCAAGCGTTTTTGTTTTTGTTTTTGTTTTTGTTTTTGTTTTTGTTTTTGTTTTTGTTTTTCGTGCCCTGCGTTATAAACTTGAACATGTGGCTGCTATGGCCCTGGTACTTCCTAATTAAATCCTGCAGCATCGCGTGCAACCTCCTTTATTAATTCATTTCCTGAAAGCCAAAAGCCATGTTGACCTGCTTCTTTCTTTTCCTTGAAAAGGAGAATTCTTCTTCTCTCTTCTTTCCCTTCTTGGAAAGATCTTCCAAGTAGTAGCCTTAGTTCAATTGAACTTCATGAACCAGGCCAGGCACCTGAACTGGGGAGGCCTTCCTGATAACCTTGTATTCCTCATTGGAGGTTTCTTAATCTCCTTGTAAAGAATGAAAGCAAAATTCACGAAGATTTGTCATCTGGGACATGCAGGCTGAGGCATTCGTGGCTCTTTAGTGGAATATTGTGGTAAAGTCACCTGTTGACCAAAGAACTTTCTGGAAGCAAATGAGAAGTATGCAGGCGTAGATGGCCAGTCACAGTTCACTGAGTGTGAAAGTCAAGACCTCAGGGCCTTTGAACATTGCAGTGGCTTCTTAACAAGTGAGGAAGAACATGATGTCGTCCAATCTGAGGTGTGTACAAATTTACGCTCGGCCCGAAGGAAGGTAGAGCAAATGCTCCAAGAAGGTTTTAAAACCCACAGCTGTTTTCATTGCTGAGGTATCTTCATCCTTCTCCCTCACATTTTTTTAAAGGCCAGTCAAGCCACGCTCTTTCCGCATGCGTTGGTGAGGGAGCCGTTTCCAGGGGAGAGGGCCTTTGTAGCAACCTAGCTCTGATGGGTGAAATGGGGGGGAAACCAACCCAGGAAATTAGCTCCCCTAATCGCATTAGTGGAAGGTTGGGCCGGAGACTGTTGTTTGCAGGAAGCTATTTGTTTCACAAGGTACCGAAGCAGAAAGTCTCCCTGTCAAAGGTCATCCTTTCACACAGCCTGCTCCCTCCGGTTGGGTTGGAGCCAAGCTGCACCCAGTGCCACCATGTTCGAGTTTCTTTAGGAGAAAAAGGGGCCATTGCCACGATACGTGTTGTCTCCAGTTCACTTAGCTCTTGATTAATTATGGCAACGGGAAGACAGGAATCAATTCAGTTGGAGATAAAGCACGAAGTTCAGTTCACCTGACGACTCCTATCTCTTTCCCTCCTCACCATCTACCGGGAGAAGGAGCACGCAGGGAAGGGGAACATGGCCCGAGTTGGCACGAGCTGGAGAGGAAGGCAGGAGACTTTGGGGAGGAGCCCCAGAATGGACCTGCGGTAGACGGTTGCTCTTTGAGTACGACCAAAACTGGATTATCGCTTAATTTACAGAACAGGCCTTGTGACATCTCATTTCCCCCGTTCTGGTGAAACATCAGCTGGGTAGCCAGCAGGCGACTTCCCTTGAAAGGACTGGGTGATTTTGCTGGCAGCACGTCCTGCCATCACCGTGTAAATGACCCACATTAGGAGGCAGCCTCGGGATGTCTGGGGGACCACGGAAACAACCTCGCCTCCAATCAGTGACCCATTGCAACTCCTGCGTCTTGCATGGCCGGTGGATGTCACGTTGCAGGAGCTGCAGGGGAGACAAGGCTGTCAGAGGTTTACACTGACAGGGAAACGGTCATTTGCCTGGAAGCACTCTGTTCTCCTTGCCATAAATGTCAGGTCCGATCCATCACTCCTTCTTTTCAACGTCACTGATTGAGCACCTACTATGGGCCAGGACCTTTCCTGGGGTTATAAAAGTGCATTGTTCCATGGTCATTTGACTGGCAAAAACAATGACTTAAATTTTTTCAAATCTGTGGCTCCCCATATTTGATTTCAACTTGTATGTTAGAGAAAGCATGCATGAATTCATTCACTCATTTAACAGACGTTCATTGACCTCGTCGTTAGAAAATTTTAGTGGTTCACAGGCTCTGGAGACAGACTTCCCATGATTAGAAATCACCTTCCCTTGGGAAGGTATTTTAATAATATTTATGTCATGCTTTTCCCATCCCTAAATTAGGCATCCGTAAAGATATGGTAAGAAGACAGCGCATATGAAGGCATCCTGATCGGACAGCAGCTGCAGCCAGTGTACACTATCTTGTTTAATGTTTGTAACAATCCAGTAAGAAACCCATTAAACAGAGGAAGAAGTTGAGGCTTAGAGAGGTTATGTAACTTACCCAAGGTCACATAAACTTCTCAGAAGGTGGAAAGAGTTGGAATCGTTACTGGTCTGACTTCAGACCCTACACCCTTAATCCACTTCATTTTCCTACCTCAGTGTAGAAAAACGTATGGCTGACTTAGGGATATGAATGGAAATTGAGGTTTATTGTTGGCAGTGAATAGTGTGGCTGGAAAGATAGGTTAAGATAAGATTGGCAAAGACCCAGGCAGGTTATGCTGAGTTTGAACTGCGTTGTATAGGTAGGGAGGATTATCAAAGGATTTGGGGTCAAGAAGAAGCCAAGGTTTTGGAGGGTTTGTGTTTTTAAAAGCTTTTTTCCCTGTCACCACATTCTTCCCAACCATTTCATTTGAAGGTATCCCGTTCTTCCCTCAGGACCAAGGTAGGGTTTATATGAGTGGGTAAGTAAAGTACTAGATTAGGGACAGAATTCAATGCACTTGATCAGTGACCCTAGAAAGAGTAGTTCTTGCATCAGTGTAGTGTCCAAATGACTGAACTCTGTGGGGTTTCCATGTCCAAGAAAACAAGGACCCTGGTGCCACTGAGCCACCAAGAATGTTCAGAGCCTCACCTCAGCCCTCAGGCATCTCCCCAAGGCCAACTTTCCCTAAACCCTCTACACCTCTCCTACATACATGCTGCTTCTGGCCTGCCTGGTAAAAGACAAGATATCACCTGCATCGGTGAAAGAGAGGTTAGAATCTGTCTAATGCCTAAGACAGCTCGGCTCTCCATCCCACAACCAAGATCAACGTCACTAACGTGATGCTGAGGCATGACCTCATGAATCGTGCGCTGCATAGTTTCTGGAGCAGCTGGGATAAATTGGTTGACATTGGCACCCGGGATGAAACCTACCTGCTGCCCTAGTTAAATTTCCACATGCCTTTTATTCACTTAAATACACGGCCTGTGCATTTCGATTCTCTCCCTACTGAGATTTACTAATTGTGCACCACTTATAAAAGGTAAGAGGGCCTTTTTCTGATATTTTGTTCAGGGCGAAATATTTAATAGCTCTGATTTATTGAGTGCCTGTTTTATGTCAAGCCCAATACTCAGAAGGATTCATTATTCCAGGAGTAGTAGAACTGAAAAAAAAACTAAGTGGTACTTAAAATAAAACCAAAATTGTATAATAAATACTAAGGGGGAAAGATATGATTGGGATTTTCTCTTGAGAAATTAATCAAGTAGGATGAAGATAAGTTTGTTTTTTCTTACGTTCAATAAAATTATATTTTCATGTCAATCATGCCCAGGTTTTTAGATGATAAGATAAAGCAACTGATAAATATTCCTACCTAAGTTTTCCAGTTAAATTATGTGCTAGCAGAGTAGTACATTCTTTGCTTAAATTTGTTTGAATTTCACAGAAAAATCTGAAAAGGAGTTATTTTTATAAAAGCTTTCTGGAACTAGGGAACCTAGGTGGCTCAGTCAGTTACACATCTGACTTCGGCTCAGGTCATGATCTCACGGTTTGTGAGTTGGAGCCCCGCTTTGGGCTCTGCGCTGATAGCTTATAGCCGAGAGCCTGCTTTGGATTCTGTATCTCCCTCTCTCTCTGCCCCTCCCTCTCTTTCTCTCTCTCAAAATGTATGAACATTTAAAAAAGATTTTTAAAGCTTTCTGGGGCTTTATTCACTTTCTCAATAGTCTCTCTTGCACTTGGACTTAGGTAAATGATTTCTTCTGAAGCAGCTGTCATCTTATCTTCTCTGTCCACTGTATTTACTTTCCCTAAGTTTGTAAGTGGTCTAACTCCATCAAGCTCTCAATTGGCTAATATTTTGGACAATATGACTTTTCATGCTTTTCTGATTTTTTTCATCTTTTTCAAGATGTGCAGTAGATCCAGTCATTCTTTCCAAAAACAAAGTATTTATTGATGGGGTACCATGTCCTCTTTTTGAAGCTAGATATAGCAGTGCATAAAGGGGTCCAGAAATCCTTGCCCTCATGGGGCTTACATTCTTGTTTGGGGAGAGAGAGGATAAAGTGTTATGGAAGAAAATTAAGGGCAGGGGAAAGGTATGGGAAGTATGGAATCTGTGTGGTAGTGGGAGGGGGTTGCGGTTTTAAAAAGAATGGTCCAGAAAGGTATATTACTTATCTTTTATTGCATAACAAATTATCTCAAGACTTTGTGGCTTAGAAAGCAACTGTCTACTATATGCCAGTATCTGTGTGTCAGGAAATTGAAAGCAGCAGAGCTGGGTGTTTCTGGCTTGGTTTCTCATGAGGTGGCAGTTAAGACTTCATTTAGGGCTGTGATCACATCCAAAAGCTTGACTGGGGCTGATGGCTCCATTCCAAAATGCCTCATTCAGATGCTGTTGATAGAAGGCTCTAGTTGGTTTTTTTTTTCTTTTTCTTTTTTTTACTTTTCTTTTTAATTTATATCCAAATTAGTTAGCATATAGTGCAACACTGAGTTCAGGAGTAGATTCCTTAGTGTCCCTTACCCACTTAGCCCATCCCTCCTCCCACAACCCCTCCCCTTAACCCTCTGTTTGTTCTCCATATTTATGAGTCTCTTATGTTTTGTTCCCCTCCCTGTTTTTATATTATTTTTGTTTCCCTTCCCTTATGTTCATCTGTTTTGTCTCTTAAAGTCCTCTTATGAGTGAAGTCATGTGATATTTGTCTTTCTCTGAGTGACTAATTTCACTTAGCATATTACCCTCCAGTTCCGTCCACGTTGTTGCAAATGACAAGATTTCACTCTTTTTGACGGAGAAGGCTCTAGTTCTTTATAGGAACTCTCTCAGTGGGGCTGCTTGGATATTTTCACAGCATGGAGGTTCAGCTGGCTTCTCCAAAGCCAGAGAATCAAGGAAGAGTTCCCCAGTGCCTAAGACCTGGCCTTGGAAATCACAGTCTGTCATTTCCTCCTAATCGTAATGATTACACAGTCAGTGTTATTCCATGTGGGAGAGGACGACACAGGATGTGAAAATCAGGAGGCAGGGATCATTGGGGCCATATTGGAGGCTGGCTACTCTACTAGACCTCAGTGAAAAAGGTGACATTTAAGCATCATGTTGGCTGTGAATTTTCAGATTTCAGTATCTGTGAAAGAAGACTAACAAAGATTCAACTAATCAGACTCAACTAATCCTAACAGAAAATAGGGATATTTGCATGGGAATCGATTTTGTAATGTTCAGTTCATTAGTACATATTTTCAAATCATGAGACTTTTGCTTCCACCGGTAATGCTATAATGTAGGGCTTGTATATCAAATGCCATGCTAATTAAGACCCATATATTATATTTCAGTAATATAATTACAGGGTCAGGTGTTTTCATCTCCATTTTAGAGATAAGGAAGTGGATACTGAGAGAGGGAAAGTGAGTTCCCAAGGCCACGGAGCTGGCAAATGGCAAAACTAAGTTTTGAGTTCATCCTGTCTGGCCAAAAAGTTTATATTCTTTGCGCTCTGACTCTCTGTCTATCAGAGTGTTATTTCATAATTCAGACAGTGAGTCATTGGCAGAAAATCAGTGAATTCTCGTTTCTCATCTACAGCTTTATCAAGCAGTAAAGGTGAATTCTTACTAAATGGAGACTTCGTGGTCACAATGTCTAAAAGGGAAATCCGCATTGGGAACGCTGTGATAGAGTACAGCGGGTCCGACAATGTCGTGGAAAGAATTAACTCCACAGACCGCATCGAACAAGAACTTTTGCTTCAGGTAAAAACTTGGCCATGAGCCCACCACCCTTTCCTTCCACTTGGAATCACCAGACCTGCAAACATCGTCTCCATTTTGTCCACTTGTCCCAGGTGTTGTCGGTGGGAAAGTTATACAACCCTGATGTGCGCTATTCATTCAATATTCCAATTGAAGACAAACCCCAGCAGTTTTACTGGAACAGTCACGGGCCCTGGCAAGCCTGCAGCAAACCCTGCCAAGGTATCTACTTTTCGGTTGTGTTTTGGGGATTTGAACTGTTTTTTGTTTCTTTTTATTTATTGTTTGTTTTTTTGGAGGCAGCCAAACACATGTGATCTATAAAACTCTATCTGCATGCATTCTCAAATCTCCTTTCCCTGCATCTTTCTGGTTATTTTTAGCTGGCAAGTTGAGCTTTTTAAGTGTTTTGGGATTTGTTGGCTTTCCTCTTTTTAAGCGATTCGGGATTTGTTGGCTTTCCTCTTTTTAAGCAATTCATATACATTGTGAAGCCAAGAAAGTCAGTTCTGCCACTTTGATTTTCCAGAGACATGGAGTTAGTAGTCATATTACGTGTCATTCATCTTGTTTCCTGCCTAAATTGGGGGTTAGCAGATTACAGCCAGTGGGCCAAATCCAGCCTGCTACCTGCTTTTATAAGTAAAGTTTTATTGGAATGCAGCCACACCTATGGGTACATATTGTTTATGAATGGTTGCTTTTGTCCTATCATGGCAGAGTGGAGTAGTTGTCACAGAGGTCATAAGGCCCACAAAACCAAAAATATTAACTAATTAACCCAGTACAGAAAATGTTTGTCAGTCCCTGGGCTAACTAGTTTATAGAATGGGTGCTTTTCTCTGATTGTTTTCTTCCTTGCCTAGGGGAGCGGAAGCGCAAACCCGTTTGCACCCGGGAATCTGATCAGCTTACGGTTTCTGATCAAAGATGTGACCGGCTGCCCCAGCCAGGACCCATTACTGAACCTTGTGGCACAGACTGTGACCTGAGGTGAGGCTGGTGTTTGCTTATGGTCTTTACTATGAGCAGTGAGGGTCTTGTAGGGGAAGGAACGGAAGGAAGAGACAGTGGTGTTTAGTTCCTCTTCCCTTCCTTGTGTTTCTGTGAAATAAGCTTCAGCCAATTTTCCATCCCTCTGAAACCAATTATCCAAGACATATGCCTGCGGATTTCCTGTCCTTCTCCTAAGAATTAAAAATAGCTAATAGAGTATGGCACTTGCCAAAAGAAGTTCTCATTTGACTTTCACAACTCAGTGCGTAGGTATTGTTATGATCGAATCACATCTTACGTAAAAGTTTGGTACGAACGTCAACAGAAAAGGGGGAAATGTCATTTCTCAGAGCACCCGTATGATGTTCTCTATACACCCAGAGTGTGTATCACCCAGTAGAAAAAATCGTATGCATATGAAAGTTGCAAGGCACTAACAAGAACGTCATGGAAGCAACTAGAAGGAACTATAGCTAGAAGATATCTAGATACTGCAAATAATCTGTATTGTATTTAAGAAAATAGGAAACCTGAGGCAAGAAATAGTGAATGGGTACAGAATTCTAAAGCTTTCTCATTGACCCGCTAGGTTGACTGTGTCAGGTTTGAAATATTAAAATAGCCTGGGTATTGTGTTGTGTAATCTGCATGTCAGTTAAATGCAGGTAACAGAAGTTGATGCTTTAGTTCTCCTTTTACAGAACAGAAATTATCAATGTGGAGTGGTGTGGGAAATTGTTAGGATCTTACCGTTTGGAAGTGGCAAAGTGAATACCTAAGCATTTTGCAGCTTCTTTGCCATGGTGCCAAATCTGATCAAATGATATTGGCAGCCTATAGTGCTGGAGTGAAGATTATAAGGCCCTCTTGAGGCTCTGAGAGAAAAGAGGAGTGCTGCGATCAATTAGTAATGTCTGTCACGAGAGTAGGTGGGGGTGCCACGGCGTGAGTGCCACATCTTTGCCAGGCCTGACCTGGTGGCTTTGACTTCAAAACCCAGACTCTCTCCACCCCCGCTACACTTATGTCTACCCAGCAACAGTTACCTGCTTGTTCAATGAGCTTGTTGCAAAGCATTGACAAGCCATTATAGAAAGAGAAAACCCAAGACATTAAAAGGCAGACATTGGCACTCTGCGATATTAATTCTTGTTATAGGTAATGTACTTATAAACCCATTGCTTCAGCCAGTTGAGTTGATTTAGTTGAATTAGAGTTAAGGTCTTTTCAGAAAAATAATTAGTTAGCTATTTGCTGAACTGAATCACCAAAGTTTAGGGGAAAAACTATGAATTAGTAAGTAGATTCCCTGAGGTAGAGCTTCAATAAATTGAGAAAGGTGACATTTTCAGATTTAGTCCTGTATCAAATTATCACTGAAAATAATGATGTTCTATAATTAATAATTAATTAATATTAATTAATAGTATATGTAGCATATAAGAATATTCTATGT
>NW_024412444.1:4498850-4634963 GCF_014898765.1 Herpailurus yagouaroundi
ATTAATATTAATTAATAGTATATGTAGCATATAAGAATATTCTATGTAGCATAATATTATATGTAGCATATAAGAATATTAATTAGATTCTAATAGGAAAATATATAACTGTTAAAATAGTTTTTAGTAAATGGTTGATGATTATTGTGTTCAGAGTAGTTACCACCCCAAATAATATTAATATCACTTGCTATTATGAATTACTATTAATTAATAATATTAACATTATTAGTATTAATAATTAATATAATTAAGAATATTAGTGTTGATTACTGATTAATAATACTAATAATTATTAATAGTAATTATATTAATATTATTTGGGGTGGTAACTACTCTGAACATAATCGTCAACCATTTACTAAGATACATTTTCCTATTAATAGAATATAATTAATATTCTTATGTGCTACATATAATCATATCCTATTAAAATAATTAAGGCTCTATTACTATCCTATTAAATTAATATAGGGCCGACATTAATATATGTCCTATGCAATTAATATTTTATTAATTACCCCAAACAACATAATGACCTAAGAATTACAGTTAGCCTCCACTTTACAAATAAGGAAACGGGCTGAGAGAAGTTAAACAAAGTGCCTGAGGTCATACAACTATTAGTTGAAGTGGCAGGAGTCAAACGTGGTCTTTCACAACCTGGATTCTATACTCTTAAACCCTAGGAGAAAGCCATTTTAATTCAGTCACAATGATAAGGGTTACTCATTGATCCCGTTCTGTGAAGCTTTTCTACCTTTGCGCATAGAAACGTTTCCCAGGACTTCTGTGCCTCATCCCTGTCCCCTGACTTGGATAAGTAAGGCACTTGCTGTCACTTCTCCACGAGCAGAATCACACTGGGACTGGTAGAGTCTCAGATGATGACAGCCCATGCTGTGGGACCCCTGCCCACAGCGCTGTAAGCACGCTCTTCTGTGGCAAGGAAGGCAAGTTTGTACAAAGCATTTCAAGTCCTAGAATGTGACGTTAAGTAAATAAACAATTCTTTAAGAACCCTGCTGAAAGCCTACCTAAGGACCAATGCGAGGGTGGAGATGTTTGAGCAATTACTTCCAGAAATGAATATTCTTAACTTCAAATAGATTTAAAGCAAGCCACGATTTAGTTTGTGGTGTTGCTAGCGAATCACTGTTCTCCAGAGTTTCTCCTGCATTGGAAGATTTCAGATGTAAAACAAAAATTAAAGCAAATTTTACAAAGTGAATGCGATTACAGGTAGCCTGAAGTCCATGAGACTTTTATGTAGAATGATACCAAAGATCTCAACTGGGTTTCTCCTCAAACTTTGTGTTATTGGCTTCTGCGGAGCTACATGATATTAGAACTTGGCTGCAGAATAAAATACCAAGGGTGGCAGTTATCATGATAACAGCTACTCTTCTTGAAGGCCTGGCTTGTGTATTAAATGCTATTCATGTTGTAGCTTATTTATCGTTTCGAGTAGTCCTGTAAATTGGACCCAATTTCCCCCCGTTTTGCAGAGGAAGAAACTGAAGCTTGGTGAGGTTGAGTCACCTGTCTGGGTGTTGGAAACACCTGGGTGTTGGAGCTCACGTTCACACCCAGGCATAACTTCATAATACCCAGGTCACACCAGACCTTAAAGTCTCTTCATTTCATAAAGTAGGTGTGTCAAAGGTGCTATTGTAAATTCCCCGTTTGGAGTAAGCCACCTTGTTTTAATACTTAAAAAAAAATGTACTTAATTCTACAGAAGTAGAGGAGGAGGGGGATAGCAGCTCTGGGAACAGGCTTGGGTGATAACAGGACCTCTGGCTGATCAAAGAAAAGAAAGTGAAGGAACTGCAGGTCTGCCTCCCCTTGCCACTCTACAGGGGCATTCTCGCATCTGAAATTAAATAGATCGTGCTTCCTTGTCAGCACTCAGACTCATTCCTTACTGAATGTTATAGACTGTCGGAAAAAGAGTTGTTCGCTGAAAAATGCACAAAAATATATACCAAGCCCCAGCAAAGGTGTCCTGTCTTTCTTCTCTCTGTGAACCTGACTGTCATTTCATTGTGGTTCATACTAATTATTGCTGAATGTCTGTGGAAAACACCGAAAGACTGGAGAGAGGACTGTTACTGATGGATCAAGCTCTAAATAGTTTGTCCCAAAGCATGTTTGTGGAACACGAGTTCCACGAGATGATTTGTGGAGAACCAGTATGCGTGAGGAGCCTTACCAACTGTCTCCTCCCGTGTGGAAATGCATCATGTCAGTTAACACTTGGAAGGCCCTGAGAAAGCCCTGAAATACAGAAACCTGCTTAAATCAGTAGTTCCCAAATTGATTCCTAGTTTTATGTACTTCACAGCCGCCGGCACACCCACGGAGGCATATACATTTTTTTGTTTCCACTTATAATAAACACTTTGCCTCTCTGAAATATAGTCATAAAATGATTTGTCACATGAAATGAACCAAATGAATTCAAAACACTCAAGCTGAGACCACCTTCCAGGGAGAGAACATGAAGCGGATGACCGCATTTTGAAAAGAACTTTCCTAAGGCCATGCTGTAACATTTCCGCAGTCTCTTCCAGCTTCTCTGTTCAAATTCCAGGGATTGTGTGAATATCAGTGAGACTTACTACACTTGACCTACGGGTGTATTGTTTTTTGTGGGGGGCTGGGGGGTAGGGGCAGGACTCCTACCTCCCTTACCCGGGATAAGCTTTCTACGAGAAAATGGTGATGAAGGCAGAGAGAAGGTAGCCAAGAATCAAAGAGCAGATGAAAGTTCCAGATGCCTCTGTTGAATTGGACCACATTTTTGCCTCACTTCCTCAGGGAAGTGAGAGTTTGCCCAGATTAAACTTTGACAGGATGAGATAA
This sequence comes from Herpailurus yagouaroundi, assembly GCF_014898765.1. Taxonomy (NCBI): domain Eukaryota; kingdom Metazoa; phylum Chordata; class Mammalia; order Carnivora; family Felidae; genus Herpailurus; species Herpailurus yagouaroundi. The sequence goes on from NW_024412444.1 coordinate 4,501,719, forward strand.
AGCTTTGTTTTACAATCCCTCATTTAACATGTTCCGGTGAGAACAAAATCCCAAAATACTGTGTCACTCTAACGGAAAATCTCAGTAGCCCACTTTATATGCCAAGCGTAAAAGTTGGTCAACTCTGACCTACTTTTAAGCATTTGTGAGAAACTCCAAGATAAGCGTGTGGCCAGTGCTCATTGTTTTCCAGCCCTGCCCCTGGACAGGTGTGGATGGAAGAATTCTTCAGGCTCCCTGTATTTGGCAAACCACCCAATTTCTGAGGAGACAATTAACAAGAGTTCATTCAAATGAAGAATGTAAAGAAATTATCCTTTTTTGATTACTAAATTGAACCAACAACCTACCTTTTAAGCTTATTTATTCATGCTCTTCTATTTAGTTTAGGATTTTTTTTTTTTTTAATTTAAGCACTGACTGTGTTTTGGGGGCATTTAAGAATAACTCAATTCCTCAGCACACACAGAGTACATCTTGCGTCCCAAGAAAGGCTCATTAGAGGTATTAGGGGTACAAAGATGATAAAGATTTGTCGATTCAATTCTAAATTTAAAAGTATATAATCATGGGGCCAGGAGGAATGAATAGATGAAGAACAGAATTTTTAGTTTTTTTTGTGAAAATATTCTGTGATATGATAGTGATGGATACATGTGATTTTACATTTGCCTAAACCTATGGAACATGTAACACCAAGAGTAAGCACTCGTGTAAACTATGGATTTGGGGTGGTGCTGATATGTCAGTGTAATTGATTATAACACATGCACCCTCTGTGGGTAGAATGTTGATACTGGGGAGGGTATGCATGTGTGGGGGCTGGTGCATATGGGAAACCTCTGTACCTCCCTCTCTGTTTTGCCGTGGACCTTAAAGCTGCTCTAAAAAAGTAAGTCTTTTAAAAAAATTGTATAATTAAACTGTGTAGACTATGGTCCATGTCTAAAAGGAGCTTAGTCTTTATTCACAGTAACGTATACAGAGTTCAGCACACTTGAAATTCACAGTTACCCTCCAACTACCCGTGCCTTTATTAAGTCACAGGATATTCACTAAACGCTTTTCAGCCTGGCCCCTACGAAGGAGGCTTTCTCGGGAGAGTTTCCAACAGTGGTTGTCTATTAGAAGCAGCCTTCTTGAGAAATGAAATGCTGAGTTGCATGAGCCTTTTAAATACAAAATTGCTTTTTTTTGCTCCGCTGAATTCCAATGTTTTCCTCTTTTTGGTTGCTTGAACTTCAGATTGACTGAAGGGAGAATCTTCACAAAGATGGCACCTCTGACTTCCACTCTGACTTCCATGTACATTGGCAGCCATGAAAAATACATGGATATGTTGGTTTAAAATTGGATTTCAGTAGCTGACTGTGGCTTTGGGTTTCGCGGTATTTGAGTTAAGGAAGAAAAAAGAACTCAATTTTTCCGCCGGCTGACTATAAATGGGACATACATATTTAACAGAAATGTTGGTTTCTCCCCATTATTTATGCATAGGTGGCACATTGCCAGCAGGAGTGAATGTAGCGCCCAGTGTGGCTTGGGTTACCGCACACTAGACATCTACTGTGCCAAATATAGCAGGCTAGATGGGAAGACCGAGAAGGTTGACGACAGTTTTTGCAACAGTCACCCCAAACCAAGCAACCGGGAAAAGTGCTCAGGAGAATGTAACACGGGTGGCTGGCGCTATTCTGCCTGGACTGAAGTAAGTCGGTTCTCACTCGATGAGCGTTTTCTTGGATGCTAAGTCTGAGTAGTTAATGATGGCTGATCAACTAATGGATTAGTGAGGGCTGCATTGAGAAACCCCCATTTAGACTTTCTATCTGCATTGATTTATAATGCCTGACCTCATTCTGCAGAAAAGAGTACCATGATCAATTTGTAATGTTTGATTATATGACATTGACCATGGCATGTGGAAAACCGGGGGCAGTGGAACAACTCATCCAATCCCCTTTTCCATACCCCGCAAACCGTTTCCAAATTTCTTTCCCTGTGTCTGTTTACTAATGCTGACTTCGGTATGAACTTGGTAAATAAATTGATAACATGAACAGATGCTCCCCAAATCACCACTGGAATTGGGTTGGGTGGGTGGGTGTTTCTTAAGGGCCGGAGGAGACACACGGCAGAGCCAGGATCTTGACCATGCTGGATAGGAAACTTAGCAGCGGTTTTATTTCGTTCATTTTCCTTTCAGTGCTCCAAAAGCTGTGATGGTGGCAGCCAGAGAAGAAGGGCGATTTGCGTCAACACCCGCAATGATGTACTGGACGATCGCAAATGCGCACATCAAGAGAAAGTCACCATTCAGAGATGCAATGAGTTCTCTTGTCCACAGTGGAAGTCAGCAGACTGGTCAGAGGTAAGATAAGAGGACTCTTATTTCCTCAGGTCATCTGTGGTACTTTGAGTCTCTGCGGCTCAGTGCAACCTAAACCTGCTGCACCTTTCTGCCCCCTACCCCGGAGGAAGCAACTGTGGTTCCCCATCTGCCCCATGGCTGCCGTACAGGATGTGACTGGTCCACTGGTGACCTCAGAGGCATGGTGGGTTTGGCCGGATCACCCACTGTGATAGCTTCTGTTGGTGATTTTGAAGTTCCTGCGTCTTACCTTTCCTCCTCTTTGAGCCCCTGCTAAATCATTGCAAAAGAAAACAAGGGCTTTGTTAATCCGAAATCTGTGCTGGCTTAGAACTGAAGTTAAAAAGAAAAAGAAACAAAAGAGGTTTTCTACGTTCTCGTCTGTGAAATAAGATCATTCGACCCCAGTAAGTAACCTATTGGACTCACCCATCCAGTTGCTAGTGGAACACTTAGAAAAGAAAGGACTAGTTGAGGGTTCCAGACTTTTGCCTGTCTCATCCCTTACCTGATGAAGCAAAAGGCAAAGCCTCATTGCTGACCACAGATGGCCCCAGGACAGCAAGAGAAAGAAGGAAGAGCCTTTTTCTTGCTTTTATGGTGCGGTATTAACACTCACTATTAACCCAGACCAGTGAGAGTCTCACCAAGCAGGTGACTGCCTCCGTCTTCCTTTATGGGAGCAAGGGGAGAGGAGAGCACAAGTTCCCTTACTTGGGGGCCAAGTCAGGAATGTGGGGAAAGAGGTTTCCCTGAACAACTTCTGTGCCCATTTCCTTATCTCAACCATGTAAGCACGGTATTAACTGCTTCCTTTCAACAGCAAATAAAATACGAATCTTAAAAGGATATTATAGATGCCCCTGAAGTGGCTGAGCGTGAACGCATAGGATTACCAGTGTCTGATTCCTGCACAAGTTAACAACAAACCCACTGTTTTTGTTCTGTTAACAAGCTGCCTTAGCTTAAACTCCAGTGTTTGGTTTTAAAAAGATGAAAGAAGGTAGTGGGTTAAAGTTTTACTTAGATAGCTAATGATAGCTAAAGGACCACTTCAAATCGAGTAACCAACCTTTGCAAGAATACTTGGTAAAATGGAGGTGGGGGGATGCTAACTATATATTCAGTATGATGCAACATTCCTTAGCTTAAAAAACTGGGAAGAAAACAGCAAAATGTTAATAATGATTATCCCTGGGGAGGGAGATTTTTTTTTTAATCATAGTTTTCTCTCTTCTGTATTTTTCAAATGTTCTACAATGAGCATTTGATAAGGATGATATTTAACATTTATTAAATGAACATATGGTAAGCACTTTATTTGGATTTTTTCGGTTAGTTTTCACAATTCTTTGCATTGGACACTACTGTTATCCCCATTGTGCAAATGAGAAAACTGAGGTACGGAGACATCACTTGCATTGGTACCTATAGCTGTTTGTGTTGGAATTAAAACCCAGGCTGAGCCCCACACCTAACTCCTGTGCTAGGAAACCATGAATGTTGTTTTTCAGTACAGATGGTCCCCGACTTACGATGGTTCAACTTCGCAATTTTTTTTTTTTTGACTTTACAATGGTGTGAAAGCAATACACATTTCGTCAAAATTGTTCTTTGAATTTTGAATGTGGATCTCTCCCCGGGCTGGCTGTCTGTGGTCCATACTCTCTGGTGAAACTGGGCAGCCGTGCAATCAAAACCATATGAGGGTCAACAGTGGATATATCCACAAGCATCCTGTCCCCACACAACAGCTTTATTTTTCACTTTCAGGACAGTGTTCAGCAAATTACATGAGATAGCCAACACGTTATTATAAAAGAGGCTTTGTGTTAGACGATTTTGCGGAACCGTAGGCTCATGTAAGTGTTCTGGGTACGTTTAAGGCAGGCTGGGCTACGCTACGATGTTCCGTAGGTTGGGTGTATTAAGTGCATTTTCAACTTAGGATATTTTCAACTTATGATGGGTTTACCTGGATGTAAGCCCATCGTAGGTTGGGGAAGTTCTATATCTCGTGGCGTAGTGCTGTGCCGAGTTTATTCTGTGCTTGATACCGTCCAGAGCCTTTATCAATACAGAAGGAGTGAATGAATGAGTGAATGAGTGAACGCATGAACGAGAGAAAAACGAGCCGTGCCGTATTTACAAATTGCTGTGGGAGAGAGCGCATCTGTTCCTCCTGATTACCCGTGAATAATCCCTGGGAACCACAACACATTGTTCAGAAACACCCCCGATTGTCTGTCCTTTTTCTTACAGTGCCTGGTCACCTGCGGAAAAGGACATAAGCACCGCCAGGTCTGGTGTCAGTTTGGGGAAGATCGATTAAACGATAGAAGCTGTGACCCTGAGACCAAGCCAGCCTCCATACTGACTTGTCAGCAGCCCGAATGTGCGTCCTGGCAGGCGGGTCCCTGGGGACAGGTATTTTGAACGATAAAAGTTCTTAACTACATTCTTTCCTTCTTATCTGGAGAGGGCTTGCAGAGGGGCATTCCGGTGGTGGGGATTTAACTGCTGGGTCTCATGACTTGCCCTGGACCTCCATGGCGCCAGATCGAGTGCAAGACGCACTGCAGCCATTCTGCCCCAGGTCTGGGGATTGCTGCTTTCCCCGCTGGAGCTGGTTATTGCCTTTGTAGATACGCGTGCAAGTCTTCGTGCACAGATTCCCACCAGATCTCCTGTCTGGCTGATGTTAATCTTTTTTTTTTTTTTTAATGTTTATTTATTTACTTTTGAGAGAGAGAGAGCACGTGTTGGCAGCGTAGGGGCAGAGAGAGAGAGAGAGGGAAAGAGAGAACCTCAAGCAGGCTCCGTGCGGTCGGCACGGAGCCCGATGCGGGGCTGGAACCCACGAACTGCGAGGTCATGACCTGAGCTGAAACCAAGAGCTGGGTGGGTGACTGAGCCACCCAGGTGCCCCCTGATGCTACTGTCCGGAATGCGACTGTGGGTTGCTACGGAATGGGGTCCAGTGCCTTTGGCAGGGGGTTCTGGACCGGGATTTGGAAGGGATGTTTTGGCTACCATGTCACGGTTCCAAAGCTCACCTCTCATAAACCAGTCAGACACTTCATACAGAATGAGCGTGATCAAAAGTTGCAGAATCATCTCGCTGTGGAAGAATCTTTCCCGTCCCCTAGTGTGTCGGTTCCACAGTCTGAACCTGAGCTATTCTTAAAGGAGAGAGTGGAAGTCTCCCTTGGGCTCACATCTGAGAAGCCACTGCTCTTGAAATGAAGTCCTTCCCAATATAGAAGCAAAAGCATTCTGGGTACTATTTAAGTAGCACTCCAAGTTCCCCTGAGAAGCGAAACAGCTGTCTGCTGTCACTTATGCAATCTCTTGAAGAATAACTCTCCCTCCCCGCCCCCCTGCCCAGCAGCAACCAGTCTTCTCGTTTATGTCTTCATTTCCAAGATGCATGCAATAAATGAGAGCAGCTTTATTACTACCCCCTTACGATTTTTATGAACCTGATGTTCTTCTGAACCCTCCTGTGGTACAGCATCGCTAGTCAGAATGGCTGATCATATCTGATTACACTAACAAGGAGAGTCTCTTACACTCCTAAATCCAGCCTCCTTTTTGTCAACATCTGCGTGGCTCTTAGGGAACGGGAGAAAGAGAGAGAGAGGGAGAAAGAGAAGCCAGCTCAGAGTCACTGAGAAGATTTGAGTATAACATCTTTTACAACTGATGGGCGTCTTTTTTATCCATGTCTACACCAAACCATCAGCACACCAAGCCACGTTTCTGTGCTTCTTTCCTTTCTGTGGCTACTTAATTTTCCTTTATGCAGATGTACCGTATTTGTGTATCCATTCATACCAAGCTGGACATTTGGGTTGTTTGTACCTTTTGGCTATTATGAATAGTGCTGAGATGAATATTCACGTACGAGTATTTGTTTTAGTACCTGATTTCGGTTCTTTTGGGTGTATCCCAGGAGTGGTATTGCTGGATCGTATGGGAAGCCTGTTTTGCTCTCTTTAACTGCCAGTTTTGCACAAAACCCCTACCATATTACATTCCTACCAATAATACACAAGGGTTCCATTTTCTGCACTCCATCCCTTTTTAATTATGCTTATTATATTCCCCCTTTTACATTATGGCTCTTGGTGGGAGTAAAGTAGCATCTCATTATAATTTTGATTTGGCATTTCCCTGATAACAAATGATAATGAGAGTCTTTTCGTGTGCTTTTTGGACATTTGTGTATCTTCTTTGGAGAAATGTCTATTCACGTCCTTTGCCCATTTTTTTAAAAGTTTGTAATTATGGTTAAAAAAAACCACATAACATGGGTGCCTGGGTGCCTCAGTCAGTTAAGCGTCCGACTTTGGCTCAGGTCACGATCTCGCGGTCCGTGAGTTCAAGCCCCGCGTCGGGCTCTGTGCTGACTGCTCAGAGCCTGGAGCTTGTTTCAGATTCTGTGTCTCCCTCTCTCTCTGACCCTCCCCTGTTCATGCTCTGTCTCTCTCTGTCTCAAAAATAAATAAATGTTAAAAAAAAAAATTAAAAAAAACCCCACATAACATCAAATTTACCATCTTAACCATTTTTAAATGTACAGTTTAATCGTTCTTCTTTTCCCATTTTTTAATGAGGTTGGCTTTTTGTTGTTGAATTGTAGTTGCTCCTTATAGTGTGGATTTTAACCCTTCATCAGACATATGATTTACAAATAATTTCCCCAATCCCATGGTGGTTGTCTTTCCACTCCACTAGTGGTGCCCAGTGGTACAGAAATTTTTAACTGTGACAAAATACAACTTGTCTTGTTTTTTCTTTTGTTCCCTGTGCTTGTGGTAGAATATCCAAGAAATCATTATCCAAGAAAGTTCCATGTCGTGGAGCTTTTCTATTACCTTTTCTTCTAAGAGTTTTATAGTTTTACCTCTTATGTTTAGGTCTTTGATCTATTTAGGGTTGATTTTTATAAATAGCATGAGGTAGGAGTCCAGCTTTATGCTTTTTCATATAGACAGCCAGTTGCCCCCCAGGTATTTGTTAAAGAGACTATTCTTTCCCCCTACTGAAGGGTCTTGGCATCTTGGTTAGAAATCACTTGGCCATAGATGTCCAGGTTTATCTCTGGACTCAATTCTATTCCAAGAGTGTATATAACTATCCTTATGTTAGTACCACACTGTTTCGGTCACTGTAGCTTTGTAGTGAGTGTTGAAATAGGGGTATATTGAGTCACAGGCAAGGGGTTGAACCCCTACACATAGAATTTCAATGGGAGATGGAAATAATTCCAACCATCAAAGTGATAATCGTTGAATATAATTTGTGCAGAGCAGGAGTGCCCACGTTAACCTAGGTTCTTTGGGTGCTAGCCTTCTGCTCCACTATGATGGAACTACTTTTTTTCTTATAGGACGTTATGAGGAAAGTTAGGGAAAGAGAAAATTTGCTAACGTGTGCATCCCTTTTGTTGTATTTCTTTCCCTCAGTGCAGTGTCACTTGTGGACAAGGATACCAGCTGAGGGCAGTGAAGTGCATCATTGGGACTTACATGTCAGTGGTCGATGACAATGACTGCAATGCAGCCACTAGACCAACTGATACCCAGGTGAGTCTCCTTTGTCCAGCCCAGTGATTGACTTTGGGCAGTAGGATGCCAGAATTTCCCAGTGGTTCAGTGAGAATGGAAGTGCTCTAATGGGTAAGTGTGTAGGTAGAGTAACCAGATGATTAAGTAAATGGTCCAGATTTACCTGTTGGCTACAGTTTGAATCTAATATTTGGACATACAAGTTTCATTCTTCTCTGGTTATTTGAAGTGTAGGTGGGTCTGATTCTGATTTTTCATTGGCTAGCAAATGTTGATTGTTTGGTCTTGTTTTCTTGAGCTCAGAGGGTTTTTTGTTTGTTTGTTTGTTTGTTTGTTTTTGTTTTTTTAGTGATTTTAACGTAGGGCTGAGCAAATAGTGTTGTATGTTCAGGCAGCAACGTGCTAGAGCTGGCTCGTACCATCTCACAGGAGTGGATTGGTGAATGTTCAGGAATGTTGCGGGCTAGTTGCTAAATGTAGACACTAGTAAAAATTGGAAATATAAGCCTATAATTAAGTAGATGATATTTCAACGAAGCAGATAAATACTCAAAACCCACATTTTTCCATTGCTTGACTACATTTTACTATTATCTGTGCCCTTGAGGTTATTTACATTTACAGGTGTGTCCATGTGGTGGGAATATTACATAATGGTAAGCTATTGCACATCTCTTCCCAAGTCTGTGTTCATCGACATCAAGCTGGTAGTTTGAAATTGGCTGTGGTGAGAGTATTTACACCACAGGAATCAGCAAATGCTATAATTGAGGGTTAATTGATTGTTTTTAGACTTAAGAAAGTGATGGAGAAAATGATACTCATATGCAATCTACATTATGTTTAAAAGCGTCTTCTGTCTTTAGCTGTTACATTGGAAATAACACATACAAATTTCAAGGAAATACTCTTCCGGTATTTGGACATTATTGTCTGATTCGGCGTAGAAGTCATTCACGTCGTTGGTAGATGAAGTTCTGACATAGGTCTTGTTTGTTCCACTTTCTCCTTACTCTTCAACATAAACAAAATAGCAGCTCTCATTCATGTCTGAAGTGCACTCATTCAGCAGTTACAACCATATTTTGGCAACAGATTCAAGAATTCAACAAAAATCAGCGACAGGATTCTGTGAGACTCAACTGGCTACGTGGAATTTAAAAGAAAGCATTGTATATTTTATTACTATCTGTAAATTGTGTACCATACAGCCTTTGTATCAGTAAACTTTGTGATAACCAAACAAACATATGTATACATATATAGGTGTATATGGGCATGTAATATGTGTGTGTATACATGTAAATGCATTTCTACAAACATACACACGCACTCCTTTTTTCTCACGAGAGCTAGCTGACCATTACTGCCACTACTTCCTCTTTATGGGCCATGATTTTAGCATCGTTTATGGGAAGAGACTATGTAAAGAGAAGACTTGGGTTTCTATATCAGTTTTGCCAATTGCCGAAGACAGGATTTGAACCCTGACCGTGCCCAGAGCTCACGCTCTAAGGCCCCCTTTGGCCAATGCGCTGATTCCATTCTGAGGGCCCTCATTCTGTCTGAGTCAAAAAATACAGGAATATGGCAGTGTTGTTCATGTTGTCACTGATCGATGATAAAATACCACTTGTGACTTGTGTCCCCTTTATTATTATTATTTTTTTTTTTTTTTTTACTTTATTGAAATGCTCTAAACCACCATAGGCTAAATGCCTGCGAAATGTTAGCTATTCCATCTGAATAGGCATGAACTGAGGATTTAGCAACTCCCTGAGAGATTCACAATACTTGTTTCTCTCTACATTATTTTGTAATATTCAGTGGAGTACAGGGCGGCTCCCACAGTTGAAGCATATGGACCATTTCTTCACTGTGGGAAAAGTTTCCTGTGGTTTTCTTTGGACCACCGGCAGAAGAATAGGCAGGGTCTGGAGCCAAGTAGCAGAATTTCCCCATTCGGTTTGTAAGCTCCCTAATGTCAGGCTCGGTCCCGAGCTCACCACACTTTGCACCATGCCTGGCACATTCAGTAATTTAATGGGTATGTATTTAATCAAAGAGTATTTGCTAAATTGTGAGCAAGTACGTACTTCTGTTTTCCCATCTGTATACCTGAAAGTATTATCTACACACAAATAACCTCAATTCATTATAGGGATTTCCTCTGAGTGACTGAAGAGTGTTCTTTATGTACATTCCAGGCATTGGCATATTGAATAGACCTCTTATCTAGATTTGACCATCAGAACCTCGGGAGTTCTCTTTGGGTAAACCTAGAAAGCCAGTTCATGATTTGCAAATTCTGATTAGGAAATTAATTGAAATGTGAAAACAGAATTTTGTCTTTGGAATTTTTAAAAATTAACAACTGATATATATTTTTTATCTTGAGAGAGAGAGACAGAGAGAGAGCAAGTCGGGGAGAGGGGCAGAGGGAGAGAGAAAAAGAATTTAAGCAGGCCCCATGCTCAGTGAGGAGCCCAATGTGGGGTTCGATCCCATGACCCTGGGATCTGACCTGAACCAAAATCAAGAGTTGGACGCTCAACAGACTGAGCCACCCAGGCACCCCAACAATTGACAATTTTGAAAGGATATCCTTTTCTTTCTTAACTTACCTGCCGTTTTGCAATCGCTTTTTTTCTTTCCACATGAACAGGCAAATAAATATGATATTAACAATCACCAAGTAAATCCCTGCCCTGTATCAGTGCATTCATGAGGTGACTCAGATTATACCCCATTTTACACTTGAAAAAAACTGGGGCCGAGAGATGCCATGTGATTTTCCCAGAATTCTGAGGTCTTAGAATTCTTCATTCTTATATTTTTATTCACCTGGACCCTTAAAGTGTGCATTGACTTCAAGGTAACTTTGACTTTCTTCCCCCTCTCCCATCTAGGACTGTGAATTACCATCTTGTCACCCTCCCCCAGCTGCCCCGGAAGGAAGAAGAAGCACACAGAGTGCACCAAGAACCCAGTGGCGATTTGGGTCTTGGACACCAGTAAGAAATAGATGGCAGACATAGAGAGGGTGGAAGGGGAGGAAGAGGTTCCCTGACTTGACTGTAGGAAGTGGGTTGCTGTCCAATGAACCATCGTGTCCAATAACATCCCTGCATTATCTTACTTCAACACCCAGTGCTCAGCCACTTGTGGAAAAGGTACTCGGATGAGATATGTCAGCTGTCGGGACGAAGACGGCTCTGTGGCTGACGAGAGCGCCTGTGTGACTCTGCCTAGACCAGTGGCAAAGGAAGAATGTTCTGTGACTCCCTGTGGGCAGTGGAAAGCTTTGGACTGGAGCCCTGTAAGCGAGTGGATTCTTGGGAATTGGGAAATGACTGGGGGAACCATAGAGGATGACTAACGACAGGTCACAAATGTCAATGGGTACTGTTTTATAATTGGACTTAGTTTATGATTTAAATTATTTTGCCTCATATGTGTGCGGCTGGTATGAATCTTGGCCGGATGTGCAAGAAATGGATGTTGTTAAAATGTGTAAGTCAACGTGCAGTTGACTGATGCCCCATCCTGTTGGGTTGACTGGAAAACCCGGTGTTGATTGGGTCACATCGGAATGTAATAGGCTTGTGGAGCACCACAAGTGCCAGGGAGAAGAGGGGGAGTCAGGAAAGAGCCTCTTACCTTGAGTCTGGGTGCCTCCTAGAACCCAGACTCTTGAAGTTCAGAGGTTCTTGGCTTCTCTGTCAAGAGTGGGAAGTGGGAATCCTCATCCAATGCTATGGGCTCGGCCTCCTGTGCACACCAGGCACCATCTATGGGCTTGTGTAAAAGTAGAAAAACCTTCATTTTCAGGTGGCACCTGCCTTCTGCCTTGCAAAACTCCCAGCAATAGGGAAATATAAAGCTTAGGATAGGTGAGGAGAGGCCATCAGGAAAATAGAGAAGTAATATCTCCATAAGTATCATAACATAAGTATGAAATTTGAGCAATAGATTCAAAGAGAGCCGTGTAAAAATCCAGATCTTGACACATACTGGCTGCATAACCTTGAGCAGTCTGGTTAATTTGAACCTCAATTTCTTCTTTTTAAAAGACCCAGAAGAGTACCTATCTTACAAAGATGTTGTATTATTTGAGATTGCCTATGTTAACTGCTTAGGACAAAGTAGGTGCTCAATAAATGATAGATAATCTCACTCTGATGCCTTGAGCTTCCAGTCCATCCGTCCGTCCATCCATCCATCCATCCATCCATTAAATACACCTGTCTGTGCACCAGATATTTGTAAAAGCTTAGTGTAGAAAAAGCAATGAACAGCAAATAAGACAGTCTTAGCCTTCATGAAGATCATTCTGATGGAGGTTCCAGTCAGTCAACAAATAAAGAGAGAGATTTAGCAACAGACACTGACAAGTACTAGAAACAAGTCAAGCAGCATAATAGCATAGGGAAAAATGGAGTATGCTTTTAGACAGCGTGGTCAGAGAAGGCCCGATAGCACGCTGAGCAAGACTTGAATGAAGTGAGAGAGTGAGCCATGTGGGCATCCATGTTGTTCTGGGAAAGATAGCAGCAGTTACAAAGACCCTGAGTAGAGAGTGTTCTTGGCATGGTCAAGAAACATCCGTAAGACCAGTTTGGCTGGAGTGCAATATGTGTTAGGAGATGGGTCAAGGAGGTTGCCAGTGGCCATATCACAGAGGGCCTCCCAGGCCAAGGTACGGACTTTGGACATTTTTCAAAGTGAGTTGGGAAGTCACTGGAGGAAATGGCATGATCTTTTATTTGTAGGTGTCATAGTTGCTGATACGTGGACCACAGACTAGGGCTGCAGGGAGGGGTTCGACGTTGTAAACAGGAGCCCAGCTGAAAAGCCATTGTGGTGCTCCTGGCAGGGGAAGGTGACAGCAGAGACGGTGGGGAATGGATGGATTGGGGTATCTGTGATGACTGAGCTGACAGGGTGTCTCAGTGAGATGGCTGCAGGGTGGGAAGACAAGGGAGCAGACACGGATGATGCCAGAGTTTGGGGTCTGGGCAACCGAGCGGGCGCTGAGCCACTCACAGAAAACGCACACTGATGGGTTTGTGCCTGCCAATGACCGACCCTTTCTCTTTCTGGGTGTTCGACGTAGTGCTCCGTGACATGTGGGCAAGGCAGGGCGACCCGGGAAGTGGTGTGTGTCAACTACAGTGACCACGTGATTGATCGGAGTGAGTGCGATCCAGACTACATCCCAGAAACCGACCAGGACTGTTCCACCTCACCATGCCCTCAGCGGACCCCAGACAGCGGTCTCGCTCAGCACCCCTTCCAAAGCGAGGATTTCCGCCCCAGAAGCGCGGGCCCCAGCCGCACCCATGTGCTTGGTGGAAACCAGTGGAGGACTGGCCCCTGGGGAGCAGTGAGTATTCCCTGAAGTCCTTCTCTACTTTGCTTTCTTCTCCTTCGCCCTTGCAGCTTTGGGGGCAGACAAACTAGAAACACATCTGAAGCCCTTTTTTCTCACAAGGGCTTGGCCTTGTACATTCCCATTGGTTTTGGGTGAACCCTAACGGGTTCATCACAGTCCCTGAAAAGTTGTCCCCCGATAGTGCCTGCAGGCCACCTAGAAGCTGCCTTAACTGGGTGGAGGGGGGGGGCCATATCACAGCTGGACAACAGCATCAGGTGGCCTCCTAGGAGGTACCGTGAGGGCCAGGATGATTGATCCCGGAGGCAGAGGCGGCAGGCGGCTCTTACCTGTAAGGAAATCAAAAGGACAGAGGAAGTTTTCTGATAGGGAGCTCTTAATGGAAGTGGTTTTCCTTCTTGCTGTTTTCTAGACGAGTGCAGTCTCAAAGTGGCATGATCCATGCATAATTTGTAGTAGTAGATCATTGTCCTGGACTGAGGGGAATCACTGGTCCGGATAATTCTGTGCTTAGGGGAGCAGTACCAGAATCTAACGGCGAGCAGCACAGGCTCCGAATGAAGGTGCCTCTGTGTGAGCCAACGACCTACACTTTCACATTTTGAGATATTTAGCATGCCCCCTAGTCTCAAGGAGCCTCAGTTTCCTCCTTTGTAAAACAAAGTGAACAACAATTCCAGCTCTCCTGGGTGGTTGTAAGGAACAAATGTGACGATGGAAATAAAGTGCTTTGCACGCTGCCTGCCCCAGAGTGAGAATTTTCTCAGTATTCTTAGCATTGCCCTTCACGTGATGAAGACCTTGAAAAATATTGAATTTTAGGTTTTTCACTAAATATTTTTCGCAAAGTAATTATATTGTGCAATACTGGACATGTCTAATGGGACTGCAGGAGGGGTAAGAGAGCAGGGGACCCCGCATAGGTGTGGGAAGTCGGAAGATGTCTAGTAATCACCCCAGGGTCTTCGTTCTAATTGTTTACTCTCAGTTTCCTTCGCATACCACTAATTGTGTTTAATTATTTCTGAACTAAAACGCATTAGAAGGAAGCTGCGTGCTTCCCACTGTGGTTATGTTTCAGTAAGTGAGTTTTTCTTTTCCTGTGACTACTGATGAGCCGTCAGCCATTTCCACCCAGTACAAGTATTGGTTGTCCGCAGAACGTCTGCCGTATTGCCCAGGACCTTCGCCATCTCATTCTCCTTGCTGGCTTACCCCTTCCAGGCTTCCTGGGCCTGGGTTAGAAGAGATTTGGGTTCAGAGAAGTTAACAGGTGATCACAGGAGGTAATCACTGAGTGTCCCGCAATTTTTCGGATTGGAAGATTTCCAAACTCATGTGCGTTCTAATGATAGCACTAGAACTCTTTAAAACAAAATTTTAAAGCTATTCTTACTTACGACTACACTTGGAGATGATGCATTCTTTTAAAATTGAATGATTCTGCCCTTGGGCAGTGTTCCAAATTAGGGAGGATTAGGTAACCTTTTTGCAGCAATGGGCAATGCCATTCTTTTCCTCATCATGTTTTTGTTTGAGGACTTTTTTTCCCCCCCAAGTTAAGTGAGGCTGAAAATGGACAATGTGATTTTTTTGCAGCTCTAGCCTGACCTGCTTCCAGAAGGTGCATGTTTGCTTGGTGCAGTGCACAAACCATGGGATTCTTCCTGCTTTCCATGGCAGGAAAGGCAGCAAAGAATTTTCACCACTGGAGAATGGGAATCTAATGTTTTCAGTGGATTCTGGAGTAAATACCTCAATTTCTAGCACATTCCTGTATAAACCTGGACCCTGTGTGAGGTTTGCCCCCTGCTACCCAATTAGGGGTCTCTGGTTGTGAACAAAAGAAACTGACTCTTTCAAGTGAAAACAAGACCAACAAACAAAACTTTTCGTTTGGCCCCGGTAGAGGCAGAGACCAGAGCACCTTCAGGGATCTAGCTCAGGGGTTGGCAAATCTTTTTTGGCAAAGGACCAGATAGTAAATATCTTGTGTGAGGCGGACCATCTAGTCTTTGTCACAACTAATCAGCTCTGTCGTTGTAGCACAAAAGCAGGTGTAGACAATACATAAATGAGTGGGCATGCCTATGTTCCAATAAAACTTTATTTATAAAAGAGGGAGCAGGTCATATTTGGCCCTCATGCTGTGTCTTGCCAGCCCCTATCTAGATGGAACAGTAATTAGAGGGTAATTTTTGTAGGGAGTTTCTGTCTTAATAGATCCCTCTGAACGCTCATCTACCCTGCTTAGGATCTAAATTCTCAGGCAAGTCTCACTGGCCCTGCTTGTTCCACTTGCCCACTCAATGAGAGGCAGAGTATCTTAATACATATTCTCCCCCAAGATGACATCCCTTGGGGGAAGAAAGGTTCCTTAAAGGAGAATTGGGCTGCCAGATATAAGGGGAAGTGTGCTAGGCAAGTAAGAACGACAGATGACCACCACCTCCTGCCCCTGCAGAGACCACTCCTTCTCATTTTGGCCAGTGTGGATGATAGGTACAGGGTTTTTTCAAAGAAATGTTTACCTAAGAAAATATGTCATCTTAAAAGGACAGGAAGATTGTTACCAAAAGAAGTCCAGAGTGAAATGCTGCAACACGGAAGAGAACTAAGAATCCCTGTTAATAAAAATAAACATTTTTTAAATGGCCATATTGAACCTGGAGAAAAATTATGTAGAGCCCTTTACTTGTCTATGGGATTATAAAGCCCCAGACAGGCCCTGGGTTCAGATGGTTCAAGACTGTGCTATGTAGTTCCTTGGCCCCAGCTGAGCACTGTCTCCATGTCTTTGGTCAGATTTTCAGTAGGAAACATCCTGTTGGTCACTGGACAGCCACTGGGGTGGTTGGCCATAAGTCAGGTGACCAGCCTTGCTCCATTCAAGCATATTGGAGGCAGGGTAGCATGTGGTTTATAGAGCTGTTGTTTCCAGTAACTTTAATTGAACCAGGCTGGATATCCTGTGACTGGTGCTATGTGAGCTAACAGGGACACAAGTTATGGCACTGAACCCTCTCAAGGAGCTTACCACACTTCATTGAGGCAGTAATGTCCACAGGTGACAAAAGAATGAGACAAGATTGTATTTTCAAGGGAAGAACTCAGGGGCCAAAATATATATTACAAATGCACTTACAATATGGAAGTTCCTTCCTCACGTTATATATTTTGGTTCCCAAACAAAGCGAATTAAAATAATGATTTTGTGTTTCCTGTTACGTCCTAAGCTGTTTAAAAATAGAAAACAGGAGGGGCGCCTGGGTGGCGCAGTCGGTTAAGCGTCCGACTTCAGCCAGGTCACGATCTCGCGGTCTGCGAGTTCGAGCCCCGCGTCAGGCTCTGGGCTGATGGCTCAGAGCCTGGAGCCTGTTTCCGATTCTGTGTCTCCCTCTCTCTCTGCCCCTCCCCCATTCATGCTCTGTCTCTCTCTGTCGCAAAAATAAATAAACGTTGAAAAAAAAAATTAAAAAAAAAAATAGAAAACAGGGGTGGCTAGGTGGCTGAGTCAGCTGAGTGTCCAACTCTTGATTTAGGCTTAGGTCATGATCTCACAGTTTCATGAGTTTGAGCCCCACGTTAGGCTCTGTGCTGACAGGATAGAGCCTGCTTGGGATTCTTCCTCTCTCTCTGCCCTTCCTCTGCTTGCTTGCTCTCTCTCACAATAAATAAAAGAAACATTAAAAACATTAGAAATAGAAAACAAGTATTTTCAAGTTTAGAGTCATTATACCAGAATCCTCCGAGAATAGAAATGGCATTTTTATAAATCAAAAATTGCCTAAATTTTTTTTTAACGTTTATTTATTTTTGAGACAGAGACAGACAGAGCATGAACGGGGTGGTGTCAGAGAGAGAGGGAGACACAGAATCCGAAGCAGGCCCCAGGCTCTGAGCTGTCAGCACAGAGCCCGACGCCGGGCTTGAACTCACGAACTTGTGAGATCATGACCTGAGCCGAAGTTGGAGGCTCAACCGACTGAGCCACCCAGGCACCCCAAAAATTGCCTAATTTTTTTCTCAGGCAGAAGTCATAAATCTGTTTTCCTGCTCCACATCTTAAAATTATACCCGATGTATTTTAAAGTCACCCGTAATTTGTCTGAGATGGGCAGAGAAATTGAAATTCGGTCCAACCATAAGCCAAAAAATATATTCAGAGCTTTATTTGGAACAAGCTGACCAGCAAGATGCATTGTTTGCAAGTATTTTGAAATAACCCTGGTTTGAGCTAGGATTCGACAGAAAACACAGATCAGCCATCAGAACCCAGAACAAATGGGGCACTGGGATAGCTCAGTTGGTGAAGCATCTGACTTCAGCTCAGACCAGGATCTCACCATTTGTGAGTCCAAGCCTCTCTTTGCCTCCAGCTCGGAGCCTAGAACCTGCTTTGGATTCTGTGTTTCTGTCTCTCTCTGCCCTTACCCTGCTCACTCTCTCTCTCTCTCAAAAATAAATAAAAATTAAAAAAAATTTTTTAAAAGAACCCAGCACTAACAAAAAAAAATTGTCCAGTGCAGTTGGAAGCTTAATAATTCATGGGAATTGCATTGCTTTGAGGACAAGTTGTTATTTTATAGGCAAACTGATTTTACAACTTAGGGGTCACAGTGAAGGATACTAGCAAACACATCGGTTTTCAAAAGATAAGGACATTATGGAAAGAACAAAACCACTCAAGATGTAGATAAATAAGAGAACTCTGAGAAGCTTGTGTGGGAAATTAGCTGAACTGCAAACATAATTCTGTGACAACCAAGAGAGGGAGCGTTAGAAAGTGCCCCTGAAGAGAGGCTTGTCAATGTGGAATCCAATTAAGGTCCTTGGGGAAGTAAAAAATAAATTAAAAAGCGAATCTTGCTGCTATCAGCCACTAAAGTCAAGGCTATTCTGAAGAGAGAGACGGGAACATTCCCTGCAAGGAAATGATGTCTCAGTGACGTTCCGCTACGCTTTGGGTAACCGAATGAATTAATACGGAAGTTCACTTTCAACAGTGGTGTCTCGTTAAGCATGTACTTTGACCTCTGTGTTGAAGTCAAATGTTGGTTCTAAACGAGCATTTGGATTTTGAAAAGAAAAGAGTTTCTCAATAGGCTATGGTATCTGTTAACACCTCTGTGCTTCTCAGAGCTGCAGAGAGGTTAAAAGAAGACAGTAAATGGAATTGCTTTGGAAGACATTATCACACATGGGGCATCTTTTGAACACTTCGTGAGTGCCGAAAGTGTGCAAGGGAGAGGCCCTTTTTCTCCCCTCCAGGTTTTTATAAGGCATGCCCATTAAACAACCCCACAGAGTGGAAGTTCTCATAACGGCTTTTTGACCACGGTGGGAAACTTGAGAACGGATTCTGTCACATTTGTCTCTGACTTTCCAACCAGCTGCTTTTTGGGTCACTGAGATGTCGATCGAGGTAGGGATTAACCTGTTGACTGATGTCTGATGTGTTCAGTGTTCCAGTACCTGTGCTGGTGGGTCCCAGCGACGTGTTGTGGTATGTCAGGACGAAAATGGATACACTGCAAATGACTGCGTGGAGAGGATAAAACCCGATGAGCAAAGAGCCTGTGAATCTGGCCCTTGTCCTCAATGGGCTTATGGCAACTGGGGAGAGGTGAGAGTGAGCCATCCTTTTGTACCTCCTTTGGAAAGAACACAGAGTAATTTTGCTGACCAAACTGTGCCGTTGTTCGTGATCTATTTTAAGGGAGAAGAATGAATTCTGGTGAGAGCTTCTTGATTTGGGATTAACCACGAGACCTGTCTTAATTCCAGACCATCTTAAAAGTACAGTCATTACCAGTGAGAAACAGCTTAAACACATAGGAGAGGAAAATTAGGACAGAATACAGATAAATGCTAGGCTAGATTGTTTGTTAACCTCTGCTGATTAAAAATGGGACACTTTTAAGGTAATTGGACATATGTGTTAAATTGGTCCATGAAAACGTTACCATCCTTTTCATAGTTTGGGGCTGTTTATAATTTACGCTTGTTCCCATGGCATAATCATTCTGGTGTTCCAAATCCTTGATGAAACCAGAATGAATAGGTGCTGTTATTCCTACCGGAGCTGAGGCGTTCTAATGGTGGACGGGAATAATTAGCTCTATAATCTCAAGTAATAAAATTCTTCAGCTGTTACCTTTTAAGAGTAATGGCCAATGAGGGGCAATAGACTATTTGCACCACACAAAACTGGATTCCATTCCCGGTGCTGACCCTTCCAAGCTTTGTCGCCTGGGAAAATTATATAACTTTACCAAACGTCTGTAGCCTTGCCTATAAGTGGGAATAATCATGGCACCAACTCATGACCTATTGCATGAGATAGTGCACGACCAATACCTAGCATATATAGTCTCCAAAGTTCGCTGCTATTACAATCATCATCATTATCGTCACTACGACTACCCTTTATCATTAGGATGACTACTAGTATCAAATAGGGTTTTGAGCCACTCTTTTGTGGAGGGCTTACATGCTTATTGTTTTGTGTTTGATTGACCAAGAATGCATCCCTCTACTCTTGAATCCTCAGAGATAGCGCATACTTAAAGCTTGTGGAATTGCTCTGTCTTGACTGTCAGCTTTATAAAATAAAACGTGAAGGTTAACGTCTTGCAGACCCCAGTGCCAAGAGGGGGAGAAAGACAAGTGAGAGGGAGGGGCGTGTTAGCCCACGCTCCTGGCGAACCCAAATCACGCGTCCCCAGTTTCACATAACCCAGTAGTAATAGGCAGTCATAGTGGAGCGTTCTGTTAACTTTCGTTGACGGTGCGCCGTTCTGGAGGGCTTTGCCGAAAGGCGGGAAGGGGGAGTCAGGCTTTGAGACTCATGCGTTGTGGGTTTCCCAAAACTCCTCACAGAGTCCTGTCCTGTGGGGCTTGTGATTAAGCTTCTGTAATTGGACCAAAGCCAGGAGAGTACACGCATTCACTGGGATGCTTGCTGTCAGCACAGACCAGGTCATTCCAAATTCTGTGGGAGATCTGGCCTCGACACAGCAGGAAAGCCAGATGTCAGTGTTCCTGGATGTGAGCACAGCAGTGCCGTCCAAGAAGCACGGCTCGTTCCTGCCTCAGAAGTTCGGGTCTCCCCCACCACATTGTTTATTCATCCTGGGGAAAGTCATCATTATCCTGAGATGCGGAGATAGCGTAAAATATCTTAACGTCATAAAGGTCTGGGGAGGTTGGAGTCACATAATAGCCACAAGTTGGTAACAGCTTCTTACAAGCTGCCAGAAAATAAAACTGGCTCAGTCATTATTTCCTTTATTTGGTAGTGGGTGGTTTCGGGATTTTTATTGGTTTGATTTTGGCCTCTGTATACCTCCAAGAAAAGGCTGTAATCTTATCCTAGTCACTTACTGTCGAATTGGCTATGATCAAGTTAATTAACCTCTTTTAAGCTCCGTTGTCCCATTTGTAAAATGGGGCAAATAATTATAGTCTCCTCCTGATGAGACAATGCCCACACCAGCGCGTAGTACAGGGGAAGGGAAGCACTCAAGAGATGATGCCTACCATTAAGTCAGGGAACTCCAGTCTATCGTATATAATAATTTTGGTAACTCAGCTTGGTCCTGCCTAGAGACCAGTGCCGTGATAGAATTTGGTTAAGAAATTGTTCTTAAGGGAAAGAAAGGAAAATTTGTCGCTGGCTGTTCAGACCGAGTGACCACAGCATCATTTTCCCCTCTTGCAGTGCACGAAGCTATGCGGTGGGGGCTTGCGCACAAGACTGGTGGTCTGCCAGCGGCCCAGCGGTGAGCGGTTTCCAGATCTGAGCTGTGAAATCCTTGATAAGCCTCCAGATCGTGAGCAGTGTAACACACACGCTTGTCCGCAAGACGCTGCCTGGAATCACGGCCCTTGGAGTTCGGTACGGCCCTAACTCTTAATGTTCGTTAACCAAACTATTTGACTAACATGCCTGATTCCAAGGTGTTCTGGGTCGCACTCCTCTGCGACAGCCAATGGTCTTGCTCCCAAGGGCATCCCCGGGACTGTGCTATGGTCTGTGATTGTCCTCATACTGACAAACAGGAGAATTAATTTTTTTGTGGTATTGCCGAAGTGACTTTACAGAATACATGTACCTCATATTGGCCTGGGGCCAATGTCAAGAAGTAGCTTCCTTTTTGAGAAAAGCAAGACTGGATAGATAGATAGATAGATAGATAGATAGATAGATAGATTTTTTTTTTTTAAGAAATGAAATACGTTCATGTAGTTATTAAGCTCCAAAGTGATTTAAACAGACAACTCAATAGCAGACATTCTTTCCTTTCCTAAGCTACGAGAGTTTTGACTTTGTGGGGAAGATACCTGCGTATTGAGGCCAAACCAATTTTTTTTTTTTCTTCAATGACTGTAATTTGCCTCTGTATGACTCGGGTACGACTCTCGACGCAATCACCGTAAAGCCTGTGCCCACAAAAAAAGACTGAAATCATTCTGACAACGCAAAAGACCAGCGACAGTGGACTCCATGACTTGTTGCCTTTCAAGGCATCTGAAATGTTCCCTCCCTCTCCCCAAGACACAAAGCCCGTTTGAGGCGCTTTTTTGCATCAGTCTGAGGCTTCCCTTGCTATGGGCTCGCTGACATTGTGAGACAGGTTTTCCACTGTAAAAACTATGCAAACTTCTGGGGCGGCTCTTGGCAAACAGAAGGTCGGCTGGCTACATCAAAACAATTCTTTGGCTGAGTTGTGTCATAATCTTTGGAGCCGTTAGGGCTGTTTCATGTAAATAGAGTAAACGTTTCTGTAAATACATTGATTGCACTGAATCGGAATTTAGTATTATATGAAGTCATATCCAGAAGCCTTTTTGGCTGCATAGGGTTCTGAGGGAAAGTCTTAACCATTCCTGAAACCAGATGAAGAACAGATTAACAGAAGTGAAATGTCTAATACCTGTCGATGCCTCTTAGAATCAGGGTTTTCAGGGTCTGAGATCATGTCTGCAGGTAGAACCTAGCTACATAAGCACTGTACTTAGTATGAAGTAGAAAGCCAGAAAACTTTAGAGTATCATCTCTACTGGAACTATTTAGCTGGGCTGCAAGGCTTTCCTTCAAGAGCTTAAGAAATGCCACTCTGAGTCAGATGTATCTTCACCCGAAGCATTTTGTCTGCAATACTGGCACCCTCCCAAAATGAACATTTTGAAAAAGATCAGAAATGGCTATAGAATGTCAGGAACATCCTCTGGCACTCCCAACTTCCCTAACTCACCTTTGACGTATTATTTTTCATGAAATTTCCCCTCTGGAGCCCATTATATTTTTACCTTGTTCGCTCAGCCAACAGCAACACCACCCCAGAGTTGTGTCTCAAAACCTCTAGCCCTCCAAAAAAGTTCTTTTTCTTTAATTTCGACCAAAAAACAAAAAATCTCCTGACCTTCAGAGGTCAGGAGATATTTAATATATAATATATATAACGTATAGTAATATAATAATATATTATATACTGTATACATAGTATACGTGTATGGGTACACATTATATACAATATATAATATATGTTATATTGGTTTCCACTGCTATTCTCCTTGAATGCTTTCTAAATACACCTCAAATTTTTTTACACAAGATCGCCACCCTCCCCCACAGATATTTTAAGAGTTCAATGCTTAAATTTTAAACTATGATTTGCTACTTTAGCTGAAAATTTTAAGATTTTTATTGTAGTTACTCTTCTCAGGCCTGCACACGATTTTCTGAAACACAGAGAGAAAAAGAAAGAAGAGAGATTTCTAGTGCTGTGTCATTCACAGAAAAGAATACATGGATTTTTAAAATATTTTTGCTGCCTCTATGATTTTAGTGCTTCCTTTATAAAGTGATCGTTGTTCAAGTATATATTTAAATGCCTCTACAATCTAGGAGCTAGGCCAGTTGTGTAAGGCTTCTAGCTGTGATTTAAAAAAAAAAAAAGTGAAATCAAAAGCATTCTATTTAAATAGATACGTTTATAATATATTACTTAAATACATGTGTGTGAGGGCAGTCTTTCAGATTCTTACTGTAGGACTTTGATTTCACTTTTATGTCGATTTTCATGGATGCTTTGGTACAATTTCTAGGCAATTCTAAATTTAAGCATACCTCAGAGAATCGTGTTAACAGCCATAAAACCACTCCCATGGTGCTTCATCATTGTAACTGACAGTGAAATTAACAACAGCAAAGAGTATATTTGAGGTGCTAACATGTTGCTTTCAAGAGAAAGCACCCTCCATTTATTAGAGACCAAGAGTAGCAATTAGTCCTTCAGTAGGATTGCTTTCTCTCCCCAGATTTTCACACACTGGCGGTAGTGTCCAGAATCAGCTGCGGCTGTGTGGAGTAGGCCTTTTCCAAGGTCAAAATGGAGATAGCCTCATTCAACAGTTGTTACTAAGGAACAATATTTAGGAAAGAAAAGCCACATCATGTTAGCGTGGCCTGCCAGTGTCTCTTAAAATGAAGCTTCGGTGAACGTAGGCTTAAGTACCCGTCTTAGACCCTTAGTTCTGGCTCCTGTCATTGGAGATTCGGAATCATGATTTTGAAAAACATCCTCCAAAAGCTCAGCCTTTTCTGTCCTCTTTTAAATGTGTCCTTCCACTCTTACTTGGTAACGTTCTGATTTCTAAATCAGGTTCGCACCCGGCTAATGCCTTCCAGTCTGCTCCTGCCGCTTGTGGGAGCGGGTTGAGGGGTTGAACGCACACGTCCCATGACTAGTGGATAAATTAGAAAGAGAGCTCTATACTGTCACACCACAGCAGAAGGTAGTTTAAAACTCCGCAGCATTCTCCAGTCAGCAGATCCATGGAGAGAATTCAAGTAACAAAGGTTGCAGGTGATGTCAGCTCTCCCAGCTGGTCTTGTCACATTCCTTTCTGCGTTGCCCCGTGTATCTGCTTGCTCATCGTCTTGGACCCTGTGCTTCTCCTTAGGAGAAACTGCTTGTTTGGGTTTTTTCGTGACAAACCTAAAGGTGTTCTCTGAGCCTTGCTTTAGGTGCTCTGGAACAACGCTTGTCGACCCGAATAATGAGAATTTATGAGCTCATGAAGGAACTGTGCTTTTGTTTCTGCCTGGCCAACTTATGAATTTATGTCTACCTCATTTTCATATTAAAGTTTGCAGCTTCCTTAGGTAGGAAGAGAAAATGTCTGACATCAGTATTTTATCACCTCGCTGCATCTATCTCTAGCAAAAATAAAGACTGTAAATATCACTACCAAACTTTCTGAATACGGTTTTATGCAGCCAAGCCTAGTATTGTCTGAATATTTTGAGCAGTACAGATTTCTATGTGTTTATATAATAAAGCATATTTATTTTTTCCATGTTATTTAATTTTATATACAATGTTTAAAAATCAGTGTTTATCAGCAGATTGTAAAGGCAAATAGGCTATGTGAATTAGAAATTCATGTGTATGTTTCTTTGGGTTTTAAAAAGATACATTCTAATTTTGTAAATCCCTTCCAACGTGTCCCATCCCTCTCCCCAATCTGAGCGGCCAACTGGTAAACTCTATGTAATTGGATAGTTTAAAATGTGTATTTTAAAAGGATACTTAAAAAAGAATTCTGAATTGGAAATGATGCCTAGTGATATAAACAAAAATATATGAGGCTTAATATTTTGGGTTTTTTTTTCTTTTCTAATACTGTTGTCCTGATTCATTGAGTCTCAGCTATGAAATATGAATGTTCCATTTATTGAATTTGTAGGTAATGATAAAATATAGCCAGAAGACAAAACAAGCGATTAAAAGAAATGGTCCTGAACATGTAAAAAGAGCTAGGTACAGGAAAACACTAACCTAATGTGCATAAATTTGATCACACTTCATTCTTTGTGTTCAGATAACTATAAAAGACTTGAGCATTTGTCAATTTTGTTATTGGTTCACCTGCAATACATTTCAGAAGGAATTTCTTTCTTATTAAATAAAGAAAATATGATCAAAATAATCTTGGAAGTTTTAAGAGAGCCTGCGGTTTTCAAAAAATTATGCATCATAAAGATGATCCCTGATAACTATTGGTCTCACATCCCCTGAGTCTCCTTTTTACGTGTAATTTAGGATGGTAACTGAGAGTTAAAAGGACCAGAATCAGATGTATGTGAGTTTGGAGTTTCTATAAGGTGCCAAATAAATAAGATAACTTCTCCAAAGCAGATGATGATAGCTAACTTTTCCTGAGTATTTTCTGTGTACCAAGCCAAGTTAAGCAAATATACATCATATTTATCCCCCATGTTACCCCAGGAGGGTGGTGTTTTTATGAATGCATTTGAATACCTGATCATCTACTATAGTGTTAAGACTTCACTAGCAGTGTACTGACTGTACTAATCCTGCCTAGTCCGACAGAAATAGCCCGTATTCAGAATGAGTTTTTTAAACTCCCACTTATATTCAATAAAGGAGATGCCTAAAAGTCAGACTGCATCAACCTCCACGTTATTTAGCTAATAGCAACATCATCCATTTGACTCCAGCAACAGAATAATCCACATTTATTACGATTATTGGTAAATTCCCATAACCAGCACTTGTAAACACTTCAGCTGGTTATGTTTCAGGAATGGCAGAACATCTCTCTTTCATTTTAAAGTTATCACATCAGCCAGATTAGGAGGACAGTATAAAGATTTTAGTCATCAGGAATGTCACATTAAATGCGTATGCATTTTGTATAAAGAAAAAGATTTTTTCACTAATGAGGACACATCTTCAATACACTGCTGGTGCCTTTTAAAAAATAAATAAGAAACACATTATTTGGCTCTATCCATACGAAGTAGTGAAAAATAAGGCTTTTTTAAACAAAACATTGTAACATATGAAATTACAAAATACCCAAATTCAGTGTAGATTAAGACTCAATAACCCACTCATCTCAGATGTGTTCAAAACAAGCAAAACACTGGCCTGCATCTAGCTCGTTGGAGATAAAACTTAACTAGCTTTTTCTCCCTCCATTGTTGACAGCTGATATGTCCTGATAGCTTGACAGATTTCTATTTTTACAGTTTTAAAAAGTCCGAAGATGGGGGAGACAGGGGTAGGAGAGTTATTAGACCATGAGGAGGAGTGTGGGTCCTTTTACTGACTCACGTCAGCGAGTTGTCCTTCTGGAACAGAAAGGAATGAAAACTTTGGAATGTACAGTGGGAGCGAGAGATTGAGTCCACGTCTAATTGTTTAGGAGGGAATCCTGATTAGTAAAGGCAGTTGAGGTAGATTGATTTTACGAAGAGGGAGTAAACAGTTCTAGGTCATTCCTTTCAAAAGGGGAGGGGGAGGTGGGTCACCATTTATTTTTCAGCGAATACTTTTTTATGTGCCTGCTGTGAGCCAGGCACTGTTCTAGGTGCTAAGGATACAGCAGTGAACAAGTCGGAGCTATTCTAGCAGAGAAAGAAAAATGTGTTGTTAAACGAATCAAACCAATTATACGTGTAATTAAAGAACTGACAATTTTTTTTCCTGGCAGCCTCATTACAACCATCAATATAAAAATACAGACTGCTCTTACTGTGTGCGTGTGTGTGTGTGTGTGTGTCTGTGTGTATTGTGTAATTGTACATTAGCACACAGCGGCTAATGATCTTTGGTCATTAAATAAAAATTATCCATCCTACCTTTCCTTTTAAATGTACAATTACACAATCATTTTCAGTGATAAACGCTCCCTGGCTGATGACACGGAACCTTTAAAAACCTCTCATCAGAGAGTGTTCTTCTATTCACCGCAACATTATAACCCAGGCATGAGGTCCGTGGTCTGAGAGCCAGGATAGGCAGAGATCCTGGCCTTCCATCTCTCTCTCTCTGTCAGGGTCCTCAGCCTCCACCCAAACGTGGGAAGCCCTGGCCGAGGTCCATTTTCCCCTTTGTTATTTGATGATCACCAATAAAAACATCTAGAACGTGGGGATTGCCACACCACCACCTTTGCTTCGTTTCCTCTGAAGTGGGATCCTTTTCATGGATTGTTTTAAAGACCACAACCGCCCCTTCCAAGAATGTAGAAAGTGGAACATTGGCAGCCAAGAAGAGAGTGTACAGGAAGTAGTATGGAAGATAATTAATACAGGCCCAACGGACAAAACCATCATTCTTACCAGATCTGCATCCCCTTTCCCCTCTTAGAAAGCGCGTATGTCTTGGCCAGTGCGGTCCAATAACTCTCTACAGTGAGGGAAATGTTCTCTCTGTTTGCTTTCCAGCATGGAATCTGCTAGCTGCTTGTGGCTTATATGGAGCACTTGAAATGTGCGACAGGGATACTGCACTTTAAATTGTATTTCGTTTTAATTACTCTAAATCTAAACAGCCACCTGCTGCTGGTGGCTACCATAGTGGACAGGGCAACCTCAGGCAACGTCTTTAGCAATTAATCCGCAACTAGCCGAGAAATCCGTAAAGTTACAAAAGCAAGTTGGAGAGAAAAACCCTGTGTCGGCTCGTAAAGGGTCCCTGTGTAGGATGCCCTTGCATCCAAATGAGTACCATTCTCTTGCCTTTCTTCTGTTTTGTGCCTTTGTTTTGGAACACTTCAGTGGGTGTTCCCTGACAGCTGGGCATTAGAAAAAACAGGACAGTGGGAAGAGAGGCTTATCAGAACCAGCTGTCTTGAGGGTAGTAACTCCAGAGCCTCAGTGTAAAAGCAGCTGTGAAAACAACTCTCCTCTTGTGCGTCTTAGAGTTCAAGTTCATCGTGGCAGTAAGTTCAGTTAGGGAAAAAGAGTGTTTATGTGTTCAGTGGGCCGAAAGGGCAAAGCTTGATTGATGCTTTTTAGGAGAAGACAAAAATGGAAAACACCAGGTAGTCACCTTGTAGAAGCTTGAATTCCAAGCGATCATGCCCTCTTTGAAGGAAGTCTCCGGAAGGCAGCTTTTCATATTCACTGAGCCCTGTAGGTAAAGGTTGAGCAGATTAGCTTTAAGGGGCTGTGTTTGAAAGATACTTCTGAAGAATCAGAGCTGAGGCAATGTCTTCTCCACCACTGTGGCTCTCATCATTTAACTTGGCAAAACTTAGCCTCCCCAGTGATAAGAAAACCCTTATGGATTCATTCACATTCGTACACCATACTGACACACACCCCCGCCTTGAAATTAAAATGTGTGCAACAGCGTTGGCTGCAGATTGAACGATGATGTCATCAATTCTCTCTCCCAGTGGCCAGATAGCTGTTTGTTTGTTTTTTCCTTTAGAGTGACATCTGAATTAAACTATAAACCACTCAGGTGAAATCTTTTTAAGAAGCACTTATTAACTTAAGCTCGCAGCTTGGCGGCATACGTGGGAAATGGGAAATAAGTAAAATAGTTCTCAGGATCTCAGAAAGTGGATGAACTGATAGCTTCAGGTATCCACAAAAGAGCTGTTTCTCCCTTCACTTCATTTT
The DNA here is from genome assembly GCF_014898765.1 of Herpailurus yagouaroundi. Lineage (NCBI taxonomy): Eukaryota > Metazoa > Chordata > Mammalia > Carnivora > Felidae > Herpailurus > Herpailurus yagouaroundi. Next base: position 4,530,509 of record NW_024412444.1, read on the forward strand.
GTGCCATGTATTTCTTGCCATAATTATAGGAAGGGCTTTGATTTTTTTTTTATGATAACAATCACTTGTATTTTGGAGTCTTTACTTTTTGCTAGGAGTTCTACAAAGCAATTCACCCATACAGTCTAATTTAATCCTCTCTACTTGATGAAGTTAGCATCATGTTGGGTCTAGGTCGCACTGTTGAGAAGGGGCTGAGTCAGGACTTGACCCTGGGGCGTTCTGCCTTTCAAGCCCCAGGTTTTAACCAAGATATAATTCCCTCATCTTACTCTCTTTAGTTGGTGAAGTGGTAAAATGCAACCTCTGTGGAAAGAGGAAGTTTAAGATTTTCTGTTCCCCCAAATTGTAACGATTTGACACATTCTGGAATTCCTCAGCCATTAACAAATTTTGCTCAGAGTTCTGAAGGGAGGAATATGAGAAAATTGTTCCTCTTAAAATTAAACCAAGTAAAAAGTAAAATTTGGGTTTAGAAGATTTCGAGGAAAAAAAGCATCCTCATTTATTTATTAAACATGCATTGGGTGATATTTCTGACATTTTAATATGCAAAGAGCAATGAAATAACTTGGGGTAGTCAATCTAAGTGTTTTCTGTGTTCAGTGGATGTATAGGTAACAGGACAATAGATCAGGTTTTGTTAAAGCCAGTTGGGGGATTTGCAGATGCGTGTGGTGATGTGGTTTGTTGTCGAATGTAATCTGCTGCTTCCCTACAAGGGAATTATGAAAAAATGATGAAATTAAAATGTATTAAAAAGTGATTTCACACTAACAGCTCTCTGGTTGAAATAAAACACATCAAATGCACTGAGATACCTTCCCAACTGGTTCTTGGGCTAAATCTAAGCTCTTCCTTGAGCAACGCTGAGTTTCCTCTATTCCCATTGGTAGGACAGTCATCAACTCTGAGTTCTGGCCTTACATTCTGTTCCTTTCTTCACCCTCCCCCCCCCCCCCCCATCGTCCCAACCACTGTATTCCTCTGTCCACGTGGCTGCTGGATGATAAGACTTGGTTATGGTTTGGGAGCTGTGTGGGATGAAGAGAGGGAAGACGTAGCAGAAAAAAAAAACAGTGGGCTCGTTTGCTTCTTCTTAGCTAAGACAAAGGAACACATACAGTCACCACATTTCAAGTGAAAAACCTTTTAACCAAATCATTTATTTACTTTCCCCGAACTTTAATTTCCTTTGGGCTGAACAGGCCTGCCATTGAAGCTTGTTGCCTTACTCCAAGTAGGCATACCATAAGCAATTTTGAAATGGATGAATGAATGAATGAGCCCGCTACTCAGGAGCTGAAATCCTTATGGCATTGGCCTAGAAATATGAAAATTAAGAGCTAATCTGTATGAGGGAATAATTAAAAAGAAACACATAGGATTGGATGTTGGTGGTGTATCAACAGTGATTTCCTGACTTGGGGAGTTGTATGGCATTTATGTAGGAGAGTGTCCTTGCATTGATGGGACATTATGTGTATAAGCAATATATACGTATATATATATATACATATATATATATATACACACACACATATATGTGTGTATATATATATATACACATACATACATATATACACATATATGTGTATATATACACACATACATATACATACATATATATACATACATATATACACATGTGTATGTATATATATGTATGTGTGTGTATGTATATATATATATATATATATATATACGCCATTATTAAATAGAGGGGGGTGTTGTAATAGTTCGCAGTTGGAAAACCTAGATAAGGGGGATAAGGGAGGTCTTCATGATGGTCTTGCAATCTTTAAGTTTGATGTATTTCAAAATAAGCTATTGTTAAAATTACTTAAACATAAATAGGTTCAGAGTGTGTATTTTACTTCACAAGGAAGTGAAGGGTAGGTCTCTGGATTTATTCCAGGACTTATAAGAATTCTGACATATATTAGAAAGCTATTTTTATTCTCAGATTTCCACTAGCACATCATAACAAAAGTGAGTTCTGTAGCCAGGGCTCAGTAAAAAATCTTTCTCAGTTTTTCACTGGTTTATGTCCCATGACTTTCTCTTCCCCTTGTCTCTATCTCCCTTCTTCCCTTGGCCCCCTCGTACCCATGCAACTAAAATGAAAGGCCCCTGGGAATGGTGTGGTTTTTATTCCTCTTTTTCACAGGGAAACCCAGACTTTCATAGCAAGTCGTACCAGTAAATTCCAGTAAAATACTTGGTTGTATGCAGATTCACCTTTTTTTTTTTTTAGATCTACTACTCCCCAGTAAAGCCCAGATTCCATTGAAAACTAAGGATTGTGGTTCTTTTGTTTGTTTGTTTTTTTCCTCTAAAAACGCGTGTTTATTTTCCTTGCACTTAATAAAAAGCCCTCACCCAACCAACTCACCTATTTCTGCATTACAATGTGCCCTTTCTTGTTGAAATCATTATTTCCTTCTCATTGGTTGTCTTTTTAATCATATGTGAAATATCCAGGAACTCTTAGCGGTGGCAGGCCAGGGACATGATGTCAGGGAGGAAGTGCTGTCCCAAAGAGCGTGTTTGTTCATTGTAGTCATTGCTGTGTGTGGGAATTGGTTTCACGTGGTCCATATCACGTTCTCTGGAGACCAGGACTTCCCAACTCTTTTAGCCTAAGACCTTGATCTTGGATTGATGTTCAGCAGGCCCTTTACCACTTCCTTCCATGAAAAAGCTCTCTGTGCCCCACCATGGCTATTAAATCAGTTACAATCAATTCCGTTTTGAGAGTTTGTTGAAGGACTTTCTGAAAACCTTAGGATAAGTCAGTGGTTTTCAACTGGGGGTGATTTTTACCCCCTGGGGACATTGGGCAATGTCTGGGGACTGTCTCAAATGGGTTGGGGGTGCTACTTGTATCTAATAAATGGAAGCCAGGGATGTTGATAAGCATCCTACGAGGCACAGCATAGCCCCCAACAGCAAAGAATTATCTCACCCAAGATGTTGACATAGTACCAAGGTTGTGAAACCCTAAAGAGACATCTGGTGAGGAGAGGGGAGGACTCCTCAGCAAAAGTCAAACTCGAGGTCACAGATGCAAGCCCCAAGGAATGTCACTGGCTAGCTATCAGAAAACAGTTCTCTCCAGAGAGTTGAATTTTCCATTATATATTATGTGGGATTGCGGGAAGCCATCAAGGTCCGTCAAAAACTTTCAAGGATGAGCTGAAAATATGAGGCCTCAACGTTGTCTTACCAGACTGGATTTGCAAACCAATGAGTAGAGTCCCTCCTTCTTTTTTTGAAGTCGGGAGGGAGAATTGTTATAAATGTCTACAAAGGTGTCCAACGTAACGCGTAGACAATTCTGCATGGCGATTCTGGCAGGAGTGACCAACTTTGGAAACAAAGGCACACGCGAGGATGGGCATTTCTTTTTTTTTTTTTTTTCAAACGTTTATTTATTTTTGGGACAGAGAGAGACAGAGCATGAACGGGGGTGGGGCAGAGAGAGAGGGAGACACAGAATCGGAAACAGGCTCCAGGCTCTGAGCCATCAGCCCAGAGCCTGACGCGGGGCTCGAACTCACGGACCGCGAGATCGTGACCTGGCTGAAGTCGGACGCTTAACCGACTGCGCCACCCAGGCGCCCCGAGGATGGGCATTTCTAAAAAGGGCTACTCTGCCATGTTCACACCTTTGGATTGTTCTGGTAGCACTGATAGTTCATACTTATAAGTTGCTTTTAACTTCGTGTTTCCGGCATCAGTATTTCCCTCATCCACGATAGAATTTGCACATGTGTCATAGTCCGGCTGTATCTAGGAATTGGTGTGTCAGAGTTGAACGTGTTGGTTTTTCTTTTGGATACTTTTTAAAAGTAGGATTCATTCCTCGTTTGCATTTGATCAGAGAAGTAGCAGATTGTATTTCTAATTAGAGACTAAGGCAGAGGTGCAGAAAGTATTGTATGGGTTGTGAATAGGAGTGAATCAGGATACCCCCGTCTCAGCACTGTTGACGTGTGGGACCAGGTAGTTTCGTTGTTGGGGAGCTGGTCTGTGCATTGTAAGATGTCACACAGCATCCTTGTTTCTACCCACTGGATGCCAACCATCCTCTTGGTTGTAATAGCCAAAAATGTCTTCAAACGTTGCCACATCCCCTGGGCGGTGATATTGCCTCCTCCCTGCATTTCTATGGATTTCTGACAGTAAAACTTTTCTTTCCATATTCTCATGGGCATTAGGTGGGCTATGTATAGACTGCAGCATTTCCCAAATGTGTCTGATACAAAATTCCCATTTTTTTAAGTCAGAGAAGTCCTTAAAGTTATAAAATTAAAAATAAAAAGTTATAAAATTCCTTCCTCCTTTCTGGAAAGATAAATTGTTACGTTGTAGAGATCAGCAGGTTTTCACCATCAATGCCTTCAATTATTTCCCACCAGTTTTTTCTAAATCCTTAAGAGGAAGCCATACGTAGGTGATCAGCTTCTCCAGATGTGTGGCATTAAGTTGGCTTTTCAGCGCATGAACCTCTGAGGAAGAAAGTTTCTGAAGCTCTACCTCTCCTCTTCCCTTTGCCACTTTGCAAATCTTCCGTGCTCTAGCAGAAAGCAAATGCAGTGTCTCCAACCTCCACATCACCCATACGAATATACCTTCCAAAGAGCAGGCTCAACTCTGAGCATGGTGGGTCAGAGAACAGGGTCAGATGATGCCTCTCCTGGTCCTAGAATGAAAATCAATCTCAGTACTTCTCCTTCAAAAAGGTCACAAAACAGTGGCCACATAAACACTAAACACAAAACACTATTTTGACTCCAAAACTTTTAGACCGAAGAAATCTGTCAGTAGAGGAGAAGACAAGCACAACAAGCCCCAAGATACTGTTATCAACCTCAGAAGTTTTCTGGTAGGATCTAAGTCCTAATGAGATATTGGTTTTGACCCACAATGTTTAATGTATTTTTGATGGAATGCCACAGAAAATTTTATTAGAAGATCTGGACACTGGTGCCCGATGTAGAAGAGAGATCTCCATAAGACAAGTGAGTGCCACCTTCCAGAATTATCTAGAACCTTAAATTACCAATGGACTATGTAAAAATGACTTTAAAATTAGAAATTGACTTTTGCCTTTTGCCTAATTATAATCCAAATTATAAACCTAATTATATTTATATAATTTAACTGGAAGTGGAGACATAATAGCAACGACCCCCATTTACTGAGCATTTGCAGTGAGCCAAGCCCTGGGCCTGGTGCTTTTTTGTGCGTTATTACTAATTATCATAAAATCCTTGCAGAATGGACCTTATTACGTAAGAATGGATGTAATAAGGTCCATTCTGCAGGTGGGAAAACTGAGCTTCCGGAGGCAAGCAATTTTCCCAACATCATATGATCAGTAATTCTTGAAGCCCCACCTGACTGACTCCCAGGCCCCATGCTTTCCTGTTTCCTCTCTGGTAGGGCTTTCAAAATTTCTAGAACTAGTGATTTTCGATCTGTGACACACGCAAGAAACTAGCTCCTGCACAAATGGAAACCAGTGTAGCTCTCCTCTGCTTTTAAAAAAAATCCATTGAAGCTGCGTCCTTAGTTTTGGAATGTTTCCCAAGGATTTTCAGCCAGGTTCCTAGTTTTGTTTACCTTACTTACCGAAAGTGGGAGGGAGCTGAATATTTGCATTTTTAAACCGAAAAATTTTGACAGTTCACTTGGTGTTGAATGGTTTTCAAAAAAAAGGCAAAACAAAACTCCGGAATTAGGCTTGGTCACCCAGAATTCCCCAGCCAGTGCTCCAAAAGGGCCTGGCTTCCCCCTGAACATTTACGGCACCCTAGGATGATGGGAATTGATACATTTTTAAGGAAACTTCTGCTGGACTAAGAGAAGTAGGGCTTTCTGAACACAACCTGATCCTAATATTTGGGTCACAGCTACACCACTTAATCAGTCTGTGGTGGCTGGTTTATGGAAGGTGTGCAGGACGTTGGCAGTGATTGATTTCTATCCAATTCGCCCTACGGTTACGAAATCTCAGGACTCCGTGTTGCTTTGGCAGCCCTGTATATTGTATATTTTGAGGGCCTTTTCTTCAACGGAAGGGAACTTAAAAAAAAAAAAAAAGTCCGTGGGCACCGGGGTGACTCAGTTGGTTAAGCATCCAAGTCTTGATTTTGGCTCAGGTCGTGATCTCATGGTTGTGAGACGGAGCCCTGTGCCGGACTCTGCTCTGAATGTGGCGCCTGCTTAAGATTCTTTCTCAGCCCCCACCGCTTGTGCGTGCTGTCTCTCTCTAAAATTAATTAATTAATTAATTAATTACTGGGAATAGCAAGTGTGAGTTTTCGGAGGTTTTTTGGTTTTGGTTTGTTTTTTGCTTTTACATCTTTCCAGCCAGCATGGAGATAGAAAATACCCAACCTCCATAGAACCCCTTTGTGTTCATACATTTCTTCATAGGTTGCTTTCAGTCTGTATATTTACCTTTTTCCACATGGGAGAAGTATCATTCTGAGGTGACATCTTTGGGGGTGAGAAACAACATTATGTGATGCTTGGGGTACAAGACGGTCTCAAAGGCTTAGAGCTGACTTTCAACAATAGTCTTGCCCTTGCAGGGGCAGAGTAGTATTCTGAGTTCCTAGCTTCTGCCATTTGCCGTTGGTCTTGTGTTGTATTCTCACATAACCTTCCTCTTAGGTGTCCCCTGTGCAGTATTTAGTTCTTTTTTAAAAAAGTTTATTTATTTAGAGAGAGAGAGAGACAGAGCAAGTGGGGGAGAGGAGGAGAGAGAGAATCCCAAGCAGGCTCCATGCTGACAGATGTAGGACTCGATCTCATGAACCATGAGGTCATGACCTGAGCCAAAACTGAGAATCGGATGCTTACCTGACTGAGCCACCGAGGTACCCCTGTGTTGGACTGAGTAGACACAGGAGATAGGAGAGCACAATAGTTATTTATTTGGTCCTTACAATGAACTGAGCATTGTGCAGGATACTGACTTAATCCTTAAAAATTCTTGAGACATAAGTGGCCCTAGGTTCTTTGAGATGCTATTCATTCACTCATTCATGCATTCACTTGCATATTCCATAAGTATTTGAATGTTTTTTTTTATGAGCCAGGCACTTCTCTAGCTACTGGGGATATAGCAGTGAACAAAAAAGACAAAAATTCTTAGAGAAGAGGAAAGTAGCTTGGAAGGGGGGATGAGAACTGTACATTTAAGGAGTCAGGCAGGTATCCATTAAGAAGGTGAGATTTAAACAGAGGTAAGCTGTGTGGATATCAAGAAGAAGAGTATTCTGGGTTAAGACCTAGAGACAGGTGTATTTCAGGCACATCTTAGCAATAGTAAGGAGGCCACCATGGCTGGATTAGAGGTGGTGGGTGGTAGGATATGAAATTAGAGATACGATTGAGGCAGTATAACGTAGAGGTAAATCATGGGATGGGTATCGAGGGGTTAGGCTATTGGAATGATTTTTGCTTACATTCGGTGAAGTAGGAAACCATTGTGGGGAGAGGAGTTGAGTGGGAACGTGAATTTGTTTTCAAAGACAGATGCTGGCTTCTGAATTTAGAGGAAGCTCCTCAAGGAACAGAGTTCTGGAAGCAGGGAGAACATTAGGAAACCATTGCAGTAAATCACATGGGAGAAGCCCGTCAGTGAGTGGCTCAGATGTTCACAGTGGAAGCGGTGAGAATTGGTGGGATTCTGATGTGTTTTTAAAGTAGTACCTAAGGATTAGCTGAGAGTTTCGATACAGGCTATGAGAGAAAGAGAGGGGGTGGAATGAGCCCAAATATTGGGCAGAGAATAAGCAGAAGTTGGATGGAATTTCCATTGACTGAGATGGGGAGAACTCCAGGAAGGAGTGGTTTTTGGAGGCGGACAAGGGCTTATGCTTTGGACATGTTAAGACTGAGATGCTTGCTTATTCACCATCGTTTCGTGTCTCTGTTGAGCAGAACTGGAAAGAGATGCTTGCCGTGGTTAAGCATCTTGCATAATATCACAAAGGAAGAGACAGCCCTGGTCAAACCAGGTCTGAATGATTCCAAGACCAAATTCATACCTACCACCCTCTTTGACTCAACCCTTGGATGTCCGTTTGAGTACATCTCAGAGTGGTGTAGGAATAATTTAAATTCACATAGAACCATTGACCTAATGTTAGCCACTTCAAATGCTACGTCATTCACGTAATAGCCATTTATGTTTTAGCTGGTTTTTATTTCTTCTTGTCTGATCCTTTCATAATGGTGCTTTGGAGCCATTTCTTTACCAAGTGATAAGCAGGAGGAGAAGCAAGAAAAGAAACATGGATGAGGGGCGCCTGGGTGGCTCAGTCAGTTAAGCGCCCCATTTCAACTCAGGTCATGATCTCACAGTTCGTGGGTTCGAGCCCCGTGTCGGGCTCTATGCTGACAGCTCAGAGCCTGGGGCCTGCTTTGGATTCTGTGTCTCCCTCTCTCTCTGCCCCTCCCCAACTAGCACTCTGTCTCTGTCTCTCAAAAAATAAAAAATTTTTAAAAACGTTAAAAATTAAGAAAAGAAACACGAATGAATAGTGCCTTAACAGCACCTTGGTCTGATCTGAACTCCCAATAGAGCAAAGCAAAGTTGGAGGATGAGCGTCTAATTCAACAATGGTTAAGATAATCTTTTTTCCTTCCTGCTGAGATATGTTTCTCTGGATGCAGACTCAAATATGTATGCACGTTTCAGTTTTGGGGTGGCATTGGTATCCACCGGAAAGCAAACTAATTACATAAACTACTTCTCCCCCACCCCTGCCAAAACAAAAACAAAAACAGAAAAAGTTGTAAGTTTTCCAGTATAAGATGTTGGACATGTTGGCATGTAAAGATGTTCCTTTCGTGCCACGCCAACGGAGGAAGGTCCAGATACACAGAGAAAGCAAGACTGTGGAAGAGGCAATGGAATAAACTTGGTCCTGGTGTCTTTTAAATGACTGAATGGCAGATAGACTAGTTCTTTTGGAGGAGGAAGAAGTTCCTGACTGCCCTGTAGTATCATGAGTGGGTGTTCCTGAGCATTGTCATCTTCTAGAAGAATGACATCTCCAGGTAACCTCCAGTCACAGTCTGCCTGCAGAGTGCCAAGAAATTCTGGTCACTGTTCCCTCAGCTGTAGCTTTGCCAGAAATCACTCAGAGACTTCTTCACTTACCTTTGCAACAGCTGAGACCTGGCACAAATATCTCACCTCCTATCCCCTATGTTCCAGACTGCCTTCATGAATAATCCCGGGGTAAGCACAGGGCATGCGTCCTTCTGTCATCTCCACCTCTTTCCTGCAAGATTATTCTGCTGATGTCAGATTACAAATAATCATCACCTATAACCTTGAGAGGCAAAAGAAGTTGTGTAAAATTAGTCAGTGTGCTTAGAAATGGGGAGTCGGAGGGCACGTTAGGGACAACAGAGCCTGGGCATGTACTATGCCTCAGATTCCTGGGGGCACCACTGCACGTAGCCATGAGAAAATTCAGCTTTTGCAGATTTTGTTGGTGGTTATTCTTTGTCTTGATGGGGAGGAAAACTGTCATATTTACAATCTGGCCGAACAACAAGCACCTCAATTCGGGTTTCATGACTCATGTAGCTAATTTCATATGCTGTTCTGTTTAATGTGAATATTTGTTCTCCCCCCATAAGATGTTGTCACATTAAGAGGTTAGGAGGAGACAGCTGGAGAGCCCTGTGCCTCCTAATTCTTGGGGGTAACGGGAGGTGGAGGGCATGAGCCCTTCTTACTGTCTCCCCTTATTGGCTTGGCCCTCCCATCCCCCTTGTGAGCCATCTGTGGGGCCACCTACTTGGCTGTAGTATTGAGAGCAGCCTTCGAGTGTGCCCCAAGGGTTGACATGTGATCCTTAGTTCCTTTTCTCCCACGGTCTTAGACCTTTGGAGTACTGCAAAGACTGCCGGTGTTGGGGGCAACGGAGATGGAAGGATGGCCTCGTGCCCCATCCGGCTGGGATGACCGTGACTCGCGCATCTGCTTTCTTCCATGGTGTTCCCTGCCAATCTCCTGCTTTCTCGGCTCCTTTTCATGGTAATAAGTGCCATGGTGGTCCTGGACATAAACAGCCATCAGGCAGGCCTGTCAACATTGGCTTTACGCCCTGAAGTCACAGCCCTTGTTTCCTGGCAAAGCTTTCTCTCGCTCCTCAGTCACTCGGCTTCCCCGATACCCCCCGACCAGAGCCATTCATGGGTTGTGAGAAGCCCTAACTGTGCGCACACCCACCAGTTAACAAATAACTGTGACCACTGCCACGGCAGAGCCGAACAGAGCCAGGAAGTGAGTGAATGGGCGTGCAGTAATGGCGATCCCTGGTGTGGATTCTGTGTCTCTAGACATTAAAGAAATAACATAGCAAGAAACAAATGAGAAACATAAGTAGTCCCTCAGATAATAAGTATGAGCAGGAAATGGTGGAGTAGGAGAAAGATGTGGCATTCAGATGTGGGGTCCTTGTCTTCCTCGTCTTCCTGTCTTCTCTGGTCAGAGAGACCGTATTAATAATAGTCGATAAAAGTGAAAAGAGCACCGCAGAAGCAGAGGAATCTTCGACATTTATGTCTGTTCTGTGGATTGCTCTGTGACCTTTGGAAAGGAAAAATCTTCGCCCTTTTACTTGGGTGAGATGTTGCCTAAGTCCCTCCCTTACTCAGCAGTGCCTGTGTTAGAACGTTAATCTGAGACTCCATTAGTTGACGTATATATATATTTTTTAATACCTTTTTAACCACATGCTGGGGGGTATTCTAAAAGACTCTGCTGGGGTGCCTGGGTGGCGCAGTCGGTTAAGCGTCCGACTTCAGCCAGGTCACGATCTCGCGGTCCGTGAGTTCGAGCCCCGCGTCAGGCTCTGGGCTGATGGCTCGGAGCCTGGAGCCTGCTTCCGATTCTGTGTCTCCCTCTCTCTCTGCCCCTCCCCCGTTCATGCTCTGTCTCTCTCCCCAAAAAATAAATAAACGTTGAAAAAAAAATAAAAAAATAAAAGACTCTGCTGAGTAGAAATAATGGTAGTGATGAGAGTGAACGTGCATCGATTTCTACACCACTTGACCAAAGCCCCAGGAGCTCCGTCTATATGCACTATAGTCGTACATGTATACGGTTGTTCTGCTTAATTGTAACGTAACTCTGTTGAGTGTAGACTGTGCTGTTGTCCCCGTTTTACAGAGCTGAGAGAGGTTCGGTAATTTGCCCCAGATGGCCCCGAGGTGAAATGGCAGGTGGCATGCCAGCCTAGCACTGCCTGATGCCCAAATGCCCTGTGCCCTGAAATGCTGCGTTTTAGAACAAGGTGAAGACAAGTAGTGAGCTTTTGTTTCCTGTGCTGGCACTCGTGCGCCTCCATCTGTTGGAATTTGTTGTTAGCTGGTGTCCCCAAACAGGAGCTTGTTATACTCACTCTTGTTCATACTCGTGTCTGCTGTCCGTCAAAGCCAGAGGCGGGAGAATCTGTGCCTCCCTTGCTAGTCCCTGTTGGGACTATCCCTTTGGAATAGAAAGAGTCAGGATGACTGGTTAGCCGTGGCTGCTGAACAACACGAAGAACGCCCGTACTTGGCTACAAATCCCCGGGGCGACGGTGTTCTGTGCGGGGCACGGGAACTCCTAGTCCTAGGCGTGCACGTACTCCTGCCTCGCTGTGTCACTGTCAGCATGCCGTGTCTCCTTTCCTCTTGTGTTCCATTTGTGAGATAAACAGACAGACTGGATAATCTTCGAGATGCCCTTACAGCTCAGACAGTTGAGAGATTGGCCCTCGGTGAATGGACAGGCCCACATTTCCATTCATGACCGTGCAAAGAGCCATTCATCAATGAACGGAAATAATCATTCGCCCCATGACATCAGGCGGGCCCCAAAGGGCGAATAAACCCTGAAAAATGGCCAAGAGAAGATCAGGGTGTGGCTTCAGCCCAAGGGAAATCTGGCTCTTCATGTATGTGACTGTCTATTTCCACACTAAGCGTCTTTCTTCCCAGGGTCCTAAAGATGTTAGGAAAAAAGTAATAAAGTCAGACATACTAACTCTGTATAGGTACTGTCTCCCTGAGAGACTCGAGGAATCAGAGGCTTCAAAAATAGGCTCAAGAGACGTTCCATTGAGGTCCTTGCTCTGTGTTGTTGACTTGAGTGAGCAGGGGTGAGCACCTTGTTTTCCTCTCCGGTCCCTTTCTTCAGTATAGCTTAAGGAAGAAAGTGGTGATTCTGGAGAAGACCTGTTTGAAGACCAACTCTGTTGCTTCCTGGCTTTGTGTCCCTGGCTAAGTGACAGCACCTCCTTGTTTCTCTTTATCTATAAACAAGGAATCCTCAGGGGCGCCTGGGTGGCTCAGTCGGTCGAGCGTCCGACTTCGGCTCAGGTCATGATCTCGCGGTCCGTGAGTTCGAGCCCCGCGTCAGGCTCTGTGCTGACAGCTCAGGGCCTGGAGCCTGCTTCGGATTCTGTGTCTCCCTCTCTCTCTGACCCTCCCCCCGTTCATGCTCTGTCTCTCTCTGTCTCAAAAATAAGTGTTAAAAAAAAAAATTAAAAAAAAAAAAAGGAATCCTCATAGTATCTGAGTCACACGGTCGCTGTTGGGATTAATGACAGAAGCCAGTGTCCTTCAGCCCAGTTTTCCATTCACAGTTAAGAGTTCAATAAAAGGTAGCTGGTGTGATTTCCAATAGCTCTGCTCTGACCGAAAGAGGGGTCCTGGGGTGGCCTTTTTGCATCTCAATAACTTGTGCCAAATCGGTTCAGCCCTCACACTGTGGGTCAGATTCCGAGTGGTTCTTTCTTTGTGACATTTAGGCAAACATGACGTTTCGTTTAGAGCACACTTCTGTGATGCCTACAGATTTCACGTGTCCGTTCGTTCCCGCAATTATTTGCTGGCTGCCTACGGCGTGGAAGGCCGTCTATAAGCACATGTGAGTGATGGCTGCTTTCTTTTTCCTCGGTGGCAAGCCCACGTGGTGTTCCAGGCCCCACACTGAGCTGTGTTTGAAACTCTGATCCCTAAGTCCAGATCCTTGTGCTCACATCCTGGCTTCCCCGGAAACGGCGTGCGCAGGCTGGTTTTGCCTTCCTCACTGGGGGCATGCTCCTGTATATGCCCTTCATTCCTCCCCGTAACTGGCAAAGGCAGATACGAACCTCGGGTGTGAGCCTCACGTCCTTTCTGACGGTACGTTCTGCAGGTGAGGCTTGACTTTGTGTTTTGTTCAACCAAGTCCAAAGGAGACTAGAATCAGAAAGAACCTGCTGTCCGTGAAAGACACAAAGGAACATTTTTTTCAATGAAGGGATTTGGATGTTACTTTCACATTTTAGGGACGCACAAGGGAAAGGCACATCATGATTAGTTCAGGGTCCTGCCCCCAAACTGAGCTCTGTTCGTCGGTCTCAGAGGGATGGTTCGCTCCCTGATTGGCAAAACTCCTTCCATCAGGAGAAGCGTGACTTCACTTGGTCATGGCTTGCAGTCTCTGTCCTTCCTCTCGGCCTCCGAGCTCTTCCTTACCTGCTGGCAGCCAGTCCCGTGGTTGGAAATATGGGCTAGTTGATCAGTATCCTCCATCACACATTACACATAAACAGAATGTTTCCGTTTATGTGACTGTGTATTTGCAGCATAAGTGTCTTTCTTCCCAGGGTCCTAAAGGTGTTATGAAGAAAGTAATAAACATGTTTCTCGTGTTTGCTAGATCCCTTGGAGGTGGAAATCACCTAGATATACAGAGCAGTGCCAGAATTCTGCCAGCTGTTCTCCTAGACCATCCATTAACCCCTGTGTAGTGAGCATCTGCTATAACCAGGCGGTCCAGGTCTATACCTCGGCCCCGCTGGTGCTTCCTCTAAGCCCCGGCATCTCCCAGCCCCATCGAGAAGCTTCCATCTGGCCAGATTCTCTGACCTCCAGCCTCCACTTCTTATTCCTTCTTAGTTCCTTACGGTGGCCTTACCAATTCCGCGCTCTCCTCTGTCTTTGCACACATGTTCAGGTTCACGGCTGCCTTGGCAACGCAGGAATCTCCCTCTCTCTAGGTCCTCAGCCCTTCTCATCCTGGCAGACACACTGGGGTTGTTTGCTGGCTCCTTGATGTCTGAGAGACCACACACGTCTACAAAAGTGAAAGGGCAGAAGCAGGGCATCGCGAATGCCAGCGGTAGCACGCCGGACCCTAACCGGCACCATAACCAGGGCTACCACTGAGAGAGGACAAGCCCAGAGGAGAGATGATGAGCAGACTGCCCATGCCTTGAGTACATTGTTTCCAGCCAGATGAGTTGAAATGCAAGGATGTCAAACTCTTAAGACGTTAGGCGAGTAGACCGTGTTAAGGCAAGAGCTGAACAAAGCTTCACGTTAAACATCCCCTTTGAATGGCCTCACAGAAACAAAAGCCTCAAAGCCCAGGCATTTTGGATACTGACCTTGATGTTTCTTTCTTTTTTTTTTTTTTTTTTAATTTTTTAAATGTTTTGATTTGTTTTTGAGAGAAAGAGAGACAGACTGTGAGCAGGGAGGGGCAGAGAGAGAGGGAGACACAAAATCTGAAGTAGGTTCCAGGCTCCAAGCTGTCAGCACAGAGCCCCACAAGGGGCTCGAACTCACGAAATGCGAGATCATGACCTGAGCCGAAGTCACTCAATTGACTGAGCCACCCAGGCACACCTGACCTTGACGTTTCTAAGTCACAAGGAGAGACTATACCATTGTTTGGGAGTGTTGTGCAAGGCTGGGGAGAAAGCATGCTCGTAAACATGTTCGGTGGTTTCTCCAGAGGAGCAAATGTGGGACTCCAACTGGCAATTTAGGAGGCTATATCCACTGCCCATTTAAGGACTTAAACATTCCCCAGAGCAAGAACCCTGAGACATGTAGCCAACAGATAGCACATAGTAGGTGATGCACTGAAGTTTACTGTTAAATCTCAGTGGTGCACATTGACTCAAAAGTCAGTGTCTGGAAAAGGCCTGGAAATGATCAGATGGAAATTTCCCTCAGAGTAGAAGAGCTGAAACGTTTGTTTATTTGATTATCAAAATGACAGCTTCTTTAGAGAAATCATAATAGACCCACTCATGAACCTGTTAGATATGAAAATTTCCATAAGCAGCTTCTTTTCTTCACTGGTAAGTTAGAAAGCATGAGATGAAAAGTGTTTTGTTTTGTTTTTTTTTTTCTGATTAGTTACCTCGAGAATGTCCTTATCACTTTTAGATCTTCATTTTAGGCAAATAATATGTGAGTCATGCTGAACTATTACATTCTTTTTTTCCAAGTCGGTTCCATTCAAATCCCCAGATAAGAAAAACGCACGTAGGAATGGGTGGGATGTAGCTAATCTGGATGTTAACAGGATGTTTAAGGCATCGTATTTGGGAACTCCTTTGTTCCCTTTCATTTGAAGGGCAATAGGCATGGGTCACACCAGTAGTGCCCCTCAGATGAATTAGTATCAGTGATGTTCGTGATAATGTAACTGTTTCCCTTGTGTTGGCATTGCCCTCAACAGACGTCTGTCCATCTGTGTTGCAATCATGTGGGGAGAGGTATCTAGAAAGCTTTGTGGTTACTTACACCAGGTTGGAAACACTAGTTATCTCCAATAACAGTACCTATCTCAATGGTTGTTAGGATGATTGAGACATTGCACGCTCGGTCTTAGAGCAGTGGGTGGCACATAACTGAATGCCAGAATATGCCAGAATATTGTGCCTTTTCTCATTCTGCCTCTGTAGGTTGCTGTCTACTTTTAGACTGTCCCTCCGATGCCAGGCAGATTACTGAATTAGCATTTTCATCAACTCTCCCCCCCCCCCCCCCCCGCTTCATAGTAAAGGACAGCTTGCTATCAATGATTTGTATGTTGAAATGATTATCCCTATAGGTGGATTTGGTTTAAGTTCATCCATGTTCATCACCATTATGCCTCTTTCTTCATTACGCACATTTTCCCACTCAGGAATCTGTATCTTTCAAGTTCAGTCTTTTTCCTACAGATAAATACATCCTTGACGCCCGGGGCTGTTTTCCCATGCCTGTAAACGTCATCACTGTCCGGTTGCCCATACTGCAAACCTAGGAGTCCCTCCTGAGTCTGCCTTCTGCCCTGCACCCCATGGCTGATCCACCACAAACTGTCATTTCTACCTTAAAAAAAATAGGTCATGAGTCCACCAACTTCCCCCACCCCAATACGTCTGCACCCTATTTAGTATCACCATCACCTCTTGCCTGGACCAGTGCACTAACTCTTCCTGAGCAGTTTTACTATTTCCCTTCATGCTGTATGCCCATCCATTGTCCTCTCAGTAGCCAGGGTAGAATTTCTGAAGCAAAAATCAGACCGTGTTTTGCCCTGACTTAAAACTCTTCTGTGATTTTTCCAAATCCAAATGCATTATGACGACCTATGAGCTCTGCACGGTCTGGCCCTGGGGGAAGCCTCAGGAGCCCTCTTGCACCCATGGCAGCCTGTGTCCTTCAGAGCACTCATTTCTGTTAATAAGCATGCATTTGTTTTTTGTCAACATTGCAGTGTTTTGATTAACACTGGCCTGTAAGCTCCGTGCGGGCGGGGAGTAGTCAACTTCGTTCATCACTATATTTCCAGCCCTTCGCATAATTTTTGAAACTTAGTAGTTGCTCACATGTTTGTTGAATAAACACAGAGGAACTCATCCCAAATTCCACTTGTGCCCCTTTGTTATTTATTCGTCCAAGGAAAGTTTCTAAGGACCAAAATTAGTCACTAACAATAGAGATTATTCCGTATGCAAGTCATTAGACCGGTGGTTTGTAGGAATATTTCTAGGAGCTTCATTTTAAAAACCTTCTAGAATTATGTCCCAAGTCTTTATATATGTCAAAGCACCATAGGTTGAAAGATGGGTATTTTTGTTTTGATCTGAATATTCAAATTGGGCTCCTTTCTTCCTCACTGTATGCTCTGTTAAGATTTCCAGAATGACCTCTCCAAATCATAATACTGTCATAAGATGAAGCCCAAACAAAACCAGCAATGTTTCCCTTTCCTAAAGTAAAAAGTCAGGGCCAAACCTATTAATATACGTATTTCAAAATAATCTATTCGCTACTATTGAAATCTTTACAATGATTTGTGTTTACTAGAGAAAGAGGTCTGGCACATTTATGAATGATATAACTTTGGACATGCTTGGTAACAGCGGTTGAATTAATACTAGGCTACGTGTTTCACGTGATGCTATTTATCTATTAGGCATGAAAGGGCACTTTGGTAATTTAAGTTAACAGAATCACAAAGTTAGTGAGGGCAATAAGAACTATTGAATAGGGGGCGATGACACGAAATCTATTCCCATTGCAGTTTCACATTTTGTTCTTCATTCTTAAACTCATTTCCCTCTAAAAGTCAAGAACGTTATATTGGGAAGTAATGTGTCTTGAAAATCTGAGCCAGCAAGCTTATGATCCAAGTGGTAATGACTTCTGTAATCGCTAATGAGGCAATGGACGTTGAATATCTCAGGGCGCTCATTGGGGCCAGCCTCTTGCCTGTTCCACAAGAAGCTGTCATATCAAATTTTTGTCCTGACTCCATGGGCGCTTTGATTCCTAGACCTTTCTGAGAAACCTAATCTGAAATCAAAGTCAAGCTCCTTAGATGTGGTCAGACAAGGTCACATTTCAAACAGTTCAGTGAACTTGCAGATCAGAGTTGAAAGGTAATGCCCCCCTCCCAGAATTGGCACAGACTTACCTGCCAGCTTACCTTTCGGTTTCTAATGTGGCTTTTTCACCTCCTTCCCAACGGACTGGGAAAATGAGAGTTTATCCTCTGAAAAATGGTAGGAGAGTTTCCTTAAATCGTTTCATTAGGAAATTGGACACAGTTGTATTTGGGAAATGCACGTTTATCCAAATCAGTGAATCGCAAGGCATTTGGTTGAAGAAGTATCCTGATCCTGCATAAAGTGAGTTGTGCGCGAGGCATCCTTTCTAATTCATAGGAAGAGTTGTTACAAACTCAGGATGTCACGGTAATTTCAGGTTCATTGGCTTTATGTTTTGGCCAAAATTGTCAGGATTCACCCGCACTCTTGAAGAACCCAAAATGCTAGGCAGGATTGCTGCCGAAATACTACGGACATTTTTTTTTTTCCCCGAATGCTATCTTCTTGCCGTGTAGAGCGTTGAGATATTACCTTAAATGGTGTTGGAAAAGGGGGGAGATGGTGACTCTTGTCAGGTATGATCTTAACATCTCACGACACGGGTTTTTATCAAACTCCATGTGATTTAAAAAAAAAAAAAAAAACACAACAACAACCTTGCCATTGCTTTATATTTCAGTGTTCTGTCTCTTGTGGTCGAGGGCATAAACAACGAAATGTTTACTGCATGGCAAAAGATGGAAACCATTTAGAGAGTGATTACTGTAAACACCTTGCTAAGCCAAGTGGGCACAGAAAGTGCAGAGGAGGAAGATGCCCCAAATGGAAAGCTGGCGCCTGGAGTCAGGTGAGCAATGCTTCTCCTCTACGACTGCTTCCTTACCTTGGGCCACGTGGCTGACACCGGCGTGTTGGTTGTGTTTGTCTGCACAGGTTTGGTTTTTCAGAGGGGAGCTTGGGGACGGGGAGGGACGACTCTTTCCGTCAGGATAGTTGTTACCTGGCCGAGTGGATTCCACCCTCGGGGCCTTGGGTAACACCTACAGTAGGATGGTTGTGAGAATTAATTCTAAGTAGTAGTAGATATTGATGTCAGACATCTAGCACGGAGTAGCCCTTTAATACTTCGCTGATGGCATTTTTATCATCACTCACCACTTAAAAAAACACTAACTCAGATGGCAGTAAGGTTGACTCTGGTCACCTCGCAGGGACTGGGTCTGAATTTACCTTTGAGGTTCTTAAAGAAAGGGCTGTCAGTGTGAGGTATTATAGCGAATGTTCTTAGATACAGCAGAAGTGGGAGACAGAAGTTCTCTCTCATTTGCTAGCTATGTGACCTTGGGTGATCTGTTTTCACCTTCCTGAGCCTACTACATTTAGCTCTTATGAGGATTTAATGCAATAATGAATGCCAAATACTTAGTTCAGAGGTCTTAAATCTAAGAGGCTCTCAAGAGTAGTATTTTGTGTGGATGAATGTGATGCGTGCATCAGATGGGGAAGGGGTAAGCACCCAAGAAACTGATTGCAGTCAGACTCCGCTAATTCTAAACATTTGATAATCTAGCCAGCAGCTGGGTGAGAGAGTTTCCCTGTTGGATTCAACAAAGAACTCCAGAAGCTTCTATTTATCTATAAATAATTGTGTGAGCTAAAGTCTCTCACACGTAATCCTTGAAGCTGATCTCTTTACTCTGTACTTGAACATTTTCTCAGCTCGGTTGAAGGTACTTACCTAATAGTAATAAGGTGCAGGGGAGCCTGGGTGGCTCAGTCGGTTAAATGTCCGACTTCAGCTCAGGTCATGATCTCACGGTTCATGAGTTCGAGCCCCACGTTGGGCTCCTCGCTGACAGTGTGGAGCCTGCTTGGGATTCTTTCTCTCTGTTGCTGTCTCTGTCTGTCTCTGTCTCTGTCTCTCTCTCTCTCTCTCTCTCTCTCTCAAAATAAATAAATAAACTTAAAAAAAGTAATAAGGTGCAGTTTCATATATTCTGTATATAATGTTGCTCTTCCTCTCCACTGATGTGCCTCAGTGAGGTTTTACTGACTTTGTGGTTCTCCTGTGCAGTGGAGAATCACACAGCTGCCCCTAGGAATCAATAGAAAAGTAGGTTCCAGGTTGGCACCCTCTAGATTTGGTTCTTTCAGAGCCTTGATCTTGATTCCCTAAAGCCTCAAAGAAGCTTTGGACAGTTGTGCTAACATGGGGAGGAGTTGGGAACCCTCCATTTCGATGTGACTAACGGAAAGTTCCTCTAGCAATGTGAATTTTTCCTAAAGGCTCTGAGCTGTCTTCATTGTCCCACATGCACGCCCTCCCCCCACCATAGCCACTTCACAGAAATGTAAAACATGACCTGCATCATTCCCTAGAAGAGTAGCCTCATCCTTCTCGAGGCCTTTATCGGAATGATCGCGTGTGTTTTTGTGTTTGTGTTTGTGTTTTAATTCAACAATCCAAGCATCGGTGCCCAACCAGAGCTAGTTTCCCCTCTGGCTTCCCTACAGGATCAGATTTCAAGGCAGCGTTTCATATTGGTCTTCCTTAACGGTTTGCCTGAGTGACTGCTGTCCTCTGTAACTTCCAGCCCTTTTATTTGGGGAGCTATTCAATTCATGTAAAAGCCTGCAGCTAACATTATTTAAGATATTGCACTAATTAGCTTGTCCTCTTGTAGACTTTCATGCTCTGTTGCTTTTCTTTATGTTGCTTGGCCTCTACTTATCTATTTGCATCATGCCCTGAATATTAAGTTTAGAGCATGGAGATGATGCTCATTTTATAGGGCTATGTATTTGACATAGAGACAATTAAAAGAATCTTTCACTCTCTACTGGTAAACACAGAGTGAGTTTTAGCCCAGCATTCTGTGGTCTTTTGGGGAAGTCCAAAATTGCTTACAAAGCTGGGATGATTAGGTTTGAACCCTGTGGGGTTTTTTGAACATAATGTAATAGGATTATCAGACTGCCTCCCCAGAAAAGACTGCACCTGTTCAAAATGATTGCTTAGAAAAGTCTAGTCACCTTTGTAGAACAATGCAAGTAAACACAGTTATGTAATGGTCTGTGGCCAGCTTTGAAATGCCCTGATTTGATCTGTAGAAATGAATTATAAAAGCGGGCAGGACAAGGTGCTGCGTGAGTAAAATCTGACTTGTGCAGTTTCGAAGGGTAGCTGAAAATAATCAGACGCAGTGGTTGATGGAGAAAGACGGTCTGCGTGGTTAAAGACTATTGGCTTACTAATGATCCAATGGTAAACAGAAATGTCCCTAAGGCAGGGATACCGAAGCGAGAGTAATGATTACCCATTTGCAACAATGGTTGGAAGATTTTATATCTGGTTCTTCTGTTTTCTGCCGGTAGCTATATCCTAGTCATCTCTTGTTGAAGGTAGGAAGAACAATGAGTGCAACTTCTCATCATGTTGAAATGTCTGATGATGACAAGACGTGTAGAATGTTGGGGTTGGCAATGGGTATGCTGTGTTAATCTTCATAGTCTCGCCCTCAAAATTGGTGCTTTGAGATTTAAAGGGGAATGTTTCATTCCTCCGTCTTTTGAAAATCTTGAATTTGTCAAGGAAATTTTTCCAGTAAAAGGAGAGCTTTTACTGGAAGACATCCAATAAGAACAAACTGAGGGCTGATGGGGGGTGGGGGGAGGGGAGGGTGGGTGATGGGCATTGAGGAGGGCACCTGTTGGGATGGGCACTGGGTGTTGAACGGAGACCAACTGGACAAAATTATATATTTTAAAAAAAGGAAAACATCCTCACTAAAACTGTAGAGCATTTTTAGAAGCTCATGTTCAATTTGTGTAGATGCTTTTGATCAAGAGGTAAGGGATGCACGCGAAATTTTAAGACCAAAATCAGCCTCGAATTCTTGATTCAGTTTGAGAAATGTGAAGGCTCAGTAATCCCATGAAATAGAAGCATTCCTGAGTAAAAATCGTTTAATCTATCCTATTCTTCTAGAAAGGCTTTCAAAAAAAAAATGAAGGTCAGAAACAAAAAGATTAAATGAGCAGATTAGAGTAAAAGTAACACTTCATCGTCACTCATCAGTCATGAATCCACGCAGTGGAGTCATTCATCAGTCCTGAGATGCATATGCCTCTCATACCTTAACCTCTCTGTTCTCAGAATGGGCCTAACAGCCGACAGAATGCCATGATTTAATTAAACTAGACCTTTTTTTGTAGCGATACAAAACATTATGCTTTGTCTTGCAATCAGCGGTGCCTTAGGTTAAGGGAAAATAACTAATTTTTAAAAGCTCTCCACCGTTCATGCCAAAATGGAAACTGGCAAGTTGCCTTGTGAATCCACCAGCCATTTTTGGTGAGGACTTTCCTTGTGATTCCAGTGAGAGCAGCT
Organism: Herpailurus yagouaroundi; assembly: GCF_014898765.1. Taxonomy (NCBI): domain Eukaryota; kingdom Metazoa; phylum Chordata; class Mammalia; order Carnivora; family Felidae; genus Herpailurus; species Herpailurus yagouaroundi. Next base: position 4,552,589 of record NW_024412444.1, read on the forward strand.
TGGTTTTGGTGTTTGATTCTGAAGTATTTTGCAAGTATTTAATGCAGAAACATGGCAAACGTGTAGCTCGTGTCCTTTGAGAAATCAAGGAAACCATGTGCACAGAGTCGGTGATGAGAAAGGGTCGCTTTCGTGCTTCGAGCTGTCCATTGTTTTGTTTGTATTTGAACTGTGAGCACTGATGTTGATTTGTTTGAACACAGGCTTCTCACCCACACTCTTGCTGACGTAGTACGGAAGACTGCATCATATTAGCACCATATTTTAAAACTGGAAGCCAAATTCTAATCCACAGTGACCATGGTACATTGCCTAGGGCAGAATTCACTTTGGCTGCTTTTGGGTTTTGTTTTTGCTGGAGTTGGAGTGATTATCTCTCGTATTTGTGCACGATCTCCCTAAAAGGTTTATTAGGAAGTACAAAGATATGTCGTGTGCCATGCTCGGCATGGAGCTAAGCCCTCAACTAGGGGGTGATTTTGTCCTTTGGGACATTAGGCAATTTCTAGAGACAACGTTGGTTGTCACAACTTGGTGGAGGGCGGGGAATACACCTGGCATCTAATGGTTAGAGTCCACAGATGCTGTCACACTTCCTACAGTGGATGAAACAGCTCCCAGCAAGAAAGAATTATTAGGTTGAAAAACCCTAGTACAGAGCCAGGAACATAGTAAGTGCTTGGTAAAAGGTGGCTATTATCATTGGGACTGTTCTTATGTATTAAAGTTGGTTCCGAGAGTTCTTTTTCAAGCTAGTCCCTCCTCTAAATAACATCACCACCATAATTTCAGCAGTAATTCTGGAAGAAAGTATGTAAACACTTTCCAGTTTTCAAGTATATAGGATTCCCCACACACCAGAGGGTGCACAGAGATTCTTTTGATCCGTGGAAATAAGTGTCAAGGCCCCCGGTCAAGTTGGTGAGGCCTGCACACCAGCTAGCAATGCCCAGTACCGAGAGCAGACAGATGAAACATAGCTCCCGGCTCAGTAGTTCGGAACGAAAAACACCTCCTTTCAGACCTGCGCATCCTGTGCCGGAATGATGGCAGAGGGAGCACATTAGCAGAGACTGCCCGACCTTTTTCTTTTACAAACTAACGAAAGCCTGTTCCAAATGGAACCAGAAGCATTAAGCACACACATGTGCACACAGCACAGCCCTCACCACCTCCAGGGTCACGCAGAGGTCTTTCGGTTGCTGCTTTATTCACGAGGTTTCCATACACATCGCTCAGAACTCTCCGAGCAAGCCTGACTGGCTGTGTATGCAACTCATTGCCTCCCTCGAGACACAGTGCGGGCAGAAAAGTGCAACCCAGAGAGTTCACTCGGATGCAGCCTATTACATTCAGAATACAGATGACCCTAGATGCAGGATTCGGAAAGGCAGAGCTCATCCCGCACATGCCTTTAAGTCGTGTCAAAACTTTTATTTTTTATTTCACACCTGGCTTTGACATTAGAAACATCAGAAGCCACGACGACATGTTATATAATTGAACTTTCCTGTGTCTTTGCCTTTTGAAAAAGTATGCAACGCTGGAGGAAGTGATTTTTTTTAGTTTTGGATACTTATGGCTCTTAATACCTTACCTTCGTTGAACCATAAGTAATTTACTCAATAACAATAGCATCAAAAAGAGGTTTCATTTATTTAGAGCTTGAATAGGAGACACTCCGAAAGTCTTTCATGGTTTTTTTTTTTTTCCTTTTTCTTTAGGTTATTAAAACGTTAGGAGACTTTGAATATATATCAGCCCTATGCCATGTTCAAATTTGTTTACCTAATGGTTCTTAGTCTTTCTCTGTATTTCCATTTCGATACACTGTTCTGGAAACGTACTCTTTTATATTTAAGACCCCAAATTCAAATGGCGGCAGGGTTTGTAGTCGTCATTGTTTGTTGTCAATGATGACGCCGTTGGAACATTTCTGTCATTCATGGGATGACACTCCCAAGTTACAGTTCCTTCATTTCCAGGGTAATCAATGGGAAACATACGTGTAGCTCCCGTGAGCCTTAAAGGGTCATTCTCTGTAGACAAGACCATTACTTGTCTTCAGGGGCCCTCCTATTCCACCCAGGACACAATGACTTTAAAAGTCTGGTTCCTTCTGGGTCACAGACTCATTCAATCCAATTAATACAATTAAACCCAAACAATAGCAGCTGTGTTGCCTCAAAATATTTCCTTCTCTTTAGCTAGCTTTGATGTGAACATTTGAGCCCCTCCCTGGCATAGACTCATCTGAAGTGATATGATTTCCCGAGCTGCCCTCTGAAGAGCACCAACTATTTTCTTAAAATATGAAATGATTGGGCACGAATACCTTTCTAATTGAAAGGATCATGATTCTATTCTTTAAGACTTCCTCTTAGAAATACGGCTTTAATGTATGCTAAACTTGTTTTCTCAATGCCAGACAAATTAGCGGAGGCTGAGCTATCGCAAAAACTCAGGAACGATTTTAAATAAATGCAGTAATATGCTGTTCTTTCCAAGCAAATGTTGCCTTTGGTTTTTAACTGTCAAAACCTTAATAAAGACAATAATTCTTGGCCTGCCCATAAGTGAGATTATGAAACCCAGCAATGAGGAAACCATTAAAAAGTTAATTTAAAGGAAAGTTAATTGCAGATTTAATATGGCGTTTTGCAACTTGGTCAACAAAATGCTTCAGCCTGATTCACAGTATTTTTCAGGGGCTGGAAACATGACGCCCGCCTGAAGAAATGGTTTTTCCTTGTCGTTTTTATTCTTCGTGTATTCATTTGAGGTTGTAAATAGACACTAACACTTTAGTGAATTCAGTAGTTTAAAAAAAATTCTTCTTTCCTCTATCTCCAGGAATAAGAGCAAGGAAAGAAAAAGACTGGAGAAAATAATTCTGCTTATAAGGCCCTAAAAGCTTCAGTAATTTACTCTCGTTGGGTTATGCTTTTAATCTGCCAAGAAATTCTTCTTCTACAGCACTTATCTCCAATTTTCAAGAAACTGTAATCCTCCGGGATAGTAATCATTGGGGATTTTCATTTCACATGGCAGCACTATTTATTTCTCGATCGTATCGTTTCATAACGATCTCTCCCAACCTCTCCCATCTCCAAGACTTTTGGTATCTTTAGAGATTCCCCAAGAAAGGTAGAGAGAGATACTTGGCTCGCTCACCGGCATCGACAGGCAGTGAGTTTGCAGATTTAAGTACATTATCTTGGGTCCCCTTCGTTGGAAATTAGAAAGCTTTGTAATCGCAGGGAAAGTCATTGGATTAGGAGCGCATTCCCCATGACTGTGACCCTCGCCACTCCTGCCACACACACACACACACACACACACACACACACACACCCTCCCCACCAAATGACCCAAAGCTCCCACTTACACAGTCTTTCTTCTTAGTGCTCTGTGTCCTGCGGCCAAGGCACACGGCGGAGAAGTGTGAGCTGTCAGACGGGAACACACAAAACAGCCAGAGAGACTGAGTGCAACCCCTACACCAGACCGGAGTCGGAACGCGCCTGCCAAGCCGCACCGTGTCCTCTCTATGCCTGGAGGGCAGAGGAATGGCAAGAAGTAAGTAGAGCCATGAAGTGGGCACCTGCCAGGCATTTCGCTCAACCCCCTTGCAACCATCACATCCGTTACCCTGAAAAGCCTTCAAGCACGGTGACAAGGCTGGCTGTTTCCCAAAAGGTTTGCTGTCAGACGGCAAGCGGTTCACTCCGACGAGGGTGGGAGAGCTCCTCCTTTTTATGCAGTTCCTACGTCTGTGTTCTTGAATGTTCCAAGTCTGGCTGCCTCCAGAAAAGCTGTAACAGGCCTTGGGCCAAATGCAAACAGCCATCTTTCACAAAAGGAGGGGGAGATGGAAGAGATATTTTAAATATGTGTACCCAAACTTGGTCATTGTGTGTCAGCTCAGACAGCCACAGGGCAGACTCCAGGTAGGACCTACTCTGTGTTTGTCTCCTTTCCGTGACTTGGGCTGTCAAGGAGAAGACAGGCGGTCGCTTGAAGCCCCAGTTAATTAGTGAAGCATTTCCAACATTAAAAAAAAAAAAAATGATGGAATCTGAAAAACGGCTCAGTTGATGCAGAAATAGACTTGTTTTCTCCCTCACCAAGTTAATGTTTAGTTAAAGAAAACACTATGCGTCCCTGGAGAAGAGCCTGGCTAAGCAAGGTAACACTTGGGCAGGAGATAATCTCCTGTTTCCAGAACAGAATACTTTGTAGAAAGGGGAGAAAGAAGGTAAGAAAGCAAAACTGTGTCCATTGACTTTGGAACGAAATAAAAAGCACATGCTGTAAAGGGTTCAGAGATATGAATGATAAGATAGGAATTTCCCACCAGGAGTGATTTTTAGAACAGGGAGAAACAGCGCCTGGTGTGTGCTACGTGCTTTATATTCTTCCCCTCGCTTAATCTTTTTAAGCACTGGGCACAGTGGGCATCACTATTATCATCCCATTTTGCAGTCAAGAAAACTGAGGCTCAGAGAGCCAACGTCATTTGTCCAAGCGTCACGTGCCCAGAAGGAGCAAGACCTGATTCTAAACTGAAACCATTACCTGATACTACAGCTGCATTTAAAAGTCATTTTACCCAAGCACTCATGGCAATGCTGATGTACAGTTTTTCCAGTTGTATTGAGCTATCATTGGCATATAACATTGTATTTGTTTTAGGCGAAGACATGATGATTTGACCTATGTATGTATTATAAGTTGTTATTAACAGTAACTGTGTTATACTAAACATCCGTCAGCTCACACGGTTCCAAAATGTTTTCTGGTGTTGAGAACTTTCAAGATCTATTCTCTTAGCTTTCAAGTATATGATACAGTATTGTTAACTTCAGTCACCATGCTGTGTATTATATCCCCAGGACTTACTTATTTTCTAGCCGGAAGTTTATCCCCGCTCACCTACACCTTTCCCATCACCTCTGGCACCATCCATCTGTTCTCTGTATCTAGAAGTTTGGTTTTTGTAAGATTCCATACACAACTGAGGTCGTACGATATGTCTCTTTCCCTTTCTGACTTGTAGCACTCAGCATAATGCTCTCAAGGTCCATCCCATATTGTCAGATGGCAGGATTTCCTTCCTTTTTATGGCTATTATGTTCCTTTGTATGTATACACATTTTTTTTATTCATTCACCCATCGATGGACACCTCAGTTGCTTCCATGCCTTGGCTGTTGTAAATAATGCTGCTGGGGGGAGCAGATAGGTTTTCAAGTTAGCGGTTTTATTTCCTTCAGATGAATACCCAGAAGTGGAATTGCAGGATCATAGGGTAGTTCTCCTTTTACTTTTTTGAGGAACCTCCATACTGTTTTCCATAGAGTCTGCACTGATCTACTTTCCCACCAACAACGCCCAGGGGTTCCCTCTCCTCCAGATCCTCACCAACACCTGCTATGTTTTGTCTTTTTGCTAATAGCCATTGTGAGGCGATACCTCCTTGTGGTTTTGATTTGCATTTCCCCAATGATTAGCGATGTTGAGCACCTTTTCATCTGTCTGTTGGCCATCTGCACGTTTTCTTTTGAGAAACGTCTGTTCGGGTCCTTTGCCCATTTTCAGTCTGATGCAGTCCCACCTGTTTATTTTTGCTTTTGACGTCTTTGCTTTTGGTGTCATGTTCAAAACAAGTATGGCCATGACCAGTGTCAGGGATCTTACCCCCTATGTTTTCTTCCAGGAATTTTATGTGTTTAGGTCTTTCAGGGTCAAGTCTTTAATCCATTTTACCCTAACTTTTGGGTCTGCTGTAAGATAGGAGTTCAGTTTCATTGTTTTGCACGTGTCTGTCCAGTTTCCCCAAAACCATTTGTTGAAGAGACGGTCTTTTCTCCATTGCGTACTCTTGGCTCCTTTGTCATAAATTAATTGACCGTATATGTGTGACTTTACTTCTGGGCCCTCTGTTCTGTTTCATTGATCTGTGTGTTTCTTTTTTTTTTTTTTTTTTTTTTTTTCTTCAACGTTTATTTATTTTTGGGACAGAGAGAGACAGAGCATGAATGGGGGAGGGGCAGAGAGAGAGGGAGACACAGAATCGGAAACAGGCTCCAGGCTCTGAGCCATCAGCCCAGCGCCCGACGCGGGGCTCGAACTCACAGACCGCGAGATCGTGACCTGGCTGAAGTCGGACGCTTAACCGACTGCGCCACCCAGGCGCCCCTGTGTGTTTCTTTTAATGCCAGCACCATGTTGCTTTAATTATTGTAGTTTTGTAATATAGTTTGAAGTCAAAGAGGGTGATGCTTGAGCTGTGTTCTCCTTTCTCAAGATGGCTTTAGTTTTTCAGGGTCTTTTGTGGGTCCATACACAGTTTAGCCTTGTTTCTTCCACCTTTTGGAATTTTGATAAGGATTGCCTTACAATCTCTAGATTGCTTTGCATAGTGTGGACATGTTCAGAGTACTAATACTTAGAGCTGGTGAGCACAGAAGATCTTTTCATTTATTTGTGTCATTTTTGATTTCTTTTATCAGTGTCTTATAGCTTTCAATGTACAGGTCTTACACCTCCATGGTTTAATTTCTCCCTGAGTGGTGGTGTTTTGTTTTTGTTTTTTTTTTTTTTTTTCCTTTTTGATGCAGTCTTGAATGGGACTGTTTTCTTACAGCTGCATGTTTAACCCATGTGGAGATCAGCCTTCCTCCCGGTCTTTCCCTCTCCCTCACCCTCCTGATGGACTTTTCTTTAGGACTCTCATTCTCTCTGTCTACTCAGGTTTTTTTGCTTGTTTTCCTTCCGTATTTTTTTTTTCTTTCACCAGAGGATGGTGGGGAGGAATGGCTAAAGCAGTTGAATTTCAAGTTAATTGCACTGGAGCCACACAGGTTATTGGGATCCCCAGAGACTACAGAATTCTGCAGTCCAGTTCATATCTCAACACTACTAGTGTTCAGCCATGTGACTTCGAACAAGGATGCTTGATTTCTCTGATTCTTGGGTTTGCCACCTGTAGAATGGGGATAATAACAACTACACAGAGTTGTTGTGAGAAAATGGGAGATAATAGAGTGGTTTGGGGGTTGACGCTCTCAGATATGGAAGGAAGAAAGGGCTTCCTGACCTCTCGCCCCCTCAGTGTTACCTCTTGATTCTCTTTTGGTCTTGTTTCAGACCTACCCCTGCCTGCTTTCTCCTTCTCCCTCTTCATCTCGCGCCAGACTCGACCCTGTGTAACTGTTCCAAGGAACAGAAAGTAAGAGAGTGTGCTGAAATGAATCTAAGCTGACTGCTCACGCTTTAGCCAACTTTCACAAATGCTCCAGCCAATCAGGGAAATGCAAGCTCCATTTACAATTCCTTCTGAATTCCAAAGAACAGAAACCTCGCCAAATATGCACTGAGGAAGTCCTGCCTCTGATCGTACAAAATATGCTTAGAAATGTACATCTTTGCCTGCGCTCTGCAGACAGATCCTTTAACATCCTGCTTTAAATATTGCTGTCAAGCTCCACGTAAGAACAGAACACCTAAGGAGCTAGCCAGACCTGTGGCCGTATTTAAAAGTTAGAGATTAACCATTCTCACAAAGAGAACAGAATCTTTAAGCAGTGGGAAAAGCAGATTCTTACACTTACCCACCTGCAACCGTGCTTTCTCACCTGTCTGAACCCAAAGCGGAAAGTTTGAGAAAGGTGGACCTGGGTGGTAAGAGAGGATAGAGGCCTAGGGGGGTGCCCTCACGTGACACTGAATTGGCAGAGCGAGGCTTGGGGCAGCTGGAGGAGAGAGAAGACCCGTCCAAAGCCTTTGTTCCTCCTACGCACAGCATGCTGGTGGCCCTCTTAGAATGTCCTCACGGCCACAACACTTAGAGTGAGTGTTCATAGCAACTGGGCAACCACCTTAATAGGCCAGGTCTCCCTTCCTGATTGCGTGCCCGCAGTCCTTGTGCGTGCCTAGGAAAGTTCTGCTGTAATCATTCATTGTCCCTAGTTTCATGATCAAAGTTATCCTTGTTAAACAGCAGATCGGACAGCACAGCACCCTTCAGACTCCCCTCAGTCACGGCCCTCACCCCTCTCTCATGCCTACTTCCCCTCCCACCCACTCCCTCTTCCACCATCTTCTCTCAGACCTGCTTTGACTTGGTTCCCATCCACGAGTGACACCTCGACCTGATGTCAGTGAGGATGCCAAGGTCCAGCCTCACGGCCGAGGCCCTTGGCACCCACCTCAGAGCCGTCCTTGGCACCCACCTCGGAGCTCTTGTTTGCCTGCTGAGTGTGCATTTTTCCCTTTTGCCTCCCCCTTGTGGATTGTCAAAGCCCACTTGTTTGGGGGCAAGATGTGTGTCATGCTAGGCACATAGGGAACGGCAGCCCCCTTGTTGTGACAAATAATCCAGGTGTCCACCTTGAGGAGCACAGGTTCTGCATAACCACAACAGCAGGATCATCGGGTATGCTTTTCTCAGTCATACAGGTTGCACACTGCACAACTCTGGGAGTACCATTCCCATAGGTTACAATACGAGGGGCATCCCCCAGACTTACACAGTTCAGTGGCCGATACTGATGATAAAAATAATACATCTTTTTGTTTATTAAGCTAGGGACCAAGCACTATATTGAGTGTTTTTTATGGAAGACCTCACTTAACCTTTCCATAACTCTCTAACGAAGTAATTAAGTTTTTATCCTCATTTAAAGATGAGGAAACTTGAGGCTCAGATAGATTAATTCATCCAAGTTCATGCATTCAGTAAGTAATAAGGCTGGGATTTGAAGCTTGGAAGCCTGACTTCTGGAACACGCGCTCTGAATCTTTATATTCTGCTCCCTCCCGTGCCAGCATTCATCTGAGGCAAATTATTTTATTTCCTTCTTAATGGCTTGTCTAGCCTCTCACGGAAGCCAGAGTTGGCATAGAGTCCAATTCCCTTTATTAGGTGAGCACCCCCCCCCCACCTCCTTCAGAACATGGAATGCTTGGTCCACTGGGTTGGCAGTCCACCCCTAAGCCAGTGGGGTCAGTCTTGATGGTGATGGAGCATCTCACTGGGCCTCCTTTGTTGGGAGGCCTGGTACCTACACAGCAGGGAAGAAGCACACGTGTGCCTTCAGGATACCATAAGAGTAGAGCCTGGACTTTCAGATATAAGGCGATGGGGCACCTGGGTGGCTCAGTCGGTTAAGCATCCGACTTCGGCTCGGGTCATGATCTCGCGGTCTGTGAGTTCGGGCCCTGTGTCGGGCTCTGTGCTGACAGCTCAGAGCCTGGAGCCTGTTTCAGATTCTGTGTCTCCCTCTCTCTCTGCCCCTCCCCCGTTCATGCTGTCTTTCCCTGTCTCAAAAATAAATAAATGTTAAAAAAAAAAAAATAATAATAATAATAGATATAAGGCGAGACAATTAGAGAAGAGACAAATGCTGTATCCAGACACGACTCCAGGTTTTTAATATCACCTGCCAACTTGGGGAAGATGTCCAAGCTCGGTTTTACTCACTTTAGAATTATAATGCCCATGAGGCTGTGGAGGCCGGGGGGGGGATGACTTTTTCATTGTTTTGAAAATTATCACGATGATGTTACTTAACAGCATCCTAATGATTTTACTTACTAGTATTATAATCTGACATATGAATTTCCTTATAGCTGCAGAGGTCTCAATCGAGTTTGAATTGGGTGTGGGTTATGCATCTCTTAGCATTAAGGAACAAATTTTCCAGGACTTGCCAGTATTCCTTTGTTCACCTCTACCCAGAGTATTCTCTTCATCCCTAGTGCCTCTGCGTCACAAGGAGGCTGCCCTGCTCCTTCCCTCACCTCTGTCACCTCTGCCCACTCTTCAGGCTACTTCTCAGAAGCCCTCACTGATCACACCTCCCCACCAATAACTGCGTGAGACTACCCTCCTCTCAGCTCTCCTGGCACCCCGAAAATACTCTGTTCTAGCAGTTAGCACTCTGAATTGTGGTTGCCTGATTTCCTTGTCTACAGTATCACCCGTTTGAGGTCAGAGAGTTTGTTCGCCAGAGTTTTCCTCAGCGTTTAGCATAGTACCCAGAGCACTGAACACACTTGTTGAATAAACATGGACAGCGGGACCAAAAAAAGTTGGAAGGAAGGAAAGAAAGGAAGGAGGGAGGAAGGAAGGCAAGGAGGAGGGAGGGAGGAGGAGGGAGAGAGGCGGGAGGGAAGACATTTATATATCAATACCTTCCTAAGTCCTCAGAATCATGACATTCTAAAATGTCATTTAAAACAGTCAAGCAGACTGTGTTTTTCCTGTAAGAACAGATAGTTTATTTTCTTGCCACACTGCCACGGACACCCTATGCTGTGACATGTCTGGCCTTCGCAGAGCTTCCCACCCCGAGGCTCTTGGGACCAGTGCAGAGACTTGGACCGTGTGCTCTCATACATATTAGGATTCCACGGGCTTTTATTGAGATCAACTGCAGAATGATTCCCAAGTTTACCCCGTTAGCCCAGAAGAGTTAGAAAACGGCAGGCCTCTGGTCAACCTGTTGCAAAGATTTTATGAAGTTTGCAATAGGGTGTGTGGACAAGGGCCAGATATTAACTCTGTATGATTCCTTCCCTCGTTACTTTGCTCAAGAAATCTTTACCCGGCACCTACCAAACGCTGGGGTCTGGGCATCGGGGACGCAGTAGGGACAGCGACATCGCTGTGGGGGATTGACTGACCGGTGGGAGAGACGGAGAGCGAGCAAACAAACGTGTTCTGTGAAGTTGCCGAGTGTGAACCGTGCTGTGACGGAAAGAAGCAAGGCACTGAGATACAGACAAAGAATGACAGGCCAGTCCTACCTGCTTTAGGGTGGTCGGAGGTGAAGGGCAGGGGAAGATGATTCCAGGTGGAAGGAAGAGGACAGGGTCCAGCCCAGACAAAAGTGCAGCATGGCGGGAGCAGAGCAAGTGAAGGACCAGAAGGCTGAAACAAGACTGGACCTGCGGGAGCGCCCCGATTAGGATTCGTAGGCCAGGGCCAGGGTGTGGGTTCTCCCCCAAGCAGTGTAGGAGGCTAGCAAGCGCCTTCGTGACCTGGCCCCTGCCCGCCTTCGGAAATTCCCATCTCGATTCGAACCGAGTCTCAGCCCCAAACTGCGGTGGTTGGTCCCCAGCCCGGCTTCCCCACGACATTCGCCTCCAGCCTCCATGCATGCTGAGCCCTGTCCTGAGAATGTCCCCTCTCCTCCTTGCCTGGCTAACCCATCTCTTCATCCACTGCTTGGGCACCCCTTTTGGCACCATGGGAATTCTAGACCCTCGCCCTTACTCCTCTCTTGCTGTCACAGTTGTGGGACACCTTTGGTGGCTTCTTTTCGCCATCCTGCTCTGTTACGAAACCCGCACCTGCTCCTCTGGCCATACGAGGCATCCCTAAGTGTTGAATGCCGATGGTCACCAGGTAGCCGGCTGCCCTGGCTTATGGACAGCAAGCTGGGAGTAGCAGCCACCTGGGTGTCATAACAGAGAGGGAACATGAGTAGGAAGATGTCAGGACTGTATCCCAGGGCCCAGCACAGAACTCGGTCCCCTGCAAATATTGGTTGAATGAGTGAATAACTTGGAAGTTATCAAATATCTCCATAGTCCTATTTCTGCCTTTTTCCCTTATAAATATACTGTTTGGGGGCAAGAATGTCCCAACTCCACACACCTGACTTTAAAATGAGCTTTGAGAAAGAACCCATTAGTAATTTGAAGACTGCTTTTTTTCTTTTTTAATTTAAAGCATCGTTAGAAATTGATTCGTAATTACTGTGCCTTATCACATAAAACTCTGCAGAGTATACACAAAACACTGTGCCATCAAGGTCCCCACTTGTCCTGTCACTTGTCTGTCCACATGCTCTCTGACAATGGTAGTCTTGCATTGGAAACGACTTTGTCCGTGAACAAAATCGACAGCCTTAAAAGGTAGAGCATGTAAATATGAAATGATTTTTTTTTTTCCTCCCCATGGTTAGGGCATCTCATGAAAAAGTGTAAAGCAACTTCATTACCATGTTTAAGGAAAGGCAGTTTCTACTCCCTGCGTTAAAGGACCCTCTTTAGACCATTACCCTGTGGCCAACCTACCTGGTTAAACAAAATAGTACCTTAAAAGTTTACGGTAGCTCTTCCTCATTCTCAAATGTCCACAGCTCTTTTCCTCCTGTTAATCTCAGCACATTTAAAGGCATATGTAGCCTGCGGGGCGATGAGCAAGCTACCCAGTTTAGTGCAGCCCTGTGACCCGTGGCTTGATGAATTATAGTTATTTCTCAGCACTATAACGAGAGTCGAGAAAACCTTTTGGAAGTGCAAATGAGGCTAGTTGAACTTTCTGGCTGTTTTTAGAACATAGAACATAGAACATAGAAAGAGTCCTTAATTCTGGGTTTGGTGGGCAGTGATATTCCCAAAAGCTGATAAAATTCAGGAGCTTGGGTGGGTTTGCTTTCTGTGCCTCCAGCCCCCGTGCTCTAGTTAGCACCCCAGGAGAAAAGCCTTGCCAGGTGACTTTCAGAGCTGCTGTTGACTAATTCCAACACCCTGGACGAGTCACTTATTTACCTAGCTTAATTTTTCTAAAAGCAATGTTCATAAGGTCTCCCAACTAACTCCCTTCTCCACCGGTCGGCAAAAGAGTTTTCATGGTAGTTAACCTTTCCTGGACACCAAGGCAGAAGCCCTTAAAAAGCAAATATGTGTCTAGAAGTCCTTGCATTTCTATTGAAACTGTTACTTATTGACACAGATTAGAGCCCGAGGGATTAATGAAGAAGACACTGGAAGGTTTAGTCCAGTTTGGGCCGCTCAGTAATCAGGATCTGAGTCGCCTAAGTCCTGATTTTCTAAGGAATTACTTTTTCTCCAGGCAGTTAAGTGTTTCTTCTGCATTTGTATACACATCACAGATTAACCATGGCTTTGTTTTGCTTTTGAACATTCAGTGGCTCTGTAACTCATTTGGGATTTTGTGTGTGTGTGTGTGTGTGTGTGTGTGTGTGAATAAACAAAAGTGTTATTTCTTCACACTAGTACCCAGGACACTCCAGAGGAACAGAAAACCCCAAGCTAGGGTTGATCTAGGGAACCGGGCTCAACCAACCTCCCAGACCCTTTGAAGTGATTTGCTCATCTGCACTCATCACCTCAGAGAACTTTCAATTCATATTTGTGCCCCAGAAAAATTCAAATGACTCCACATTCTAGACGTGGAGGTTCGCTTCCAAGCAGCAGAAGCTATGAGTTAAGTTTGCAAATGATAAGGGGCTAGCAGGACACATCGCATATCCCTTTTACTTCCTAAAAGAACAAAGTGGCTCACAAAAGGCACGGGGTATCCCAGATGACCCAGCATTTCTACTCCTGGGGTACACCCCAAAGAATTGAAATCACATGTTCAAACTTGGACGTGAGTGTTCATAGCACCATTCATAATGGCCACGAGGTGGAAACAACCCAATGTCCCTTGTCATTTGAATGACCGCAATGTGGTATAGCCACCCAACAGATGGTTATTCAGCCACAGAAAGGAAGAAAGTACAGATACATGCTACAACATGGATTGACCTTGAAAGCAGCAGGCTGAGTGAAGAAGCCAGTCACAAAAGGCTGCGTATTGTATGATGCCATTCATATGAAACAGCCAGAACAGGAAAACCCGTATAGACAGAGAGCAGCTCGGTGGTTGCACGGGCTGGGGGTGGGGGGGGGCGCCGGCGGGGGGTTGGGGACGCAAGGAGTGACTGACTGTTTCATGGGTACAGCGTTTCCTTTTCGGGTGATGAAAATGTTCTGGAAGCACATAGGGATGACGATCTTACGACGTTGCAGATGACTAAATGCCACTGAATTGTACACTTTAAAATGATTGAAGGGGCGCCTGGGTGGTGCAGTCGGTTAAGCGTCCGACTTCAGCCAGGTCACGATCTCGCGGTCCGTGAGTTCGAGCCCCGCGTCAGGCTCTGGGCTGATGGCTCAGAGCCTGGAGCCTGTTTCCAATTCTGTGTCTCCCTCTCTCTCTGCCCCTCCCCCGTTCATGCTCTGTCTCTCTCTGTCCCAAAAATAAATAAACGTTGAAAAAAAAAATTTAAAATGATTGAAATGATCAATGTTAGGTTAGGTTAGGTGTATTTTACTGCCAAAAAAGCGAGGCACAAGACATATCTGCAGAGACTTTTCAGAGTCAGACTGGAGTCCAAACTGAAATGCCTGTGGGACAAGGCAGGTAATCAAAGGGAAAGAGGTGTGAGAGGAGAAAAAGATAGGTGGGGGTCCATGGGTCTCCCTAAATAGACTTAAAAAATTTTTTTTATATTTATTTTTGAAAGAGGGAGAGAGAGAGAGTACAAGAGAGCAAGTGGGGGAGGGGCAGAGAGAGAGGGAGACACATAATCGGAAGCAGCTCCAGGCTCGGAGCTGTCAGCACAGAGCCCGACGTGGGGCTTGAACCCACGAACCACGAGGCAATGACCTGAGCCGAAGTTGGGTGCTTAACCGACGGAGCCACCCTGGCGCCCCCTAAATAGACTTTTGAGAAGAGAAAGTTTAAAAGATACCATGCTACCCACAACTCTCGGTTGTTGTTAATGAGTTAGCTAAGGCCCAGGGGCTATAGGACGCGTAATCCCTGGTGTGAAGGCAACACGAGTCCCCAGATTAGCTCACCGTGGATCTCCAAGGTGGTTTACAGTCTTGAAATGCTGGGACACAATAGATGCTTTAGATAGGACGGGCTTTGGGAAACCTTTAGCACACAGATAACCAGGTTAAACTTCAAAGGTGGGTGTGCTGTTGGTTAAAGCGAAAAAGATAGGGAGCTTGCAGACAGCATAGAGAGGGTCCTGGAACAGCACGTACTGCTTGCTCTGTTTTCCTCACTTGGTGGAATAAAAAGATGTGTCCCATCTACCTCACAAAGAGGTGTTTGATCTGGGACAAGGCATTTCGGCTACGTCCCAGTTTCTCCATCTGAAAAATGGAGATTGCAGTAACCTTTAAGTCTTAGCTGTCTCCGTCCTCAACGTCTGTCTTTGCTGCTAAAATAGAAGCTCCTCTCTGAGGGCTGTGCGGCGCATGTCCGTTCTTATTGACCCAGGACCCATCGCAGGCCCTGATGCTAGGAACTTGGTGAATATTTCCCGAGTGAATGAGGGATGAGAGCCCTTCATCCTGGAGGAGAAAACGCAGTCAGTTGGGGGTGGGGTGGCGGGGGAGGTGGTGGGGAAGGTGTCACAGTAAAGCAAAGCCTCTCAAGTCCCGGAAGGGGGACGATTTGGGAGAAATGAAATTTGTCCTTCGTGCTCCCCTGGAGTCGACAACTAGGACACGAGGCTGCGGTCTGCAAATTGGTGTGTGTAGTCGTAAGATAACATGGGCCACCTGGACACGTAACAACTTCCCTGACTCTCCAGGTATTTAGACACCGTTCGATAATCATTTAGCTGTAAGTTTTAAAGAGAGTCCATGTTTGTGTGAGTAAAGCCGTCAAGCCGTAAGGTCCTTTCCAAACCTGACATTCATTCTATTCATGCTTCCATTCCTTCCCTCCAATAGCCACTTATCAAACACTTATCGCTGTGCCAGGAACAGTGTTGGGAATAAGTGGGATAAGACACCGAGTCCTCTGATCATGCCTCCCCTCAGAGGCCTCACATTCCTAAAGGGTAGACAAGACAGGAAAATAAGTCACCACAAAAACAGCATATAATAAGCCATTTATTAGCTTTCCTTGTCAACACCTGTTCTGTCTGTCATGAACAGTGCACCAAGACGTGTGGCGAGGGCTCCAGGTACCGCAAGGTGGTGTGTTGGGATGTGGACAAAGGCACTGAGGTTCACGGCCTACGCTGCGACACGAGCAAGCGGCCTGCGGACCGGGAGAGCTGTAGTTTGCAGCCCTGCGAGTATGTCTGGATCACAGGAGAATGGTCAGAGGTACGTCCCAGGGATTCTGTAACCGCCTTCAGGACAGCGACGGCCTGAAGGCAACAGAGTGACCTCCGGGTAGGAACGGGGGAGACTGGGACCCACCTGCCAGTTCCACCTGCTGGGGCTAGACCCCTCCCCCCATGTGCAAGGTAGGAGGATGCCTGAGATGATCTCTCGGTTCCCCTCAGTCCTGTGATTCCCCTTGATGTCCTGTTGGTATGATAAAGGAGGAATTATCACAGGGCCTGCTAGTTCATGTGATGCCTGTTGGTGTCTGAAGAGAGTTAACGTAAGAAGATGCCCTTCGCGTCGGGGAGACAACAGGGAATGGCAGAGACTGTGACAAACAAGCACGTCCCGTGTGATGGGAGCAGGCTCCCTCCCTCTCCAGCAGAGGCCATGCAGAAATGTGGGTCCGGTGGTACCAGACCTGGGTTTTCAAGGAGGACAAAAATCTGAACTTTTATGTGGGGTCTCCTAACTTTAAAACGTGGACTCCAATTTTTATTTGAAAACGTTATGTGGGGCGAAGCAAACGCTTCCGTGGGCCAGATACGGGAACCAAATGATTTTCCAAAGTATTCAAGGAATCAATTTTTTTCTTCTCTTCTTTTGCCCACAATGCCTAATCTAGAAACTTTTTATTATTAATAGACCAAACACGATCACATTGTTTTCAAACCTCGTAACACTTCTTAAATTTATTTATTTAAATTCGAGTTAATTGATGTACACTGTAGCCTTGATTTCAGGAGTAGAATTTGTGATTCATCCCTTACATATGACCCCCAGGGCTCATCCCAAAAAGTGGCCTCCCTAATGCATGTCCCCCACCTGGCCCATCCCCCACCCACCTCCCCTCCAGCAGCTCCTCAGTTTGTTCTCTGTATTTAAGAGTCTCTTATGGTTTACTTCCTTCTCTGCCTCATAATATTTTCAAAGACTGAAAGACCTCTAACATCCAAACCAGTTGTCATTTGCCCAAAAGGAGTTAGAGGTTTCGGAATTACCTGGGCTCATAGCAAAGTTTCACAGGGCAGCGGTCTCACATTTTCAATAGGAGGAATATTTGCATGCAGATGATATGTGTGTTGGGTGGTGAATGCTTCCTTCACTGTAGCTGGCCTAGAGTCCTTTCTAACTATGTCTCCCCATCCTTCTTCTCTTTGCTCCATTGATTTTTGCCTCCCCTTCCTCACCCAGCGGACATCTGGCAATGTCTGGAGACATTTTTGGTTGTCACAAGTGGAGGAAGCGGGATGCTACCGGCATCTAGTGGGTAGAGGTCAGGGATGCTGCTAAATCTCCTAGAGTATGTGGGACAGCCCTCCCCCACCCAGCCACCCCTCCTCCCCGCCCCCCCCCACACACACAACAGAGAGCTATCTGGCCCAGATGGCCATGGTGCTGAAGTTGAGAAACCCTCCTTTACCCTGACTCTGCATGTTCTCCGACTCTTAAAGAGTGGAAGGGAGACATGGTCCAAATCATTAGGAAGTACATTTACCATTGGCTAGCCAGGAACCTGGGAGTCCAGATGCTTGCTCAAAATAGTCCTTGACTTTGGGTTTGAGGCATAGGTTCCAACCCATCCAGATTCCAAGGAGGGTCTGGGGGAGAGCGTCTGGGGAGGGTTCCTCTCTTCTCTTCAACTCACTTCTCCCCGGTCCTCGTCAGGCGTGGTCCATAACTTCTGGTTCTCAGGTCCGTAACTGCCTGGTTCCCCACCAGGCAGGGAAAAGCCTCTCTTGCTCCTCAGGCCTCTGAGCTCTCTGAGCTTTCCTCTCTGCCTCCTGGAGGCCTCCTCTTATTAGTTTCTGGCTTACTTCTTGGTCGTTCATCTCTCTGGAGTTTCTACACTTATCACACTGCAAACATTGGCCTCTTCACTTTTCATCTTAGCCAGTCTTTTGTGTGTTATCATTATGCTAAAAGAATTGCGATCTAAGACTGAGTCATGTGACTCCTATAGCTTTATTTTAACCTTAATCTTAACCCCCAACAGATGAGACTTGGAGAAGATCCAAATCTTCTCCAAAAAAAAAAGTCTTCAGTATTTCTGCAAATTCTCAAGTGTATCATGGATTAAAAACTCTGGAAACTTATAGCAAAGTGGAGAAGGGTTGGAGATAGGACCTCACATGGATGCAAGGCCCACTGGACCAGAAATCCCTCTAGAAAAGCTTCTGGAAAAGTTCAAGAGCCACAGCAAGCCATGCCTTCTCTCTAGGACCTCTGTCCCCTGGAGAGTTGACTGCTTTTCTCTGAGCTCTCCTTGAATTTGAGCAGGCCTGGGCCAGATGGGAAAAGATCACCCCATCACCCCTGGCTCATCATGCATTTCTCGGCTTAGGCCTGAAGTGCATCATTAATGCAAGGAGCGCACATTCTTACCATTTCATCCTGCTTTGCTGTTACTTTCACATTAGAAAAGTAATACATGCTCATAGTGAAGCAAGCACATGACCCCCCAGGGCATGGAGAGTCAAGAGTAAGAGCTTCCCTGCCTCCCTCCTCCCCGCCAGTCCCCCCTCCTCCCTCCCAGCCTAGACAGACCCAGCATTGGCTGGCGATCTGCCCACACGCGAAACACCCCAGGCCAGCCTCGCCCTCCCCGGGCCTGGCCTCTGCTGGCTCTTCAAGCATTTGAACAGTGGCGAAGAAGGAAGAAACATGCACAACATTTCCAGGTCTCGAGCCATCTGAAAAGGAAGGACCAGGGATGCTCCGTGTGCCTCTGGCTGGGCCTGTCAGCCTCCTGCCTCCAGGACCTCTTCAAGAGGTGTCTTCTCCCTGGAACAGGTAGTTTTAGGAGACGAAAGCCACGTGGCTGAAAGCGCCAGCTCAGGAGATGTTAGGGAAGAATGACACTGTGGCTTTTAATAGCTAGTGAGACCTCATGGATGCGCCCCCTGGAAAAAGCAGACCACACCACTTGCTGCGGACTGTGTCGGGGGTTCATCCAGGACGCCTCCGGCAACCTTTAGTCTAGAGAATCCTGATCCTCTCACTTAATTTTATGTGACACCTTCCCAGGGGATGGCCGGTTATCTGACCACATTGTCTAAAAAACACCATCAAAACTAAATTCACTACAGTGCACTTTTATTTTCTAAATATAGTGTATCAAGTGCTTAGCGTGGGAGGTTGAACCTACTGGAACATGGCGTCAATAGCCAATTAGGTGTCTCATCACAGGAAGGATCTTGGACACTAGTAAAGACGTCCTCTCTCTCTCCTTTGGTGTGTTGTTTGCCTATTTGTAAATGCCGTGTAATGATGGTCAACAGGTAAAGTGACCGCCTTATCTGGTTAGATAGGCAAAGAGATAGGAGAGCAGAAGGGTGACATTATCGGTCCAGACGTATGGGCAGGGAGAGGAAAGAGAGAAGGAGATTGAGTGTGGGGCAGACGGGAAAGGAAAATGAGCGGAGCAGGAAAGGAAAACTGTGCCCAAGTCCCCTTTTGGCTAAGTGCTTGGGTTTCACCTGTAACTCAGGTGAGCTGTGACACGCCCTCCTCCCGTCCCCCGTGGCCACATCTCCGGTTTGGAGAAGCATGTGCAGTGGGGCTTTGGGGAGCGTCTAAATGGAACCAGGGACAGCTGGAGCCTCCTCCCCTCCTCCCCTCCTCCCCTCCTCCCCTTGAAATCCAAAGCAAGGGCTCAGGGCGCCCCGTCCCACAGCGGGGGCCACACTAGATCCCCGAAGGCGACTTTTAGGGCTGTCTGTCCGCGGTGCGCTCGGGGCCTGCCGCTTGCAATGCACAAACAAGCTAATAAAGTGAGAGCTCTCTGCAGCGTCGTCCGGGGTCAACGTTGGATGTGGGGGTCAGGGGCCTATTGTGGGCTGCCCCCAGGCGCTGCTCCAGCCTCTCCTCCCACCCCCTGTTTTCCCAGTGCTCAGTGACCTGTGGAAAGGGCTACAGACAAAGGCTCGTCTCCTGTAGCGAGATTTACACCGGGAAGGAGAATTATGAGTACAGCTACCAAACGGCCGTCAACTGCCCGGGCACTCAGCCCCCCAGCGTCCATCCGTGCTACCTGAGGGAGTGCCCTGTGTCGGCCAGCTGGAGAGTCGGCAACTGGGGCAGCGTAAGTAGACTGTTCAGTGATCAAATGGGAAAGCTTTGGGATCCCAGACTTCATCTTAGACATGTCCTGCCTCAGCCGTCCCAAGGGATCCTCCTTCCGGGAGGGATGCTGGGGAGACACTGGCGTTAGCACCTCGAGGTGGGCTGATGGGAAGAGAAGGTTCTCTTCTCGTTCGGCAGGGTGGCCAAACCCAGAGCTTAGAGCACGGGCTCCGAAGCCAGACGCCCGCCCTGTGAATCCTGGCCCTCCTACTTGCCAGTTGAATGAGAGGTGCAACACTTCTGTGTCTCTGTTTCCTCATCCGCAAAATGGGTGGTGGTGAAGAAGGGACGAGTTAATATGTAAACAGCTCATAGATCATAATAGCACACTTCACGTTACGCTTTTTTTACCGCGATCTTTTTCCACACCAGCTCCCAGAACTCTGTCACCTAGTAAGAGTTACAGAAGAGTTCGTTGTTGCTTCCGCGGTTAAGAAGTCAGCAGACTCTAGTCCCTCTTCAACGGGAGTCTTTCACTGCATTAGGCGTACAATAAGCGAGAACATTTAAAATTGCGACTGTCCTTGGAGTATTGCCACCACCCCCTGGCTCCTGCCTACTAGGTTCTCAGTGTGGCCAAGCAATGAGACAAAGTACAGGATCGGTTTAAAGGGGTTAGGGTTTGAATCCTGGCTCTACCATGACCTTGAACAAGTTTCTTGACATTTGGGCCCCAATCTCCTCTCTGTAAAAATAGAATAATGGGAGTACTATCTCAGAAAATTTTTGTAAGGCTTAAATGAGAAAATTATATATCGTATATATATGTCATATATATAAGTATATATGTTATGCATGTAAATATAAATACACAGGTAAGATACACGCATATATGAACATGGATGTATAATGCTTAGCCCAGAGACTGCTCCACTGTAAGTGTTGCACACACGTCAGCACTTGTTTTCAGCAGCCTAGGGTCTGAAATGACACCTCGGACGTGGAGCTGTGAGCCCCGCGTCACTAGACCCCAAGCCTCCCGGGTTCCGGGGCTGCATCACTGACTCTGGTCTGCCTTCCAGTGCTCAGTGTCCTGTGGTGTGGGAGTGACACACAGATCTGTGCAGTGTTTAACCAACGAGGACCAGCCCAGCCACTTATGCCCTGCCGACCTGAAGCCAGAGGAAAGGAAAACTTGTCACAATGTCTATAACTGTAAGTGGGCCAGCTGAAGCCCTTTCTCCGGAGCACGAAGACCAGGGTTTCCTTGTTCGTTTGCCCACCCTCATTGGAAATAGAGACTTTATAAGATAAATACGTGCTGGGGATGAAATGCACAGCGTGAAAACCATAGTCAACACTGCCGTATGCTACGTTTGGAAGTCGCGAAGAGAGTAGATCCTAAAAGTTCTGATCAAAAAGGAAAAAAAAAAACCTTTTTATACATCTATCTGTAGGAAATGATGGATGTTAACTAAACTTAGTGTAACTATTCACAATCTGTAGAAGTCAAGCCACTATGCCCTACGCCTTAAATCTATACACTGCTATAGGTCAGTTACCTCTCCTTAAAACTCAAAGAAAAAAAAACATTTATCCCCAAAAAGGGAAAGAATTTATTCTAAGGAAATTATCCCCACCCCTCCCCACCCACCCCCCCCCCCGCCTTTTCAAGCTGCAAAGTGTTAGTGTGAACAGTATCATTCATTCCCCAGGCAGACAGCGGGGGGATCCGGGAGCATCACACTCCATTTGTACGTTTCGTGGTTTCTAGGTGAGTTACCCCAGAACTGCAAGGAGGTAAAGAGACTGAAAGGTGCCACTGAAGATGGTGAATACTTTCTGCTCATCGCGGGAAAGCTCCTGAAGGTGAACGATGGATATCAGTCATTATTTCTAGAATGATTGGAGAGTGAGTCGCCCTGGGTCCCATGGTCTCACCTCTGAGCTGCTCTTCCTAGGTTATCTCTGGCCTCTCTTTCAGATATTCTGTGCAGGGATGCAGTCTGACCACCCCAAAGAGTTCATAACCCTGGTCCACGGTGACTCAGAAAACTTCTCCGAGGTATACGGGCACAGGTAGGAGCGTTCGGGCTCGGAAGGGCACAGACAGCTGGAGATGCCCCGGAAGTAGCTGCCATCCTCACCAGAACATTCTCTCTGTGGCGTAGGCTGCACAACCCAACCGAATGTCCCTACAACGGGAGCCGACGGGATGACTGCCAGTGTCGGAAGGACTACACGGCAGCTGGGTTTTCCAGCTTCCAGAAAATCAGAATAGACCTGACCACGATGCAGATAATAAGTAAGTCCGGTAGAATGTCACGGAGAAGGGACGTGCTCATTCCTCTCCCCATTCAGCCAGGGCACTGCACTCCGCACACTGGCCGGGGGCAAGGCTCTGAGATGCTGCGGGGGAACGAGATGGGTTGCCTTGCCATCCAGCGACGACAGCTGGGGTCCAAGCTGCGTGAGGGCGGGGTTGGCTCCTTTCCGTTTTACTGCTGTACAGCCAGTCCCTGGAAGGTGCCTTGCCCAGGGCGGAGCTCCCGTCAGATTTGTGAGAAACGAACGCGTGGAGTAGGTGAAGGCCACTAAAAGGGGACCACTGCAGTGGGGGGAGTCAGGACGGCATCCCCCAAAATATGACACTGAACCTGACATCTTAAGGTCAAGTAGCAGTTAGCCAGGCACAGGGTATCGGCGTGGGGAAAGGAAGGGTAGTAGCAGAAGCTTTGAAGGGAGAAGACAGAGCAGCTGCATGCCTTAAAGAGATTCTCATGGAATCTTCCATTCCCCCAACCGCCTCCCCCCTGCACAGTGCACACACACGCAGGGGCACACAGCTAATTTTATCCAGTTGTCGATTTACAGAGAAGAAAAGCGGACCACGGGCTTGCCTCTTGTAACCAGCCTCCGCGTGAGCTGATTTCATCCTGCAGCCAACACTTCCTTTTCGTAGGGACGTTAATCACAGGCGTGGTTGTAGATAGCTGAACGATCCAAACGTGTTCCCTCGAATAGAGGAAAAACAGAAATAATGAATAATTAATTTTTGCTCATTACCGTTGCTCCCGTAATATTGCATCGCTTTCCCCTCGAGGTGGATGAAACTTGATTTGTACCAAGCTACTTTTTATCACCTTCCCCGAGCCTGATGGGGGCTCAAGGCCGAGAGTCTGCAGTTTTTCCGCTTAGAAAAACACTCCAGCGAGACTCCGGGCTTCGGTGTGCTGTGGCCACAAGGGCCCCTCTCTTTGCGGGACAGGGAGCTCAGACTTCCTTCCCACTGGAGCTTGGTTAACTATAGAAAGATGAAGGGCTCTTGCTGTTCCCGAAAGGCAAGGGGGAGAGGTAAAAGCGGCCTCTCCTTCCACCAGCGATGGCTTTTGCGAGATCCTTGCTTCGACTCCTCCTGCTCTGTGTAGAGCTGCTCTCCGGAGCTATGAAGAGGTTAAAAACACAAGCATTGTTTTCATTGGATTTTTTTTTTTTTTGAAACTCCAAGGTAGCCCCAAACTTGAGAAACTGCCATTAATACTTTCAAGATGAGGGTTCTAACTGCGCCACATTTTGGCAGGCATAGTGCGTTGGCCATGGGAGGGCAGCTAAAGCCCCAGGAAGTAACTCCTAAGTAGCTGGAGATACTTTTGTAGCCGATTTCTTCCCATCCTTACAGCTGGGAGGCTGTACGCAGGAGACTCACAGCCATCCAGTGACGCTTACCTTTAATGGACGTGATTCACGTATTTATTTATTTATGTGAGAATCGATTCCAAAGTCATCTTAAACCCCCCTTTTGGCTTCCCTCCCATGGAGAGACCGTGCAGATAAAACCCAGGGAGCGAGGCTCTTGAACCACAGATCCAAGGGGGAAAGCAGTGCACATCTGGATCTGTTGCACATCTGGATCTGTTTGCTCACTAATGACACTTCGGGTATTTTTTTTCTCTCCGCTCTCCCTCTTACTCTTTCTCTCACTATCCTTCTTCCCTCCCGCCTCCCTGTGACTGTCCTCCCTTCTGGACCTTTTCGGACTTCTCTCTTCTCTCCCTTTCTGCAAAACCCCGCAGCCACTGACTTACAGTTTGCCCGGACCAGCGAAGGACACCCTGTCCCTTTTGCCACAGCCGGGGACTGCTACAGTGCTGCCAAGTGCCCGCAGGTATGTGCTAAGGGCTCCCCCCACCGAGGACCCACGTCCCACCGTGCCCGCAGGGGACCCCTGGCTGCTTCTGCTCCCGGGAATACAGTTAGAACAGCTGCTCTGGAGGGCAGTTTGGCCCCCTGCAGGACGTCTCAGAGATGCTCCGAGCTACTCATCTAGCCATGCCACTCCTAGGAGTGTTTCCTAAGGAACCGCTCAGAGCTACATGGCAAACCTCTGCATGCAGCAAAATGCACCTGCTATAATGGTAAACATCTGGAAGCAGATTAGGCATCAGAGGGCAGGGGTTTTGCTTAAACAAACCGTGCTGGTTCACAGAGTGAATGTTATACAGTCAGTGACAGGCCGGTATAGGCTTCATGACTGGCTCTTTAAGAAAATCACAAGTCCTGCTTTGTAGCATTTTTGCCAGCCTCCCAGGTGTAAATACTCTCGCTCCGCCCCGCCCCACGCCCCGTAACTGATTTCAAGCCACCAGCATTACGTCCCCAAATGGGGAGTCCGGCAGAAATGCACACGATCGGCTCTCGCAAGCCAGGACGAGCGCGCTCTAACCCACCACCACGGTCAGCCGTTACAAATTGTAAACGTTGTGTGACAGAAAAACTGCTATCCCTCCTTAGATGTATAAAACGTGTAGCGTCCAGACGAAGGGCAAGTTTATCATCATCTGCTGGATTTGCTGTTCAGCAGAGCCACTCAGCGGCCATCTCATTGCCCAGCCACACTGCCGCACGCCCTTGTCGCCCTGGAGGTGTGGATATTTTGAAACGCGCTGTCCTAAGGATCTGCCTGGGGCCGCTTTTGCAAAATCGGCATCATCTTTGAAAGAAGCTGCGGCCCTGAGAAGGCGTGACGAATTCCGTGATTCCGGCCAGGAGAACTTGGCCCCAGTTCTGGCTTTGGTTCTAAAGGGGTCCTCACGAGGCCGTTGCTAAACTCTGGGCCAGGAGTTTCCCACTCCGCCCCCCCGCCCCCCCCCCCCCCGGGCCTTCAAAAGTCTGGGGACCAGGACGGGGAGCTGCATTGGGAATACACCATCTCCCCAGGATGGGTTTAGGCCCAATCAGAGACCATCCGAAGACAAACACATCTGAATTTTCTTTTAACAAAGTGTTTTCTCAGCCCCCAGCTTCAGAAAGCAATGCTAAACATTTTAGGGAAGTGAAAAGGAAGCTCTCAGGGAGAAAGAAAATAAACAAAGGACATAATGGTAAAAGGGGGCCTCTCCTCTATTACCCAGGAATTGAAAACTTTTGAAGTGCTGTTTCTTTAGAGCAGCAGATGACTTCAAACACCCCACTGGTGTGGGTTGCATTTTAACAGCTAATAGATTAGCCCTGTCCTGCCTTTTTCAAAAGTCTGAGGATTTTCATGTTTCTCTCTGCGCGTCTTTGGGGAAGTTTAGGTAAATGAAAGGTAATCTGCATTCATTTCTTTTAATAATTCAGAGACAAATGAACTTATTGATTTGCTAAATCCTGACCCTGAAGCAATTGCTAAATGAGAAAACCCAAAGCCCGTGAGAAGCTAATTTGTATTTTTTCCTAGCCTGTTCTTCAAGCCATATCAGGGGTTTTCAGAACTCAATCCCTTAGACATTTATTGAGCACCAACTACGTATACTGATGAAAGCCCTGAGTTTTGCAGACGGGTTTTCCAGGAAAAGGTCCGCAGAAGCACCCTTGTGCGAGGAGCTTTGGAGCAGTCGGCCCCTCCTGTGACCTGCTGATTGCACAGAAGCCAAAGGGAATGTGCTGTTTCCTCCTCGTTCACACTGTGGCTTTGGCGACTTACTTAGCAGTAAGAGCAGGTCCCCCAAGGGCCCTCAACGGGAAATGTAGCCAGGATGTGTTTTCCTCTTCTGACCACAGGGGATGCGGCGTTACTGTTACTGATGCTGGTATTGGTAGCATTTACTGAGTGTTTACTAGAGTTTAGACTTGGCTCAGCATTCCTAGGTCGGTGTGGCATGTCACCCCACAGCAGCCACCAGCGAGAATGTCCCCCCTTTTCAGATGAGAAAATGGAGTCACAGAGACATGGGGGAGGGGTTGCCCAAACCCACACAGCTGGTGCTCAGTAGAGGCGGGATTTGATCCCAAATGTGTCTTGAGTGCAAATCCACAATGGCAGATGGGTCTGCCTGACCCCACTTGCAGAGAGGACTTTGCAGCCTTCTCCTTTGTCTGAACAAAGAACAAAACCTCTCCTAGCCTCAGGCACATCTTTCTCAAATCCCTCTGGATCCTCTAGTGCATGCATAACCCGGAATTACTTTTACCCTCTTAAATCAGCCACAGGAGGTAGTAGCTATAACATTCACACCCTCTACCCCTCGAAGATGAGGGCTGTAGGGGCAAAGATGTCTCACCTGGAGCTCAGAGGACAGTAACTCTCCACTCCTCACGGGACCCTTAACTTAAGGTGGTCATTATCAGCTGAAAACGTAGGTCCCCTGTGCTGGAAAAGGTGGAAAGAGAACGAGGAGGAAGACCGCCCGTTCCATCGGGTCTGTCACCCGCTCCGAGAGGGCAGATCTAGCCAGACGTGTGTATGGAAGGTGCTTAGACACCGGACGCCCGGATCAGCGGGGGGGAGTTCTTGGGCCAGAAGGCAGGTCAGGGGCCTGGACCTTGCAGGAACCTTGAGGTCAAAGCAGATCACGCTACCTTCTCCTGCAGTGCAGGGGGAACAGACCATCCGCATGGGAAGCAGGATGGGAAAGGGAGAGAGAGAGGGATCCTCGGCTGCAGTGGGGTCTGGTCATAATGAACGGTGTGAACACGGCCTCAGGACAGGCAGGAGAGTGAAATAAGGAAATAGCAGGTGAGATAGCAGAGCTGGGAGAGGTGTGTATCTGAGGAGGCCGGGCAACACTGGGCTTCGTGCCTCAGGGCAGCCACAATCACGGACACTTACTGAGGCCACTTCGCCTACCAACCACGAACGCCTGTAGGGTACTGTCATAATTTCCAAAAATACTATTTAAATATCACCTACTCTGTGCCAGGTAATGAGTTACATGCACTAGACCTTCTACCTCACCCCCTCCTATTTGCATCGTAGGCGTTACTAACCCATTTTACAGATGGACTCAGGAAAGTTAAGCCTACACGAAAAGTAGAGGAATCTGGATTCTAGGAAAAATCCAAACGGTCACAACCAGAGTTTCTCACCGTCAGCACTATCAGTGTTTTGGACTGGATCGATCTCTGTTGTAGGGACTGTGCTGTGCATCGCAGGCTATTTAGCAGTACCTCTGGTCTCTACCCTCCAGATGCTAGTAGCACACACACACACACACACACCTGCCAGTTATGACAACCAGAAAGATCTCTAGATAATTGCCAGATTTCGCCCCAGGGGCAAAATCGTCCCCTGAGGAGAGCCACTAACTTCGATGCTCGCATCACTTCTGAGAATTGGAATGTTATTTTGTCCCCATGTCATACATGTGGAATCTAAGGCTCCAAAGGGGTTGATAGCCTCTGCTTAGGAAATACTGATGGCACTGACACAGAGAGGGAGCCTGCAGGGTACCCCTAGTCCTGCCAGGTCATAGTGGACAAGCCAGGATGGAATATTTATTAACAATCTATCAACCGCCTATGTGTTACAGACCATTATTGATATAAATAAAGCAATACCAAGTCCCTCCCCTAAGTCTACTGTTCCTCTTGGAGCGAGACACCCAACACAAAACAACCAATAACCAGGATTTCTGAAGTCAGGTACCAGCCGTGTGCTGCATGGCTAATTTCATTTAGCCCTCCCTACAGTAGGCTGAGGCAGATACTGTTACTAGCTTCCATTTTACAGGTGGACAAACTGAGGTTCTGAGATTTCATCCCCCCTCTCCCTCCCTGAAAGAGCCCGATTTTTACATAGGCCTGGCCGGCGCGGAGTCCGCCTCGCCTTATTAAAGACTGCTTTGACAAAGTACGGGACCGTGTCAGGTTCCGAGAGGAAACATTCACCGCGAGCGTGTTGGTGCAGAACATTTTCAGATCTGAAACCGCTCCTTGTGGGGGAGGAAGCCTCAGCAAAGTTTTTCAGGTGCCTTTGTGGAGTCATTTTTGCAAGCGAGGGAGAAACAGAGACAGATGGGCAACACAGGAGAGGAGCTCTGCGGCGGCGTCTCCTTAGAAATAAACGTGGAAACACCGAGGCCCGGTTTTGAAAGGAATCCTGGAGCGGGTTGGGATCCGGGATCCCCGGCCTGGAAGAGGCGGTCCCGCTGCAGGCTGTGTAGAACGGGCCGCGCGCGCCCTCTGCTGGCCGTCCCGGAGAGCGCACCTGTCCTTTGAAGTCCCGCCCCGCTGTGCTTAGGGCGCGCAGTGCTCAGCGTGGCGGGGAAGCGGAGGCCCGGGAAGCTTTGGCAGCGAGATCTTGTTAGAAAAATTACACTGTGGCATTTTGTTCCTGAAGGAATCTGATAATTGTGAGCAACATCAGGATTGCTGGGTTAGGGAGGCAGAATGGCGCTGGTTGAGAGCGAGGACTTTGAAGTCAGGAAAATGTGAGTTGGCCTCGCACTGTCTCCTGCAGAAGCTAGTCACCTCCACCGGGCCTTAGTTTCCCCATCTGTAAAGAGAACGCCTTCAGAGAGCTCTTGTGAGCATGCATGTAAAGTGCCTGGCCCAGACTTCCCCCCACCTTCCAAAAAAAAAAAAAAAAACCACCCTCATTAATTAGTAGCTATCGTAATTAATTAATGTCCTTCTCCTTTCCAAGGGCCCTTCATTGTGTGGCCTTTGCTTAGGACATCACGTGGACTAAAAGTCTTTTTCATTGGCTATTTATTCCAGGGTCGTTTTAGCATCAACCTTTACGGGACCGGCCTGTCTTTAACTGACTCAGCCAGATGGATATCACAAGGGAACTACGCGGTCTCCGACATTAAGAAGTCCCCGGTAAGGTGATCTAGTGGCTTCCGTTGGGTTTTGGTTTTTTCTCTTTCCTTCCTTTCTTGCCGGGTCTGTTGTGGTGGTGCTAAAGGGACGAACGCGCTTTCCCACTTGCTGAAACTATTTTGCAAAGTGTCAGGAAGGAAACTTAGGACATAAATTGAAGGTGAAGCAAGTGTAAGTTGAGTTTATCCGAAAGAGCCTTGCTTCGCTTCCGGTGAATCCTTCCCTGAGTCCTCAACCTGTGAACCATCCGAGTAATTGGACGATGCCTAACGGGGAAGCTGAAAGCAGTTAAGAAGCCTCTGAGAGAGGGTGCAGCTCCAACACCTTGCAATTAGCCAACATTAGATTCCTTTTGTGAACGTAGGGCACAGGATGTTTGTTTGTTGTTGTTGTAAGAAAAAAATGGAAATACAACAGAGGCTGGAAGGTAGGGATGTTATCAGGTGATGTTCACAGAGCGTTCGAGAAACACTCAGGGGTTTCACAGTTACCAGGTTTTCATCTCAAAAATCCTGCCACTCAAGGTGTGGTCCACATAGAGCATCAACATCACCTGAGGCTTGTTGCAAATGCAGTTTCTGGGGGCCCGTGGCTTCGAAGTCCGGATCTGCCGCTGAACAAGGTCTCCAGGTGGATCCTAAGCAAGGCACAGCTTGAGAAACCCTGGTGTTTCTCAGAATCCCCTGGAAAAGTTTCAAATGCATGTGCCCAGACCCCAGCCAGACTGACTGAATGGGAACCTCCCAGGCAGGGGTAGAATTTTTAACTCCCCTTGTATATACCCAGGACAGAAACTGCTGCGTGTTCCTTCCCTCAGTTCTGAGAACCTGCGACAGGAACCTGACCCCAACGACATAGGGGAAACTTACCAGAGTATGGCCTGTGGTCCCAGGTCCTGCTTCAGCCGTGACCCTCACACGGGGTCTCCTCAGAAATGTGGCTGGGGGAGGACAAAGAGGAAGAGAACGGGGAAAGGGGTTATCATTCCAGAGTAGGGTTGCCGGATGAAGTAGAGGACGCCCAGTTAAATCGGAATTTCAAATAAGCAAGGAACATTTTTTCTTTTTACTACATGCATGTGTTAAACACTGTGTGGGACATATTTATTCTAAAAAGATTACTTGTTGCTTATTTGAAACTTACATCTAACTCAGTGCCCTGTATTTTTATCTGCTAAACCTTATCAAAATGAATATAAAGAAGAAATTCAAGCTGCTCCCCCCCCCCCACCCCAGGAAGGGACGAAACATCCGATTGTGACTTCCCAGGGAAATCCCACAGTTTCTACAGCCCCAGTTTTCAGCTTCCAGGGTTAAATTTGTCTATGGGAAAAGAAAAAAGAAAAATCTGACTCCCGTCTTGCTCTAAGCCAGTCCCCATTGATTGCTCGTAAATCATTCAACGTTTTCCTTTGCACTGAAAGGAGTAAAGATAG
Organism: Herpailurus yagouaroundi; assembly: GCF_014898765.1. Taxonomy (NCBI): domain Eukaryota; kingdom Metazoa; phylum Chordata; class Mammalia; order Carnivora; family Felidae; genus Herpailurus; species Herpailurus yagouaroundi. The sequence goes on from NW_024412444.1 coordinate 4,583,111, forward strand.
CTGATAGACGGCCCGCCTGCTTTAGAATGTGCCACCAAATGATTATGTTCTTCCACACCACTACCCCCCAGGGGCCATATATTCTGTTTCAGTCACTCCGAGGGACAACAACATTAACTGCCCAAAACGTGGTCAGACACGAAGCAGGATTCCGTAGGAAACCGTCTATGTAGATTCCGTTAGCTAAGTTTCAATCCCGTCAGCCCTTATCAGTATTGTTGTTTGCATCCAGAACCTAAAAATAATTACGGCGGAGAGCGCCACCTTCTGGAGAGAATGATCACTGCCCTGCAAAGACGGGTTGGCTGTTTCCCAAGCGTTTGGGAGAAGTTGCGCCTTTCCTGGAGGGGGTTGGTTTGACATTTGCCTGCCAGCATTTTTTTCTTTTTTTAAATCTTGGTGTTCCGGAAAAAAAAAAAAAAGAAAAAGAAAAAAGAAGGAAAAAAAAAAAAAAACTCTTGGTGTTCCGTGACAGCCCGGAGAGCCGGAGCTCAAAATTAATCTCCAGGGTCTGCTGAGCACTCCTTGTGAATCCCTGGGAGCCCGGCCGGAGCCATCTGTGGCTCCTGGTTGCCGTGCCACGTGCTGCCCTGTGTGCCTCACCTGCTTGTGGGGCTCTCAGAGCAGCATCCCCTGACTACACGCCCCGAACACAGGCCTCCCTGGCCAAAGACATTTGGAAGAAAATTGTATATTTTATTTGCTTCTTGAAGAGGCACGATAAGACTGAGCTTACTAAAGGTTGGAATGAACTATACAGGAAGGAAGCCTGTGTGACTTTATCGAAACCAGTGTTGCCCTAAATCAGTGGTTCTCAAACTGGAGCGTGCATCACCTGCTGTGCTAGTTAAAAACACAGCCAGCCTCAGGAAGGGCCCAAAATGGACATTTCCAGCAGTTTCCTGGGTGGTGCTGATGGCCCTGGTCTCGGCCCACGTTTCCAGAACGGTTGGCCTGAGTTAGACCAACCCCAGAACCTTCTTTTCAAAGTTACACTTTTTGGTTGCCCCCGAATAACCTGGTGTTCCTTAGAACACACTTTGCAAAACCCTGCAATGTCCTGCTCCCACCATTACGTACTCGCGTGTTGCCCCCAGGGACTGAGGCCCTGCTTTGATTCAGCCTCCGATCATCCTCCCTTACTTTCCTACCGTCTTCTGCTGAGAGCTACAAAGAAAAAGCCATGGTGAAAACCTCAATTCTCCAAACCTGGTTGGCAATAAAATGTTTTTCCCCAGCAAAACTACAGGAAGACTCCAGTTGTCCAGGGTGAAACTGAATCACCAGAATCACTTCTGGTGGCTGGCACCCCAGAGCACCAGCTGGGTCCCCACCCCACCTGGGAGCGAGGGACAACCCTATTTCCCAGTGGTGCTTTAGCTGCACCTGCTGTGCACAGGAACTAGAGTTTCTACCCTGCTTGTGTGTGAGGGGGAGACCCACAGAAAGGGGACCATGGCCTGGATGTGAGATCGGAAAGGAGATGTTGGAATTCGGGGCTCCTCTGCCAGTGACATTCTGTGCCCCCTCGGCTCACAGATGTGCTCAGGATACGAAAAGGCCCTCAGCCCCATCCAGAGGTCTCCCGGGGCTCCACACGCCCATCCTCAGAGCTGCTATCTGAACGTCCAGGAGGAGGTTCTGGAACAGCCTTGAGAGCTGAGCAGAGTGAAGGGAGGTTCACTTCAGGCCACATGGGAGAGGTGCCCACCAGTCTTCTTGCTTCTTTGCAGGCCTGGGGAATTTGTGGGGTCAGCAAGGGGCGAGGGGCGGGGCCTGTGTTTCTGAGGCCTGGCTGCCTGGCCCTGGGGCCTAACAGACATTCCTTACGCTGAGGGAGGGTTGTAGATTGAAGAATTGCTTTGAAATTCAAAATTAATGAATTTTGCATTGTCATAGAGGAGATGGCCTCAATTCATATCTGTTTTTAATTTATTTTTTTCATTTACATCCAAGTTAGTTAGCATGTAGTGCAACTGTGATTTCAGGAGTACATTCCTTAAGGCCCCTTACCCATTTAGCCCATCCGCCCCCCCCAACTACCCCTCCAGAACCTTCTGTTGTTCTCCATATTTAAGAGTCTCTTACGTTGTGCCCCCCTCCCTGTTTTCATATTGTTTTTGCTTCCCATATCTTGTAGCTCATTTACAACCAGTGGAGTTAAGGGAACACGAGATGAACGTGTTGGGGCGGGGTGCAAGTGTATACGTGGTCCGGAGTCAATGCTCATTCATCTTCCATGTACTGCCTCCTACCTCGTAGTTCACTTGTGAAAATCCAACTGTCCGCAAACATAGAAATCATACTGCAGGCCAGGAGAGAAACATGACATTTTAGACATGTGTGCTTTTTCTTCCATACGTTCCTGTAGAAGTTAGAGATTTAAGTATATTCTAAATATTAAACAATGGGTATATTCACATATATGTGACTGTGTAGGGTTATATTGGGAAATATATATACCTCCCATTTTTTATGGGCAGTTCACCACCAGCACACTCCAAAGAAATGTACATCAGGGGCGCCTGGATGGCTCAGTCAGTTAAGCATCTGACTCTTGATCTGGGCTCAGGTGATGATCTCACAGTTTGTGAGTTCGAGCCCCGCGTCAGGCTCTGCACTGACCGTGAGGACACTGCTTGGAATTCTTCCCCTCCCTCTTTCTCTGTCCTTACCCTTACCCTGCTTATATGTTCTCTCTCTCTCTCAAATAAGTAAACTAAAAAAAAAAAAAAAAAAAGAAGAAAGAAAGAAATGTAAATCAATACGCTTCAAGAAAATCACAGGTAAAACCACAAAGCCTACCTCACGTTGATGGAGGAAACCAGAAAAATTTACGAAAAGTATGAAATACAAACTATTCATAATTGAGCAGAGAATCTCTCGTTTTAATTATATATAATAGCTCAAACTAAGCTAACAAAATATTCACTGAAAGGAGATTTTTAGAGTACTTGCTTTAATGAAGAAAATAAAAATGATTTATAATTAGTGTTTCATTGTATGTGAGTAGGTACTTCTTTTTTTTTTTTTTTTAATTTTTTTTTTCAACGTTGTTATTTATTTTTGGGACAGAGAGAGACAGAGCATGAACGGGGGAGGGGCAGAGAGAGAGGGAGACACAGAATCGGAAACAGGCTCCAGGCTCCGAGCCATCAGCCCAGAGCCTGACACGGGGCTCAAACTCCCGGACCGCGAGATCGTGACCTGGCTGAAGTCGGATGCTTAACCGACTGCGCCACCCAGGCGCCCCTGTGAGTAGGTACTTCTAAGATGCTGGAAAGCATACCCTTTTCTCTGAAATAGGCACTGTTTCCATGACAATCATATTTATGCTAATCATTCTCTTGGTATGTTTTTTTCTTTGTGTTCTGTACTAAAAATGATAAGTTTTAGCTCAGACTTGATCTAAATCACATTAACAGAGTCCCGATTAGTGAAATAGCATGAACATTGCAAAGCCATTATCGGCACCTTTATAATTACCCAGACTTTTCTCCTTCTTCATGAGAAAAGGCTATGATGGGGACCCACACATGAAAAACTGCCTCTATGATAATAATAGCTAGTATTTTTTGAGCACGCACATCAGGCCAAGAACTCTGCTAAGCACTTTGCATACATTCTTGCTTTTATAGCAGATCTCTGAGGGCAGACAAATATTACCCCCATTTTACAGATGTTCTAGGAAACTGAGGCTTAGAGAAAGTTGCTTAAACATGCAATACAAGCCCCAGGCAGTCTGACTGTGGTTCTCTCTACTGCTGGGTCCGGAGAGAGTGAAGAAAGCATGAGCTTGTGTGAGACAGAAGACATTCACAGCACATCAGCAGTTCTGAAGACCCACAGGCCAGCGATGTAGCCTCCAGAGAAGGTTCCTAGTTGGAAGGCTGGCTGGTCTGGCATCACATCCAGTTGATGGTATCAGATTGGCTCCAGAATTAATACGGGCCCCTAAAAGCAGGACCAGTTAGGGGCGCCTGGGTGGCTCAGTCGGTTAAGCCTCCGACTTCCGCTCAGGTCATGATCTCACAGTTCGTGGGTTCAAGCCCCACGTCTGGCTCTGTGCTGACGGCTCAGAGCCTGGAGCCTGCTTCCGATTCTGTGTCTCCCTCTCTCTTGACTCCTCCCCCCCTCAAAAATGAATAAACATTAAAAAATAAATAAATAAAAATGTTTTAAAAAAGTTTAAAAGGCAGAACCAATTTGAGTTTTAGAAATAGATCACTCTTCCAACTCAACATCACTCATAATCAAAGGCAAGCAAATTTTTAAAAGGGAGAGAAACTATTTTGTTCTCTTTGTTAAATTGACAAAGCTTTTCTTCCCTTTGTTTTTAAACAAGATTATCCATTATTTGCAAGAGACTTTCACAGTTTGGCAATATGAACCAAACCTTCATGACCTTGACCCAGTTCTGGGAATGTAGCCCGAAGATATCCTGAAATGCAGGCACAAATATGGTTCATCACAGTGTTTCTCTCGACAGTGAAAAATGTGAACCACCCAAGATGCCAAACATTGTGCAGGAATGAAAGGGTGGGGGGTGGCTAACACAACATGGGAAATTTACACAGTGACATATGATGTCACAATTAGACAAGGAGTTCTTCACAGCATGGTAAAGTGTTAGGGGAATTAATTCAGCAAGCGATCTGAATTGCGGGTCAAAAAGAAGAGTGTGTATCAGCTTCAGCCTCTCATTCATTCATTCATTCATTCATTCATTCAAGAAATCTGTATTTAGTCCCAGCCTGAGCCATACACTGTTGGGTTCTAGAGACCTTGAAATTTAAAAAGACATTGGTCCTGAGCACCTGGGTGGCTCAATTGGTTAAGCGTTCGACTCTTGGTTTCGGCTCAGGTAATGATCTCATGATTCTTGGGGTTCGAGCCCCACATTGGGCTCTGCACTGACAATGCAGAGACTGCTTGGGATTCTTTTTCCCTCTCTCTCTGCCCCTCCCATGAGGATGCTCACTGGCTGTCTCTTTCTCACTCTCTCTCTCTCTTTCTCTTAAAATAAATAAACTTTAAAAGCAAAAGAAGACATTGACCTTGCCATCGTGGGACTTACATTCTAGCAGGAAGACAGATGTAAAGAAAGTATTACCCAGTTTTGGGGCGCCTGGGTGGCGCAGTCGGTTAAGCGTCCGACTTCAGCCAGGTCACGATCTCGCGGTCCGTGAGTTCGAGCCCCGCGTCAGGCTCTGGGCTGATGGCTCGGAGCCTGGAGCCTGTTTCCGCTTCTGTGTCTCCCTCTCTCTCTGCCCCTCCCCCGTTCATGCTCTGTCTCTCTCTGTCCCAAAAATAAATAAAAACGTTGAAAAAAAAATTAAAAAAAAAAAAAAGAAAGTATTACCCAGTTTTATAGGATGCTATGTGGTAGGTAACTGGGTAAGGAAGATTTTTAAGAGAAAGTGGCTGCTAGGCTGGGTTCTGAAGAATTTAACAGTCAAAAACTGGGGTGGTCCAGTGTACATAGATGGGCAAGGGACACAGAAGAGAGTTCCAGGCATAGGCCATGGTATTGCATGTGCAAAGGCCCTGTGTTACAAGGGGCACGTCAGAAGAACAACCCAACGAAAGGCAGAGGTCAGGGGTGGGGAGGAGAGAAATGATAGCATCTGGAGAGTCAGGAAGGGATCGACTGCAGGCCAGCAAACTTCTTCTGTGAAAAACTGAATAATACTTTCTTATAAATATTTTAGACTTTGCCAGCCAGGGGGCAAAAATCAGTGCTACTGTATATGTATTTATCTGACAAGAGTGAAAACAAATTTGCACAACATTTTTATTGATTCAATTTTAAAAATAATAATTGAGTACATTTTTTTGTAAACATACTTAGCAGTGAGAACCATGGAATATTCAGAAATGATCATATTTCGCTTAAACTAGCTGCATACTTTGCTTAATTCTCTATTATCAAAGTTGATGATAAGTATTTGTTAATGCGGGTCAACGATGAGATTTTCTGCATTTCATCTTTATAAACTTTCTTTTACACAAATAGGTATTGTCAAACACTGATATAGTCCACAACCATGTCCTTTTAATTGAGCATATTCACACCTTGGCAAGCATTTCTAGAATCCTATTCGATTTTTCTCTTGGTATTCGCCCTTTCGTACGTCATTACATCACAGATTAAGCCCTTGCCATTGAAGGCGAGATAGAAGCTTCTCAAATGCCTTGTTAAATGGATTTTGAGATATGAAATTTGCTCGGCACTTAGCCCAAAGTCCAGAACATGGGGCGGGTGCTGCCACTCAAGCTCAGAAAGTACATTCACCAAAAATGTACGTGGCCTGAGATACGGCTTCTTGTCTTCATTCTCAGCAGAATGGAGAGCATGTAAAGCGGCTTCACCCTACTTACGATTGGAACAATGTTAATTGACGTTAAAATGACTTTACCCCAGGGTAAGCTGTGCCTGTAAATGCACTTTTGCCTTGAAATTCAGGTTCCATTCCCTAAGAAATAGTGTCAGATCCATAGCAAAAGCTAATGCGCACAGCCAGGGGGGGTGTCCAGTTACAGCGACTGAGAGCGGTTCTCGTTCAGAAAAAAATGTTAATCCCAGCTCTGAGCTTGAAAGTTCACGGTCCAACCTGTCCACTGCTAAGTTATCAAACTGCTAGATGGCAGCATGGGTCAGGGCATTCCGTTTCTAGTTCTGACAAGGAAAGTGTATAAAACTGATGATGGATAAGGTTGTGGTAGCTAAAGCTGTTCATCCTGGCTCTGTAACACCTGATGGATTCTTATATTTTCCACCAAGCACCTACTGATGGGTAATACGTTAAGTGATTATAGGCTTCAGGCACCTTATGTTCTTTTTTTTTTTTAATTTTTTTTTTTCAACGTTTATTTATTTTTGGGACAGAGAGAGACAGAGCATGAACGGGGGAGGGGCAGAGAGAGAGGGAGACACAGAATCGGAAACAGGCTCCAGGCTCCGAGACATCAGCCCAGAGCCTGACGCGGGGCTCGAACTCCCTGACCGCGAGATCGTGACCTGGCTGAAGTCGGACGCTTAACCGACTGCGCCACCCAGGCGTCCCGGCACCTTACGTTCTTATGAGCTTTGTAAATTTGACCAACTAAAGCTTTCTCTGCGTTCACATACTTTTTTTTTTACCACTGTCAGTTGCCAACACATCTTGGTAGATTCCACTTCAGCTGTTCTGTGCTAGTGTTTTCTCAGCCTCTTTGAAATTGTCTTGCCTGAATTCATTTCCCACAGACTATTCCCGGAAGCCAAGTCTGCAGTCCCTTCACGCTCAGCATCATCTCAAATAAACAACTGAATGATATCCATAATACCTACCTATCAGCTCATCAGGAGCCAAAAACAAAAAACAACACCCCCCCCCCCAAATTATTTGCCTCATGTTTTAATTGATTATTGATGTTATTGTCAGTGTCATCGATTTTTCAAGCAACTGTTTTCCTCCCGAAAACGATTGTAGTCTTGAACAATTTATTTTCTCTGGACACGTTTGTTCAGCTGTTAACAATGAAACAAGGATGTCTTTAACTCACCTTGGGGCAAACTGTTTTCCTGGCTTAGCTAATACATCAGCCACTTGGAAACTTACTTGGTTTCATTATTTTTACTCAGTTTCATTTTTTTTTAATTTCTTAATGTTTATTTATTTTTTGAGAGACAGAGGGAGACAGACCATGAGCAGGGGAGGGGAGAGAGAGGGAGACACAGAGCCCAAAGCAGGCTCCAGGCTCTGAGCTGTCAGCACTGAGCCTGATGCGGGGCTCAAACCCACGAACCGTGAGATCGTGACCTGAGCCGAAGTCAGTTGCTTAACCCAGGTGCCCCTACTCGGTTTCACTTTTTTATCGTTGGGAAGAAACAATGCTACGGTGAGATCTTCGGTTTTGAATTTTCTAAATTTATGACCATGGCTTTCCTTGTGAGTTGGAAACGTGTGCTGAGGCTGAGGTTGGTGACGATGGTGTATATTGTATTCTCCTGGCACAACTGTGGTGTCATTGCATGAGAAACACAATGCTTTGCCATCTGAGTTTGATAACAGAATAGCTCACATACAACAGTGCCTTAAAAGAGCAACATACACAGTCCCTTTCCGTTTCTTGTTCTGACACGATGGTATGCGCTGGTAATGAAACATACAATGTTAGGATATGGCAACACGCACAGCATTGCAAACGCTGTTAAGTCACCCCTGTGTCCCTGTGGTTTGCAGTATGCTGAGTCGCAGTGCACAGCAATGAGAGCTGTCACCACCGTCCATCCTGCTCTTACAGCCTGGAAGCAGGCACAGACATTAAGTGAATGAATGAACATGGCTGTGTTCCAATAAAACTTTATTATGGATACTGAACCTTGAATTTCGTATAATTTTCAAATGTCAGGAGATTCGGTTCTTGGTTTGCTTCTTCTCGCCGTTGAAAAAATGCCAATGCTATTCTTGATTGATGATTGACGAGCCACACAGAAACAGGTGGCAAGCTGGATTGGACCCACAGACCATAGTTTGTCAGCCTCTGCTTTAGACCGTGTGGGGACGTTGGGGTCTGCTTCTATTCAGAAGGCCTACCTCCGGTGCATGCAAGAAAGATGTCCAAAAAGCCAGCGCAAGCCTTGGAAACACCAGTCGGGCAGGGAGTCTGAGAGCATGCGTTTTCTTGCAGGACGGTACCCGAGTCATGGGAAAATGCGGTGGCTACTGTGGGAAATGTACTCCGTCCTCTGGCACTGGCCTGGAGGTTCGAATTTTATAGTTAAGGTAAGTAAGTCCCACGTTTCTCTCTCTCTCTGTCTCTCTCTCTCTCTCTCTCTTATTTTGTAAACTCACGATTAGCAAATGTAGCCAAGTCATTTGCCCCCGGAAAGGTTACTGTTAAGCATCTTGAAACTGACTGGCTGTTCTAACTTTTTCTTTCCTGTTCATCTGCCCTGTTCATCTGTTCTCCGCCCTTGGATAGGAGGTCCCTAGGCTTTCTGCGTCAGATTCCTCTGCAGTTTTTCTTTAAAAACTTAACCAGGCTCCATCTCTAGAGGTCCTGAGGTCTCTGGCGCATCTAAGAATCTGTATTTTTGATACAGGGAATTCTGATTCAAGTGACTTACGGATTAACTTTTGAGATACTGCCCGAGAGTACTGCATTAATAATATTCATGACATTCATTGAGCTGTGACTGTGCCAGGCACCAGGCTGAACACTTTGCTGGCATTATTTCATTGAACCTCATAGTAAAGCCACAAGAGGGGTCACTTACCCTCATTGCACAGATAGAAGCTCAGGCCCACATAATTAAGTAGCTTGCTTACGATCACAATAGATTCTTTCGGCGGAACCCATCAGTGTCCTACACCAAAGCCAGTGCTCTCAATTAATGCTCTGTTCCACACGCTTGTGACTCAGCGTGTCATCCAAGGACTGGCATGATCAGCATCACCTGGGAACTTGTTGGAATGCAAAATCTCAGGCCTCCCCCTGGACTTACAAAACCAGAATCTGTATTTTAACAAATCCACAAGAGAGTCATGCGTGTGAAGGTTTGAGAATTCCTGGTCTCGCTACATTATGCTGGCAAGTGCTCCCTCTGCTGGGCAGAGGAATGAATCGGTCACTCATTTTCTGGTCCCCGCGCCTTCAGCTACAAGGTATGAGTTCAGCCAACTCATGTGACCCTTCTGCAACTTATTTCAAGCTTTCAGCAGTCCACTCTCCTGGAGGGCTCTTCAAGATCCTGACACAGGAGTACCTACTTGACATTTGTGTATCAGTGTTTCAGTTTAATTGAAACCCGTAGTCAAAACTATGATCTTCAGTTAGGATTGTTTTTATTGCAAGAGGCAACAGGAAAAAAAGGAACTTACCATCTTAAGGAACTGAGAAAGCCAAGCAGTGGGCTAGCTACAGGCATAGCTGGATCCAGAGGCTCAAACGGAGTCATCAGGACTCATTTGTTCTCCCATCAGCCAACAAGGCTTGCTTCATTCTCAGGCAGACCATTTCCCTAACACCATGAGCTGCCCCCAAATAAACGCTCACATCCAGCATTCATTCTGCACAAGGATGCAGGCTCTTGTTTGCCACATGGGCACTTCTGAACCAATCGCCACGTCCAGGAGACAATGGCCTGAACTCATGTACCCACGTGGAGTTGGGTGATTGACAGCTTCCTCTAGAAGAGGAAAGAGGCGTTTGTTACCAGGAAAGATGAGATGGGATGGAGACAGGCAAAGTCAGCAGGTGTCCACTAGAGGTTCCCAGTAAAATAGTATTGTGTGTGTTTATGTGTAGTAAAATTTGAGTGTATATATAATATTTACATGTATGTCTAGGAAAAAGACTAGAAGGAACGGTGCCAATATTTGAAAAGCATTATCTCACGTGGGGGATTTCAGGCTAGGAGTTTACTTTATTCTTTTTTTTTTTTTTTCAACGTTTATTTATTTTTGGGACAGGGAGAGACAGAGCATGAACGGGGGAGGGGCAGAGAGAGAGGGAGACAGAGAATCGGAAACAGGCTCCAGGCTCTGAGCCATCAGCCCAGAGCCTGACGCGGGGCTCGAACTCACGGACCGCGAGATCGTGACCTGGCTGAAGTCGGACGCTCAACCGACTGCGCCACCCAGGCGCCCCGAGTTTACTTTATTCTATATACTCCCCTGAAACGTCCATGTTCCTATAGCAGACATACATCACTTTAAAAATCCAGAGAAGTTAACAAGTGTCATTTTTTAAATTCTGTACGTAAAAATCTTTGGCTTATCTACTCTTGACTTACCGCAGTTGATACGGGAGATTTACTTTTCTTATTTGGTTTGTTTATTTCCAGGTGCTCTGAAAAGGAAGCCATTATGGGATGGATGAAGGATAGTAATGCAATACCTCCACCTTAAATTTGTGTGCGTGTGGGCGTGTGAGGACTTGTATGAGTGTGTGTGTGTGTGTACATATGCACATATATACATATATACACACACACACACATATATATATCTGTATATATGTGTGTGTGTGTATATATATGTGGAATATCCTAATGATGTAAAGTTTAATATTTATGTTTGAAATTATTTATTGTGATGTAATATTTTTGTACGTAAAATGATTCTATTATGACTGCTTTTTGCATTATGTTGTCCCCTGCAGTCAAATCACTGCATTTTACGTACTCTACATTATATGTAGTACTATGACAGAAGTGATCCTTCATTATCACGGTACACTATTGTTTACTTTCTATCTGTAAATATTTTATTGTGACCTTTCCGAAATTGTAATTTGCCTTTTTAAAACAACCTAGCTGCCATCAAGGTGCTACAGAGTCGTGTGAGTGTATTTTGGCATTTCTAGGAAAGTATCCGCCAACAAGTAATTTAGCGATGTCACAGATTGTACCAGCCATTAGTTATGTTAACTATTCAGTTTCATGTGATCTCTGGGAAAAAAAAAAATTGCTGCCTTGGTGCTATATAATGTATATATTTAAGTGATCACCAGACTCAGAAATGTAAACACGTTTAATAAAAGGGAGGCATAGAAGGACAGAATGCGACGGACAGAATCACTTGGAAAAGCAAGACCACTTGTTCTTATTTTTGGACACGCTTGTTTTGGAAGAGGATTGGACTCTGTTCTTTTTGTTACTGTTATTAATACTTTGCTTCAGTTCATGGTGCCTAGATCTCTCTGAAGTTAAATGGAGGAGACCCCAAAGCCACTGCATTACAGAGTGATATTGAGAAAGTGAGATCCTCTCGACATTTTGCCGAGACGTTCTATAATGGTGTCCCCGTTTATCAGCTGCAAGACAGGATGCTCAGGATGGGGTGACCTTCAGCACCCCCAGCACACCTGGAGAAGTTCAAAACCAGTTCCTCATCATTAGGACTGCCTTCTGCCTAAATGCATTGACTGGTGACATGACTTTTCTTCAGGCCATGAGCCTGAGACCCTGCCAGTTCATGGCTGCTGCAGTAATTAGTTAGCATTTGTGAGAAGACGTAAACCGTGGAGTGGAAGACACCTGAGTCTTTCCAGTCTTCCATTAACCCACTCTTTGTTACTTATGTCCAAAATGGAAGTCCTGAAGTCAGTGTCTCTCAGCCCTTCCAACCTGATTGAAGGGGAGTCATTGCCAATGACCCGTGGCAGACGTTCAGTGTTTGAAATCCTGCCCGCGTCCAAAACCCAAAGAGATTAGCAAGAACCTGGGAGTATCCTCCAACCCCAAACGAACTCCAGAGTGCTCCATAAGAAGTTATACTCAGTGTATGAATAAGTGTTATTCTCCTTTATTAATACATTGTGAAAATATACTATGAATAAATACCATGACCACATCCAAACATTTGTGTTGGTTTCTGGACTCTTGATTCAACTGGGATTGAAAATATATCTGTTTTTGTTTTTTTTTTTAAGGTTGCCGGGTTGAGAAGAAATGCACATTTTCTTAATCCCATCCATTACAGTTGCCATTCCAGAGGTCAATAAGGGACAGGGTCTGTCCCTCAGGTCTGCGTTTTCACCCTTCAAATCACTTGTCTCTTCTGAAAGAGTCTGTGTGATGGGGAACAGATGAACAAACAAAACAGGAGATTTCAGTGGGTTTAGGGGCTTGATTGTCGATTTTATATAGCAGTAGTTTCTACTCTATGGACTTAATGGTGTCCAGGGATATGAAAGCTTTCCAAAGAAGTCTAATAAACAGCAAATAGTAGGTCGCCAGCCCCTCTACGTAATTGGTTGAGCTCATCCTGACAACCACCAAGTAGATGTTCACGTACAGCAAATAAGTAGCCGTCCCCAAAAGAACCCTGTTTGGCTCTGATGGGGTTACACATCCACTTCTGGACAAGTCATATTGTTGAGGGAGCTGACATCCTGTACCACCTAGGGCCGGGTGATTGACAGCTTCAGCTGGAAAGGATGGTTCCTGGAGGGAAAGGTTTGTTTTCAGAAAAAGGTAGGTAGAATAAAGACAGACAAAAGCCAAAGGAATCCACTCCAGAGTCCCTGTGTGTGTGTGTGTGTGTGTGTGTGTGTGTGTCTCCATGCACGGGCAAACTCAAATCCCATAGCTCATACCAGCCACAGTCCCACCCCTTATCATCCCTAAGCATCATCTAAGACTTGGGTTCTAGGCCTTTCTCTGACATATATTAACTGTCTGATCCTGAGCCTTAGTTTCTTCATTTGTAAAATGAGGCTATTGTTAGTCCTACCACTTACTTGTGAGATGCTTTTCTGAAGACCCTGTCAGCCCTGCATCAATGGTGGCAAACTAGCTGCCCTCAGACTCTGCATCAGCAAGCTTAAACTGATTTACAACAGTGAGACATGAGCTATTTCAGTTAGGAACTGCGTTCTGCTGCTAATTTCAGAGCCCTGACGGCAATGGCTTACAACATTAGAGAGTGTATTTCAGGGGCGCCTGGGGGGCTCTGTCGGTTAAGCACCCAACTCTGGCTCAGCTCATGACCTCACAGTTCTTGGGTTTGAGCCCCCGCCTCAGGCTGTATGCTGACACCTCAGAGCCTGGAGCCTGCTTCGGATTCTGGGTCTCCCTCTCTCTCTGCCCCTCCCCCGCTCACTCGAGTGTGCTCGCGTGCACTCTCTCTCTCTGTCTCTCAAATATAAATAAACATTAAAAAAATTTTTTTTAAGTGTATTTCACTGCTTTGTAAAAGAAGCCTGGAGATAGGCAATCCAGGGCTGGTATGGCAACTCCACAAAATCATCAGGGACAGAGGTTCTTTAATCTCCTCCCCTCAATCCTCCATAGTTCAACATGGCTGCTAGGGCTCTAGCAATCACTCCCAAATTCCAGGCAACAAGAAAACAGAAGTGGAGGAAAAGGGTAAAAAGCGGCCTGGTCCCAACTCTCTATTCTTCTTTTAATTTTTTTTTTCAATGTTTATTCATTTTTGGGACAGAGAGAGACAGAGCATGAACGGGGGAGGGGCAGAGAGAGAGGGAGACACAGAATCGGAAGCAGGCTCCAGGCTCTGAGCCATCAGCCCAGAGCCCGACACGGGGCTCGAACTCACGGGCCGCGAGATCATGACCTGGCCGAAGTCGGACGCTTAACCGACTGCGCCACCCAGGCGCCCCTCTATTCTTCTTTTAAAAAGGTGTTTCATGGGGCGCCTGGGTGGCGCAGTCGGTTAAGCGTCTGACTTCGGCTCAGGTCGTGATCTCGCAGTCCATGAGTTCGAGCCCCATGTCAGGCTCTGTGCTGACAGCTCAGAGCCTGGAGCCTGTTTCAGATTCTGTGTCTCCCTCTCTCTGAGCCTCCCCCGTTCATGCTCTGTCTCTCTCTGTCTCAAAAATAAATAAAGGTTAAAAAAAAAGAAATAAAAATTTAAAAAAGGTGTTCCAGAAACCGCGTTTAACAAATTCCCCTTTAGCTCCTCAGCCAGAAATTAGTCACGTGGCTGCAGCCAGGCTGCAGGAGCAGTGGGGGGAAAGGGTTGCTTCTCAGAGCACACTGCCAAACCGAATAAAAGGAGGGATCTGTTCCTCCAAAAGAGCGCAAAATGAGTCTGAGAGAGGCAACTAAAAGTCTGTGACAGGTTCAAGTAGAGAGATTCGAGGGAGTGGTTTAGAAGCAGTTATCACCAAGGAAGCAAGAGATGATAGGATCTGGGCTAAAGCTGCGATCATCGTAATAGTAGAAAATTACAGCGTGATCTAGGTGGTGAGATTGACAGGAGCTGACAGTGGATAGACTGAGGGTGGACTGTGGGAGAGAAGGCACTGGTAAGGGTTCAGAGGCGAGGTTTCGTTTGCTTGCAAATACAGCCAGGGTGATACAAGGCTGAATGTGTAGATGGCTGAATGGACAGATACGATCTTTTAGAGTCTGTTAATCTTTTACATTTTTATAGCACTATACAAATTAAATATTGTCTTTCTATTCTTTCATTTATTTATCTAAGTAATATTTATTGCATACATGCGAATTTCCAGGCGTGTTCTGGGCTCTAGGGGTGCACATGCGAATTTCCAGGCATGTTCTAGGCTCTAGGGTACAGGCTAGAGGCTGTATTGGTCCACTAGGGGGCGCCATAACACAATACCGCAGAGCGTGTGGCTTATCCAATGGAAATTATTCTCACCGTTCTGGAGGCTAGAAGGCCAAGCTCCAGATGTCTCACCTGGGTGAGACCTCTCTTCCTAGCTCATAGACATCCCTTTTCTTACTGTGTCCTCACATGGGTTTTCCTTGGTGTGAGGGCTGAGAGAGAAAGAGAGATCGCGATCTTTGGGGTCTCTGTTTCTCCTGATGAGGACATCAGTCCGATTGGATAGGTCCCCACCCTTATGACCTCATTTATCTTTGATTACCCCCTTACAGGTCATGTCTCCAAACACAGCCGCATTAGGACTTCAACCTATGAATTTTGGGGAGACACGTATCAGTTCCTAACAGAGGCTATAAGGAAGAGATCGTAAGTTAAGACGGATATTTATTGCTCTCTCCTCACCATGCAGAGGTCAGATCCGGTTGGGGAGTCTGTTCTGTATGTCATCGGAGGACTTGGGCTCCTTCTGTTTTGCGGCTTAGCCATTCTCGCAGGTGTGGTTCTGAAGTGACTTGTCCTCACCGCATCTGAGTTTAGCCTGCAGGAAGGGGGCACTCATTTCCAGGCAAGATCTGGAAGTTAAAGGACTTTAATTCACCACCTACTGGCAATTGCTTCGATGCACTGCCTTGTCTAGCTGCAAGGGAGGCTGAGAAACGTGCTCTCTAGTGGGTCAACCGCACACCCAGCAAATGCCACGTGGAGGTGGGGGTTCTGTCACTGAAAGGATATAGGGAAGGGTGGCTGATGGGCAAAATGGCAGCTTCTGCCAGCCGCAGTGAAAAAAAGACCTGCCCTTCGGCGCTTACGTTGTAGTGGGGACAGGTGGAGAGGAAAATAAGCAAAGACACGACCAAAGCACTCCACAGTCGTTTTCCGGTAGTAAATCTGACCCTGTTTTCCCCAATGACCATCCAGATATTGTCGTGCCACACCACATCACTCCCTCAGCCTCGTAGCCAGAGCTTTCACACCTGCTGCTGTCCCCTTTGCCTTTGTGCATCCAGTTTTCTGTCTCTTCTGATACAAAAGGAATAAATAGCAAGTGAAACCTAGTGTGTGGGATGGTGAGCGGGAACAAAGGGAGAAATAAAGCTCAGAAGATGAACAGGCACTGCCCTGTGTCCTGAGGGGAGGGTGCTGCTATTTTACATTTACTTTATTTATTTATGTATTTATTTTTGAGAGAGAGAGAGAGAGAGAGAGCACACGCAGGAGAGGGGCAGGGACACAGAATCCAAAGGAGGCTTCACGGGCTAAAGGCGCTGAGCTGTCAGCACAGAGCACAGCACGGGGCTCGAACCCATGAGCCATGAGCTCATGTCCTAAACCGATGTCAGAGGCTTCACTGACTAAGCCACCCGGGTGCCTGAGTGTGTTGCTGTTTTAAATAAAGTGGTCACAAATTCCTTCTTGATTAACTTCTGCAGCTACAAACAAAGCTGTGGGTACCACAGCCCACCGACCCAGCAGGTGCGGGGCAACTCTACCTGTCACCAACAGATGGCGGGAGAGGTCTCCAAGCTAGGTCATTGCGCTGGGAAGCCTTCAATGTTTTCTGCTGAGTTTAGAGGTGATTTTGCTGGAAGGCCATAAGACCCGCAGAGCCCCTAACCCTGCAAAGATTTTGCTACTCCCCTCAAACAGGTACCTCAAAATTAAAGATAACTCAGACCATCAATTTAGTTTTTCTCATGAAGGCTATCTTTTAAAAAAACCAAATAATGATTTTTTTTTTCCTAAGAAATTTGAAGACCAGTTTTTCTGTAGCCCTAAGTACGTGTTTTGTGGGCAGTAGGTGACCCAGCTAGTTTTTACAGCATTATTAGTCACAATGATATTCTATCAGGACAAAGGAGCAAATATTCAAAGCGCTTATAAGAGAGGCATCCAGCTACAGTGGGGAAGAAGATAAAATTCAACTTTGCATAGACATATTCACATCACTATGTGGCACTTTGGTAGGACTTAGGAACAAATATGCCTTACACATTGTTGGTATGCATATCACAGAGTAGTCGAACATGGCGTTTATGTGTAGAAAAGACAACTAAGAGTCAATTTATTACATTTACAAGTGCAAAAACCTAGTTCTTAAGCTTTGGAGTTCAGCTTAGAAATTCTTTTATTTTACGTATCCATCTAGGTTTTAGCAATTACTTTTTAAAAACTGTTAAATAATGTTGGCTTCATCTTCAGGCAATTAAAAGCCTTCAAATACTTTCTACGGTATTTATACGTTTCATGAAATTTGTCTTAAGTCCTTCAATTATCTGACTAAAGCAAACCTTTCTGAGTACTTAAATATGCAAACATATAATATAAATATTACATAAATCAGTGGCATTGAGTTCTTTTAGGGTTGTCTGGAGGCTCAGTCGATCAAGCGCCAACGTCAGCTCAGGTCGTGATCTCATAGGTGAGTTCGAGCCCCACGTCGGGCTCTGTGCTGACAGCTCAGAGTCTGGAGCCTGTTTCGGATTCTGTGTCTCCCTCTCTCTCTGCTCCTCCCCTGCTCACTCTCTGTCTCTCTCTCTCAGAAATAAACATTAATAAAAAAATTTTTTTATAAAGTTCTTTTAAATATCCCCAAATAGAAAATTAATCCAGGGGGCGCCTGGGTGGCTCAGTTGGTTAAGCGTCCGACTTCGGCTCAGGTCCTGATCTCACGGTCCGTGGGTTCGAGCCCCGCGTCAGGCTCTGTGCTGACAGCCCAGAGCCTGGAGCCTGCTTCGGATTCTGTGTCTCCCTCTCTCTCTGACCCTCCCCCATTCATGCTCTGTCTCTGTCTCAAAAATAAATAAACATTAAAAAAAAATTAAAAAAAAAAATTAATCCAGGATGGCTGTAATGTAAAATTACTAATTTAAATCAAGTACTCGATGGCATGTTTTAAACTGGCATTATACGCTACCATGCTCATGGTTCAAATGTGTAAAATCATGGCAATTATAGAAGCTATTAAATGTTTACAAATCCCTAACACAAAAATCTTAACACAATGGTTCTGATTTCCTTAAGCATTTTTATATCTTAAGTCCGACTGTTAGCGTGAATAAAAGCTGTGCCTCCTACACCGTGTTATAGACCCTGGGATTCCCATTGGCAGATCAGGAGCAGGAGACAATCAGCATGGTTCTTCTCACTCCACCTAGGGAAACCTTCTGTATCTAGTTATTTCCTGTTGCTGCTGTAACAGATTGCCTCAGGCCAGGTTTAGAACAATACACATTTATTATCTGGAGTTCTGGAGGTAAGACATCTAAAATGGGTCAGTAGGGCTGTGTTCCTTCCGGAGGTTCTAGGGGAGAATCCATTTCCTTGCTTTTCCAGCTTCCAGAGGCCACCTATGTCCCTTGGCTCCTGGCCCCTCCCTCCATCTCTGAAGCCAGCAGTGGTGGCATGAAAAGTAGCATCTTCAGGGCGCCTGGGTGGCTCAGTCAGTTAAGTGTCTGACTCTTGATTTTAGCTCAGCTCATGATCCCAGGGTCATGAGACCGAACCCCGCATTGGGCTCTGCACTGACAGTGCAGAGCCTGATTAGGATCCTCTCTCTCTCTGCCCCTCCCCCCTCAAAATAAATAAACTTAAAAAAAAAAATGAAAAGTAGCATTTCCAAATTTCTCCCTATGACCTCTGCTTCCATCATTACAACAGCCTTTTCTGACTTTGACTCTCTTGCTTCCTTCTTGATTGCATTGGGCCCACCAGATAAGCCAGGGTATTTTCCTTGTCTTGAGATCCTTAACTTAATCGTATCTGCAAAGCCCATGTGATATGTAAGGTAATCCCCGGTGAGATGTTTGGAGATTGGGACGTGGTCATCTTTGGGGGTCATGGTTCTGTCTGTTATACCTTCTCCATGCAGTTCAGGACCAGAGGTTTTGGTCCAATGTTGACTTGATCGTCCAAATCCCAAATGGGCCACACTGGCCTTTGTGTCAATGACCCTTAACTTTAAGACAGGACTGTTCCCATAGCCCATGTTCCTGGATTTGAATTCTCCATGTTCTGCCTAATTTTTTCCACTCACATTCCAAAGTCTGCAACAAATGGCTTGGTTGGATTTTGCACACAGCTCTTATATATAGATACGTTTCTGTCTTGGTCCAAAGGCTTTTGAACTCGACAGGAATTCTGTGTTTTCACATGTACTTCCTGGGACACAGAATTCTTATGATACAGAGGCAATAGCACACTGACTTCTGGTTTCTCTTATACTTGGATATCTCTGAACCGCCCTAGAGAATCAAAGGTCCCCCCCCTTTATGATGGCTTTTTAGGACATACAATGATATGTACAGAAATCTAGGGGCGTCTGGGTGGCTTAGTCGTTTAAGTGTCTGGCTCAGTTTCGGCTCACGTCATGACCTCATGGTTCGTGGGATCCGGCCCCGTGTTGGGCTCCACACTAACAGTGCCAAGCCTGCTGGGGATTCTCTCTCTCCGTCCCTCTCTGCCCCTCTCCCGCTTGCATGCTCTCTCTCTCTCCCTCTCACTCGCTCTAAATAAATAAATAAATAAATAAATAAACTTCAAAAAAGACAAAGAAAAGAAAACCACAGAATGACTCCAAAGCTGACATTCAGTTAGTGTGCCTTGATCCACCTGCCCCTGTCTCTCTCTCTCTCTCTCTCTCTCTCTCTGCCCAGGAGGGGGACCCTCTTTTGGAGTTTCCTTCTTCCCACACAGCCTGAGCCTCTCCGGGCAGCATCGTTTCCCACACTCCACCAACTCCAGCACTTAACCTCTGCCTATTGTCGTCTATGGTCAGTACCCACAGGCTCTAGAACAAGTGGGATGGCTTGCTTGGTTCCTCCACTCCCGGCTGGGTAACCTTGGACATGTTGCCTCCACTACCCAGCCTCCCTTTCCTCTTCATGTCGTGAGGGATAATAGTGGCTCCCGTGCTATTTGGTTGCCGAGAGGATTCAATGTGCGAATACATTTAAAGCATTTAGAACATTACCTGGCATGGAGTAACTGCTCGGTGTCTCTGAGCTATTAGAAAATATATGTAAAACATTAATAAAGGCTATGTACAATCTATACGTTAATTTGGGAAGGGCTACTGTGGAGAAGGTACAAAGGTATTGACTCAACTTTTCGCCTCAACTCCATGTCCTATAGGTTAGAAAACTAGGTTTTTGTGTACGTCCCCTTGTGTATTCCATTTGCTCACAAAATCCTACAGTTCTTTGCTTCCTTTTCCAAAACGTAGGAAGCAAGAATTCTAGACTCTAGACTGCCTTCACGCTGCAACATCAGCTCCTTCCTGGGTCTCCAGCCTGCCAGTCTGCTTGCCAAATTTTGGACTTGCCAGCCTACACAATCGCATAAGCCATCAAGACAAATCTCTCTTTAGATAGTATAATAGTGTATATTGTCTATCTCTATATATAGTTTTGTTTTTGTTTTTTAAAATGTTTATATATTTATTTTGAGAGAGAGAGAGAGAGAGAGAGCATACTAGTGGAGGGTCAGAGGGAGAGAAAGAGAGAGAGAGAGAGGGAGAGAGAGAGAGAGAGAGAGAGAGAGAGAGAGAGAGAGAGAATCCCAAGCAGGCTTCATGCTCAGCACAGAGCCTGATGTGCGGCTCGATCCCACCACCCTGTGATCATGACCTGAGCTGAAATCAAAGTCAGATGGTTAATGGACTGAGGCACCCAGGTGCCCCTCTGTATATTCTGTACAGATATCTATATCTGGTTGATATCTCCTATTGGTTCTCTTTTTTCTGGAGACTATTATACTGTATGACAGGCCAGAGCTGCTCTTTTGCCCAACTTCAGAGGGTCCCGTTCACCCTGAGCCCTGTGCTTTGCATGTGTCCTTTCATGGAAACCTCATGTCTGCCCTCTGGGGGAACCACTGTTTTTATTTCCATTTAAAAAAAATTTTTTTTTTCAACGTTTATTTATTTTTGGGACAGAGAGAGACAGAGCATGAACAGGGGAGGGGCAGAGAGAGAGGGAGACACAGAATGGGAAACAGGCTCCAGGCTCTGAGCCATCAGCCCAGAGCCCGACGCGGGGCTCGAACTCACGGACTGCGAGATCGTGACCTGGCTGAAGTCGGACGCTTAACCGACTGCGCCACCCAGGCGCCCCTTTATTTCCATTTTAAAGCTGAGGACATGGAAGGTTGAGTCTGACAGCCTGACTCCCAGGGTCTGAAGCACTTGGGGCAGGCGGGATCCAAAGCCAACATCTCCTCCCTCCTGAACCACTGAGTTTCCACACAAGGAAGAGGAAATTTCGAACCTTGCTGCACATGAGCAAGCAGAGAAAGAAAGAAAATGTTCCCCCGCCCCCCCCCGCCCCGGAACACTTCCTGTGAGTGTTCGACTGTGTCCTGAACAAGACACAACAGTTAAGAGCCACAGGGCCCCTGAGAAGTCAGGATGAAGTCAGTTTCCCGTTAATTAGTAAGACTTCCCTCCTCTTCCATTTCTCTTTGTGGCTCACCTTTTCATACGACTGAGAAGCCCTTAAAGATGGCGGCCTCAGCGTCCTATCCAGCTTGCTGCCTGACCAGCAGCCCGGTTCCAACAGGGAAAGGTTGGGAGAGAAACGCTGGGCTCATTTGCATTCCCTCGACACAGTGACACGGTGTCTGAAATAAAACCTCTTTGTCTGGGGCAAGAGCCAAGCTCTTCCCTCGACAGCTGTCTGGTGCAGAGACCTGTGGCTTTTAAGAGGCCCAGTGTTGTCTGAAGTGAGGTTTATTTTCCATCTCTGCCCAGGTATTAGACCAGTTAGGAGCTCAAGTGTTAAAAGCAATTGCTTGGCCAGTCTGGGCTAACCCCGGGGTTCGCAAATCCATGCTTCTTGCACAATTTACAAAATATTTTCTTTGTAGTTGTCTTTGAAGCCCAAGTGGGACTAATGGCTTTAACTACCAGCCTACATGTTTCAAAGCGATTTCCACATCAGGAAGCCATTGTCGGCTTCCCCAAACACTTAATTGGTATAGGATGTGAGCCGTTCTGAAAGGGCAAGCTTCTGTTCCAGTCCCGATCTGCTGCCCAGATAGGAGCAGGTTTTCAGCAGCAATTTCCACCTCTGCCTCCTCGTGTGTGCTAAATCATTTATGGCTCCATTTTTCTATGGAATAAAAGGTTTCCCTGGTAATGAACATGCCTTCTAGTCATCGCCAGTGCCTAAGAAATAGACTTGGCTCCGCGGTCACAGAGACCAAAGTGCTCTGCGTTGGCGCGAGGTCCCAGAGGAAGGGCGTCAAAACCGTCTTGGCGAGCGTGTGGCGGTGAAGAGTACAGTCTCTCAAATCTGGACAACTTGCATACTTTTCTAGACCTCCACTTCCTCGTTTGTAAGTCATTTGTAAGTCGGGGCAATCATGGCATTGATCTCATGCCAATGTGGCACATCCAACACATCACCCCAAAACTTTGCAACATAAAACAATGCACACGTTTATCTCACAGTAGCGTCTGCGGATCAGCGACCCAGGTAGGACTTAGCTGGGTCTGAGACCCCTTCCGAGTGTCCTACAGGCTCCACTCAAGACGTTGGCAGGGGCTAAAGTCAGTTCTAGGTTGACTAGGGGGCATCCGCTTCCAAGTTCATGCCCACAGTTGTTGGCAGGATTCAGCTCCCAGGAGGCTGGTGACCAGATGCTACCCTCAGTTCTTGCCAGTGGATCTCTCCGTAGATCCAGAGCGGATCTCTGATCGGAGTGAACAAGCAGAAAGAGCCAGAAAGAGAGTGCCGGCAAGGTGGATGTCATAGTCCCTTATAACCTAATCTAGGAGGAGGGATCCTATCCCTTTGGCTGGGTTCTATTCACAAGAAGCAAGTCCTTAGCTAATTTCAAACATCATGAGCTTTTACTCCTAGATTCTTCTAAAAAAGAGACATTCTCCTCCTTAACCACAGTGCCTTACGACCTCTAAAGTAATTAAAATAATTCCTTTATTTATTGTATTTTTAAAGTTTATTTATTTGTTTATTTTGAGAGAGAACGAGAGAGAACAAGTGAGGGCGGGAGCATGGGAGGGACAGAGAGAGAGAGAGAGAGAAACCCATGCAGGCTCCACACCGTCAGCGCAGAATCCGACTCGGGGCTGACACTCACAAACGGTGAGATCGTGACCTGAGCCGAAATCAAGAGTCAGGTGCTTGACCAACTGAGCCCCCCAGGCGCCCCGAAAATAATTCCTTACATCACCTAAGTTCCTGTTCCTATCTTAAAATGTTTTCAGTTATCCCTGCAATTTCCCTTATGCATAGTTTATTGGAACGACGATCCATTAACATCCACCCACTGCATAAATTTGACTGTGATATCTTTTAACTCTCTTTCAATCTCCAACATCATCCTCCCCTTTTTCGTGCCATCGATTGGTTGCAAAGAAGGGAGGCCAATGGCTCCACCAGCTGGATTTATCTGAGTGCTTCCTTGTGATATCCTTGAACTTGTTCGTTTATCTGCTGTATGTTTATGTTCCTATAAACTAGATGTTAGATTTAAAGAATTATATTCAGCAAACTATTTCATCAGTGACAGAGTATCATCCAATTTCTATTTTACTAGGAGGCACGCAATGGCTGCTTCTGCCACTACTAATGATTTTAGGATTAATCAGAGTGGTGTTTTTAACATGTTTTTTCACTCCTTTGCCTAAAGCCCTGGAAGGGCAACCCATTCATTATGCTTAAGATAAATCCAGGCCCCTTACCGTAACCTGGCTCTGGGCTAATTCTTCCCCTGTTTGTCACTATACCTCCACTGCAGTGAGTCCCCTTACCTCACACTTGCCAAGATGATTCTCAATTTAGGACCTTTGCACTACCCGCTTGGGACACTCTTCCCCTAGAGCTTTGCATGGCTGATTACTTCTCACCCCTTCTCAACAGCCCTCCTTCCCAAACCACTCTCTAATCCATAGTCCTGTTTTATTTTCTTTTGCTATTTACCACAATTTCACCTTTTTTTTTTTTTTTTTTTTTTTTTGCTTGCGTTATTTCCGTATGTGTTTCTGGGTTTATTGCCTGACTTCCCATACTGGAAAAGAAACACCTCCTGGTCAGAGACCGAGTCCTGGTTACTTACTACCGCACCCCCACCCCTTGGCACAGTGCCAAGCACCTAGTCAATGCTCCATCAACTGAGCAAATAGATCAATCTTACCAGGCGGTTTGTGTTAAGATACATAACCTCTAAGACACCGCTCTGCTGAGAGTAAAAATAGCCCCGTCCCTATCTGTACTTCTGCAGCTGAGGGGTTTGGTTTTGGGGCGTATAATGCTTTCCCACCACAGACCATTGCTGCTCTTCAACGCCCGCGGCACAGACCAGAAGTCTTGGCGTTACCTGCAACCCCGTTAAAAAGTCAGAATCTTTCAGCCCCAGCGCAAACCTACTCAATCAGAAGCAGTATTTAACCAGATGCCCAGGTGGTGAGTGCATTTTAAAATCTGAGAAGCCCTGGTCTGTTAGTTTCTCCTCCCCACCCTACCTTCCAGCTATACCCAATTATACCCAGCTATACCTTGATGGCCCATCCCCGGAAGCAGCTTCTGGTGCCTCCTGAACTATTTACCGAAAGGCTTATCTTCCCTTGCTCCTTCCCGCCAGATTTCATTCTGTTTATAAATATGGAAGCTGAAATGTAAACCACGTTGAAATCCTTCTCCCAAAGGCCTGCCATCCCGGTAAGACTTTTTTACATTTGCCGCTATCTCTTGACCTATCTTAGGCAAACAGTTTTAAATGTTTTTGCTCGTGTCTTGGGTTTAGTTTTTCCTTTCATCTTGCCTGGTAAGCAGATGGAGGCTAGCATGTGTGGTTTTTTTTTGTTTGTTTGTTTGTTTTAATTTTTTTTTCAACGTTTATTTATTTTTGGGACAGAGAGAGACAGAGCATGAACGGGGGAGGGGCAGAGAGAGAGGGAGACACAGAATCGGAAACAGGCTCCAGGCTCCGAGCCATCAGCCCAGAGCCTGACGCGGGGCTCGAACTCACGGACCGCGAGATCGTGACCTGGCTGAAGTCGGACGCTTAACCGACTGCGCCACCCAGGCGCCCCTAGCATGTGTTTTTAAAGCATGAAGCTTTCGCCGTGTTTCTTAAACGCGGGTTGAAGTCGCATACCGCCCCCGCCACGGAATTCGGACCGGATCCCGGCGGCCTCGTCGCAAAGCCTGGGCTGTTAACCTCTGCAGCAGGGGTGTCCACAGAGTGTGGTTTACCAAAGTGCTCTTTGTCCAGGCTTTTCTTCGGTCGTTCCTTCTTTTGCAAGGCATGTGAGGATGTTGGAGCCTTTTGGCCCTTCAGAAGAGAACGTGAAATGAGTACACAAGTAACCCCACAAGGGTGAGCCCTGTAAATGGTGTAACACATGCTTTGAGTGCATTGGAGACTTTGGGAAGGAGGCAGAGGTCCTTGAAGAGCAGAAGACCCAGGAAGTCTGGGTCCGAGGGCCGTCCCGGAACCCTTCTGTCCAACTTTGTTCAGCATCTTGGCTGTGTTCCACACCGTCCCTGAACTTCTGTCTTTTAGGATATAGTAAGAGCCCAGGAATCATACAGGACCTCGGGTCAAAGAGTGTTCACCTCCACTCAACATTTTCCTGATCATTTGCTAAACGCAGCACAGGGCCCGAGGAGGGAAAGCACCATAGGAAATTAACATCACAATACCACTCTTGGGCTTATGTTCTAATGGGAGATAAAAGAGGTAAATAATGTCTAAAGTGCTTGATGGCTTGGGGGTACAGAAAACACTATTGTGACGTGTATCGTGGTTTTAGAAATTAACAATTCATCTGGGTGCCTGCGTGGCTCAGTTGGTTAAGCGTCCAACTTTTGATTTCTGCTCAGGTCATGATTTCATGGTTCATGAGTTCAAGCCCGGAATCAGGGTCTGCCCTGACAGCATGGAATCTGCTTGGGATTCTCTCTCTCTCTCTCTCTCTCTCTCTCTCTCTGCCCCCACCCCCCGCTCACACATGTGCACGCTCTCTTTCTCTCTCAAAAATAAATTAAATGAACATTAAAAAAAAAAGAAATTAACAATTTAAAAAAATTGTTAAGAAAGCAAGGGTTTAAGCTCAGCTTATACATTTACTTTTAAGCCTGAAACACGTGAGCCATCATTTCTAAAGGCCATTTGGAAAATGTCTGATTGCATTTGCAAACTTAATTAAGCCACATTTATAAATTTTGTGCATTCAGTTTCATTTTTTAAGTAGCTCATTTGTGTTATTGACAAATCTTCCTAGGTGCTTAAGTAATTTTTATAAAGCTATTAAATTAAGCTAATAAATATAGTGATTCTTAAAGCATCTTAATGTTCTAACGTTATATGTAAACTTCATAAGATTTCAAATTAAAATCCTAAGTCAGGATCCATTATTACTCAATTACATATTTTAAATGGCTGCTACTAGGCTGATCTGTTCATTCTAATAGATCAAATTACTGTAAACAAAGTAAGCACATAGAGGGTGCCTGGGTTGCTCAGTCGGTTAAGGTCCGACTTCGGCTCAGGTCATGATACCGCGGTTCCTGAGTTCAAGCCCTGCGTCAGGCTCTGTGCTGACAGCTCAGGCCTGGAGCCTGCTTCAGATTCTGTGTCTCCCTCTCTCTCCACCCCTCCCCCACTCACACTCTGTCTCTGTCTCTATCTCAAGAATAAATAAACATTAAAAAAAAAAGAATTTAAAAATAAAATAAAATATTAATCTATGGATTTAATTATCTTAAACCGTTTTATAATTAATTGTACTTTTCCTAAGGGTAGTAATATGCTTAACCTTTAAGGAACAATGATGTCAACCCCTCCAGGTTACGGGTGGGGGGGTGGTGCCTTCCAGGTTCATTGAGTATCATGAGGATATTGCTAGGTAATTGAAGTGTCATGTGATACCTCAACCCCTTTTTAAGCACTGTCTAAAGAAGAAAGTGGTGGCTTCACTCCTCTTAGAGTCCCCTGTAATTCATGACTCTTCACCCAGATGGCCACATTGTTGGTGTTATATTTCATTTACAGATAAGTACATCTATTCCTAGATCTAAAAGACTTGTGAACCTGACCAGAATATTTTTTTTTTTCTTTCCCCTTCATAGTCCTAAGGCCACACAACATTTACAGCTTTCTAATTATGTTGTGAATATCTCTCAGAGGGATGTGGAATTTTTTTGGAAGTTTATTTATTTTGAGAGAAAGAGAGCACGAGCAAGCAGGGGAGGGGCAGAGAGAAGGCGAGAGAAAGAATCCCAGCAAGCTCTGTATTGTCAACACAGTGCCTGATGCGGGGCTCGAACCCACAAACCACGAGATCGTGACCTGAGCTGAAGTCGGAGGCTGAACCAACTGAGCCACCCAGGAGCCCTGAAGGGTGAGGAATTTTTAAGCACTGTGTCCAAGGTCATTCTTTTGACATGGAGTGCACTATGAAGGGAAGAAAAGTAAGGCAGGGGTTAGAAAAAGGAGGGTTAGAAAGTAAGGACTGAGTGCTGTTTTATAGGGTGGTTTGAGATGGTCTCTGGGAGGAGGTGACACAGGATCAGAGACTGAATGATGGAAGGGACTGAGGCCACGAAGATATCTGGCAGGGTAGTGTTTCAGGTAGAGAAAAGAGTAGAGGCAAAGGCCCTGAGGTAGGCGTGTGCTTGGCTTTTTAAAAGAACAGCAGTGGAGCCCTTGGGTTAGCTCAGGCGGTTAAGCAGGCGACTCTTGATTTCAGCTCAGGTAATGATCTCTCAGTTCCTGAGTTCAAGCCCCATATCGGGCTCCACACTGACAGTGCAGACCTGCTTGGGATTCTCTCTCTCTCTCTCTCTCTCTCTCATTCTCTCTCTCTCAATGAATAAACTTTAAAAATATTAAATAAATAAATAAATGAGCAGCAGGGAATCCAGGTTTGGGCTATATACTTGGGGCAGGAGGAGTGGGATGAGATGAAGTCAGAGAAGGGGCAGGATGATATGGGGACAGTCTATACATTATCCACAGAGTAAGGCTCCTCAATTCTCTTTCCAGTCAGCGAGGAAGTCATTTGACCTAGCTTAAGGTTTCCAAAACTTTCTCTGGCTGCTACCAGTTGGAAAACACAATGGGATTTAACAGGGATTTAACAGGGATTAAAGCAAATAAACCAGTTAGGAAGAAGCTCTTAAACCGGTCCCGCCCAGGGCTGGCTTCAGCCACACTGACTACTGAAATTTGGTGCCATACGAAGAAGATGAGTGCGACCCCCGCGCGGGGGGAGACACGCAAAATAGTCCCATGCAGAAAGCATGGCGGCCTGTAGTACCAATGGACATTGGGCCAAGTGACTGGATTTCATTTTCGAGGCAGGGCCCACACGATTGGCCGAGGGCTGGGAGAGCGGCGGAGGAACGGGAAGAATGACGTGGCTGGTTTCAGAGATGGGCCAAGTAGCAGGTGGAGTGACAGCGGTCAGCTCAGTGGAGGGCAAGTCAAGGCCCAACTGGGCGCGTGAACCCGGAGCGCAAGGCGGCGGCTGGTTTCATCCTGGCTGTCACCTCTGATCTCCGCCCCCAACCTCCAGACTGAATGTCCCCTGCTCTTTGGTTCCTCCCGGGATGTCTAAGGGGCATCTCTGCCTCTCAGCAAAAAATGGTTATTATCTGTAAGCACTGGCTGTCCTGGGTGTCTGGCCGATGGAGGGAAGAGGAGAT
Organism: Herpailurus yagouaroundi; assembly: GCF_014898765.1. NCBI lineage: Eukaryota > Metazoa > Chordata > Mammalia > Carnivora > Felidae > Herpailurus > Herpailurus yagouaroundi. The sequence goes on from NW_024412444.1 coordinate 4,611,870, forward strand.
ACATGGTGTATATTCTCCTAGGAAAAGGAAGTAAATCTGGGTGCCTTTTCAGAATTTCTTGTCCCGTTTGCAGTGCAACTTCAGAGGCTAATGTACCCCCGCCAAAATTCCAGCTCCGGGCTGATCCAACCTGGGTAAAATGTTTGGATGTATGTAGAGTTAGACGCCAAAACACGGGTCGGCGTCCCTTGACTATGTCTTCCAGGGCTTCCCGATGCCTCCCGCACGCAGGCCTGTTAGTTCCCTAGAGCTGCCGTGACAGATGGCCACACACTGGGTGGCTTAAAATAGCAGAAATCCAGGGGCTCCTGGGTGGCTTGGTCAGTTAAGTCTTGCTTCAGGTCCTGATCTTGCAGTTGGTGAGTTCGAGCTCCGCGTCGGGCCCTCTGCTGTCAGCAAAAGAGCCTGCTTCAGATCCTCTGTCCCCCTCTCTCTCTGTCCCTTTCCTGCTCATGCTTTCTCTCTCTCAAAAATAAGTAAATATTAAAGCGCGCGCGCACACACACACACACACACACACACACACACACACCAGAAATCTATTCTCTCATGGTTCTGCAGGCCAGAAGTCAGAAATCCAGCTGGGAGCAGGGCCATGCTCCCTCTGGATGCTCTAGGGGACAACTATTCCTTTTTAATTCTAGCTTCCGGTAGCTGCTGGCCTTCCTTTGGCTCTTATCAGCCCAGTCTCTCTGCTTCTGTCTTCACATGACCTCCTCTGTTTCTGTGACTTCTTTTCTGTGCCTCATATGGACCCTTGTTACTGGATTTAGGTATGCTACAGACCGAGGGCTCATGTACCCCCCGAAACTCCTGTTGGAACCTAATCCCCAACATGACAGTATTAGGAGGTGGGGCCCTTGAGGGGTGATTAGGCCACGAGAGTGCATGGGATGAGTGCCCTTATAAAAGGGACCACAGACAGATCCCTTATCCCCTCCACCATGTGAGGACAGACACAGTGATGAGATGGCTGTCTGTGAATCAGGAAGCAGGCTCTCACCAGACATCAAATCTGCTGCACATTGATCTGGGACTTCCCAGCCCCCAGAACTGACAGAAGCAAATATTTGTTATTTATAAGTCACCCAATTTTTGGTGTTTTGTGATTTTTTTAAACGTTTTATTTTTAAGTAATCTCTATACCCAGTGCAGGGCTCCAACCCACAATGTCTATGATCGAGTCACATGTTCTACAGACTGAGCCAGCCAGGTGCCCTTTATGCTGTTTTTGCTGTAGTAACTCGAATAGATTAAAACAGAGTTCCATCCAGATAATCCAGGAAGATCTCATCTGGGCGTCCTGAAATTAGTTCCATCTGCCAAGACCCTTTTTCCAAATAAGGTCACATTCACAGTTCCTGGGGATTGGGATGCGGACATAACTTTGGTCAGGGTATCAGTCAATCCACTAGATTCCTCTAGTATCGCGGATAAAGGAAAAGATGTAACCTCTTCACACACTCAAACACCGATTAATAAATTCAACAAATATTTACTGAGCAGATTATAAGACAAGGCCCTGTGCATATTGTAAGACCAGTCTTTGCAGACACGGAGGTCAAGATAATAGGCCAAGACCTTACAGAGACCTCACGGCCTTGTAAGAGACCCAGGATACAAAAAATAAACGAAAAGAAAACAGCAAAAAAACCCAAAAAAACTCAGCTCCACTAAGAGCATTCATGGTATGCTCACGTACATTATATCATTTAACCCAACCGATTCTGGGCAATAACTATTAGTGTTTCCATTTGCATTTCCATTTCCATTACACTGGGTTTCCTTAAGGTCTGGTCATCTCCGAACCCTCAGACCTGTTAAAGAGCACGAGAATGATAAAATACATCTGAGCCTCGGCAACCCAGGCTCTGTGTCTGGATAGAGAGTGATAACCCTCCACACGTGGGCATCTGAAAAACAACAGTCCCAGTAATTGATTATAATTAAATGCAATACAGAGTTAGGGAGTGGTAGTCTGAACGTAGTAAGCAATGTGGCTTTCCTTTATACTTACTACTTGGTGAGACAGGGGGAATTCTTTTATTTTTCTACTGTGGCTTATGGAGGCAGTCGTGTGGCCGACAGGAGACGGCGGTACCCTCTCGCAACGCGACCCCTGAGCCGAGTGATCCCGGGCACGTTGCTTCCAACCACTTGCTTCTAAAGCCCCCGGTGAGAATGTTTGGACTGAGGTGATCTCTGGGGTTTGTTCTGCCTCTGAAAGGTTGTAACGGCAAGGCTAAATATTTAGTGCTAATTATATTTGTTAGGATACGTGTTCCGTATGGTCAGGCTTAGTTTACATCTTTTATGAGACAGATGAATGAGGTTAATAAGAATAGATAATTAAAAAAAAAATACTGGATTCCCCGAAGGCATTTTACTGTGAATTTAATTATGGAAAGTGCTAATTGTATCTTGAAAGTTGTCCAACTGCTTCATGCACAAAGTAAGGGACAGCTTTTCTTAAGTCAGCCTCACTTCTAAACTCGTACCAGAGATACAGAATAGCTTACTTTCTAGCCATGGAAGGAAAGAGAGTGCCGGTCTTTTCTCAGAGTTGGTCTCTTTCTTGGCCTTTGGCAAATTAATGCCTGTGCCACAGACAAGAAATACGCATTTTTATATACAGCTCCACTATTATCTACCTACAGTATGCTCTCACTGTAGGGCTGTCACTGTGGATGGCATCTTCATTACAAATTAGCCAAAGGCACCCTCTTTCAGAGAGCATGTTCCCACAGACAGCCTGGTGACCAGGTAGCTCTGCATCAGGGTATGGTTGGGCAACTGCAGCTTGGGACGAACTGCGGTCTCTACTCATGGCCTTGGCTATTGTTCAGTGCACACAGTGCCCCACTGACCAAGGCAGTCCTTCTTGGCTCAATCACTTAAACTCTTTATACTCCTCTGAAAAAGTGGCCTATCTTTGTTTTTAAAAAGCCCCTGGTCACTGCTTTGGAGATACTTCCGTTTGGGACTGCAGGCAGAGGGCCTAGAATATTTGAGGGCCTTGGATTAGGAGAGAGAATGACATTTTTGAGGAACAGAGAGAAAAACCGTTGCAGCTGACATTAGCAAACAAGGGAGACAAAATTAGGAGACAAGATTCTAGAGATAGATAGGGGTCATTCTTTAATTTCTAGGCCATTGGCGAGGGGCTTTTCCCCCCTCACCTGTTTTAAGCATTGAGTGATTTAAACAGATCCAGCTGCTCTGTAGAGAATAAATTGTAGGAAGCCTTAATCAGGGTCAAGGGATGCTGGTGGCTTGGGCAAGGCTGATGTTGGAGAAAGAGGAATGGACTTTAGAGATATTTATTTATTTCTTTATTCAAAAAAAATTTTTTTAATGTTTATTTATTTTTGAAGGAGAGAGAGACAGAGCATGAGTGGGGAGGGGCAGAGAGAGAGGGAGACACAGAATCTGAAGCAGGGTCCAGGCTCTGAACTGTCAGCACAGAGCCTGAGGCGGGGCTTGAACTCACCCCTCGTGAGATCATGACCTGAGCCGAAGTCGGAAGTGTAACCGACTGAGCCACGCAGGCGCCCCAGATTTTAGAGATATTTATAAAGTAAAATTGCCCAGAAATGGTAATGGATTGGGTTGAGGAATGCGGGGTAATTTCAAAGGTAAGAATCATAGCTGACATAACACTTTGATATGTTGATTTAATCTGTGGAGGAGGCACTATTCTTTGTCACCTTTTAGAGAAGATGAACTTGAAGTGTGGAAAGATTAAATAACTTGCCCTACGTCCCACAGCAGATTTCAAGCCTGAGAGTTGGGATTTCAAGCCTGAGAGTCTGAGTTTTCTGTCCTTGCTATAAGCCAGTGGTCCTTACCTGGGGATGATTTTGCCCCAGGGGCTGTTTGGCAATATCTGGGGGCATTTATGGCTGTCGCCACCGGGGTAGGGGGATGCTATTGTCATCTAAAGAACGGAAGGAAGCCACGGTTGCCGCTAATGGATTGCTGCTACCCCCAGGACAGCAGCCAGGGTCGGAAGCTCCAGCCCTGACCACTGTGTTCCTCCACCTCTTCTGGGTACTGCCTGGGTTACACCTTAGACAACTCATTTACCAAGACCAGGAGAAGACCAGTTTGAGGGGAACTGTGGGTTGCTTTCTGGATGCATCCAGTTGAAGTCCCTACAGACGCCCAAGATGGGACCCTGTGAGGTACACAGCAGGAGGATGACTGTGTATGAACCAGGAGGAAGGCTTTCGCTACATAGTACATCTGCTGGCACCTTGAACTTGGACTTCTCAGCCCCCAGAACGGTGAGAAATAAGTGTTTCTTGTTAAAAAAACAAAAAACAACAAAACACCCAGGAGCAGATGGCGAATAAATGACTGGCTGCCTGCTGGGATCTGGCATTGGTTGAAGGAGGTTTCTCTTCCCTGGCAACTGGACATACCTAGATACCTGATACATTTTATCTTGTGTGTTTCTACCCCACCCTCTTCCAGAAAGGATGTAAAGCTTCTTAAGAGGATAAGGAATGAACAATAAGGCCATACAAGTGAAAAGGGGGACCAAGAAGGCTTGAACACCAGGGTGGAGATGGAGGGTGGAGCCAGAAACAAAGTCTGAGAGGAACTGAGCCGTCCTTCGGGCCACTGCAGGGTCGTGGCCGGGATTTGACCAGACTGGTGCATCCTGTCTCTGCTGACCTCCCTGGCTGAATATTGCCTCTCTCCAGCGGAGAGACCCTTCGTCTCATCTCTTGGCCTCTCTGTGGTTCAGAAGAAAACTGGATATTCTTACCGTCTTTTAAGTTCCTGGTACATAGTGGGAAAGCAAAAATAGTTGCTCAGAGCATCTCTGGGGATCCAGTTGTGAACGAGACACAGACCTTCCCCTCAGGAGGCTGCCTTTCTAAGGGAGACATCAACCCCAAGGCAGGCATTTGGTGTGGGCGTTCATGGTTGGTTTGGGGTTTTTTGGTGTTTTTAATTTTTTTAATGTTTATTCATTTTTGAGAGAGAGAGAGAGAGAGAGACAGAGTGAGAGTGGGGGAGCGGCAGAGAGAGAGGGAGACACAGAATCCGAAGCAGGCTCCAGGCTCTGAGCTGTCGGCACAGAGCCCGATGTGGGGCTCGAACTCATGAACCGTGACCTGGGCCAGTTAGCCAACTAAGAGTGAGCATGGGCTGTTCCAGGCCCAGGGAACAGCATGGGTGGATATTCCTGTGTGGAAAGAGCCTTGGCCTTTGACAGACCCAAAGGAGGGCCTGAAGCAGGATGAGGGAAGCGAGGCTGAGAGGCAGGAAGTTAGGAAAATGGGCCAGGCCTTGTGAGGCCTAGGAAAGAGTATGGGTTTTATTCCAAGGGAGGAGGGAGCCATGGAAGGATTGGGTGGTAAAGACCCACAGTTGTCTCCGCGTATCCACCCTCCCCTACCCCTTCGCTGATACAACACACCACTCCGTGGGATAGGCACAACTTTGCCAGCCTCCTTTTGCAGATGTGGCCGTGTGACTCAGGCTGGTCACTACAATGGAGGCTGAGGTGTAGCTGTGAAAGGAGGAATGGCCCCTTCCTCGCTGCTCTGTGGAATGTAGACTCAATGGCTGGAGCCCCGACGCCATCGGGGACTTGGAAGCAGCCTTAAAAAAGGAAGCCAGAGACGGAGGTGCCATGAGCTAGACGGAGCCCGGATTCTGACACCACGGAGCGGCCACACCAGTCTTGGGGAGCCTAGCGCCAGATGCTTCTATGGGAAAGGGAAATGTCCGCCTTATTTAGGACACCTTCTCTGACGATTTGTTCCTCTTTGCCTTTCTGCTCCGTTAGTTAGTGAGCCAGCCTTCCATCAAGGCTGCTCGGGCTGCTGTAACTAAACACCACGGACGGGATGACTTAAACATTTATTTCTCACAGTTCTGGAAACTCACAAGTCTACGATCAAGGTGCCTGTAGTTTCCGTTCTTCGTGCAAACCCTGTTCCTCCGTGGCAGAGAACGTGAGCTCTGATGTCTCTTCCTCTTCTTTGATTTATTTATTTATGTATTTATTTATTCATTTATTTATTTTTATGGTTATTTATTTTTGAGAGAGAAGGATAGAGAGAGATAGGGTACGAGTGGGGGAGGGGCAGAGAGAGAGGGAGACACAAAATCTGAAGCAGGCTCCGGGCTCTGAGCCGTCAGCACAGAGCCCGACACGGGGCTCGAACCCGTGAACCACGAGATCATGACCTGAGCCGAAGTCAGACAGCTAATTGACTGAGCCACCCGGGCGCCCCTCCTCCTCTTCTTAAAAGGGCCCTCATCTCATCATGGGGGCCCCGACCTCATAACCTCATCTAAACCTAACTACCTCTCAAGGCCCCACCTCCAAATACATTGGATGTTAGGGCTTTAACATATGAATTATGGGGAGAGGCGTTGAATTTTTGCTTTACGACAACTTCTCTGACACTTCTGGTCACCAAATGGTGGGGTTTGTGTGTTCCCTGCAGCAAGCAATTCGGCAACATCAGCTGAGTATCTTATAATTTCATTCAATTCTGACACTATCTTCCTGGAGATAGGGTCGATCCCACAGACGAAGGGTTCAGCCCATCTGCTTCCGCCCCCTTCAGATGTTAGTTGAAGTAACAGGTCCCCACGTACTCACACCTTCTGTCCACCTTGGCTACAAATTGGAGATTTTCACAACCCCCTCCTCGGGTTAAATTGTGTTGCTAGAGAAGCCCACAGAGCTCACAAAAATACTTGCTTACGTTTTCCCGTTTAGGAAAGGACATGGTAGAGAGCAGAGATGAACTGCCAGGTGAAAGGGTTCATAGGGCGAGCTCCGGGCGTGTCCCAGGCACGGGAGCTTCTGTCCTCATGGAACTGGGATGCGTCACCTTCCTGGTACATGGACGTGCTCACCAACCTGGAAGTTTTCTGACCGCTGTACTCCGGGGCTTTGTATAGCGGCTTCCCCGCCTGGGCATTCTAGATCAGTAACTACATTTCCAGCCTGTCTGCCTTCTCCAAAGAATGCGGCGCAGGGCTGAAAATTCCAAGCTTCTTATCATGGCTTGGTCTTCCTGGGGACCAGCCCCCTTCTGGGCGTCCACCTAGAATCACCTCATTAGATTGAAAGATGCTTCTGTCACCCAGGAAGTCGCTGCAAAGGTCTCAGGAGCTCTGTGCCAGGAGCCGGGTGAAGAGTCCCATATAAATCTTCTATTACCTCACAGGGCGCACAAACTTTGGTTCCATAATACATGCCGACTGTACTTTCCTCCTTTCTCCCCTCCCGATCCCCAAGTTCACCAGTGTGGGCAGAAGGAAGAGACCAGGAATGCCCCAGCCCAACCCTATGCCCCCAGCACCTGTTGAAGATTTTACCTGGCCTTCCACAGAAGGAAAAAGTCCCCTCACACAAGGGAGAGGAGAGGAAGAGGCAACTCTTTAGGTATTAACCTTGGAAGGGCCCTTCAGTGTCATCGAATCCCCACTTTACAGAAGGAGAAACTGATGCCCAGAAAGGGCAGAGACTTGCCCATGGCCACATAGTGTGTCAGTAGGACAGGATTCTTAAAAAGTAGAAGCTGGAAGAGGGTGTAAAAACCATGTAGCCCTCCCCCCCTCATTTAAAGAAGGGGAAACCAAGGCCCAGATTGGGGAGGTAGTGACAGCTGGGACGAGAATGCAGGACAGAGTCGCCACTGTACCTGGCCTTAGGACTTCATGCTCTGCTCCCGTGTCTGAAATTCTCATTTTATCCTAAATCTGTGTTTGTTAACTGTTGTCTGCGGGACAACAGAGCAAGCACTGAGGGCTGGGAGCCTGGATTTGTGTGAAGTCCTGCCTCTCTCTCTCTGCCTCCCCAGGTGGGTTCTCAGCCCCCCAGTGGCCCATGCCTGGCTCCCTCGGCCCCTCCCTACTCTCCCAGCCCCATCCCTACCTCGGCCACCCTCAGGGGCCTGTGGATGAGGAGGGCTGGCCCACACTCCCTACAGCGTCTCAGGGAAGGGCATAACCGCAGCGATTTCTGCCTGAGGTTGGCAGGCGCCTTCAGTGGGCAGCCCAGCAGGGCTGAGCCTCTCCCCTCGCCCTGATTCGGGAAGCTAGCGCATCCTGATATGGAGGATGCAAGTTTTGGGGTCACCTGTGCATTGTGGGTTGGGGTAAAGGGCCTATGGGAAAGGAGGACGCCTCGCTCTACTTCCCTATCACCCCATGCGCTTGGTGGTTGTTGAGGGAGTCTGCAAAAGAACCAAAGGCTTATATTTTAGTACCGTTAACAACACGTCTTTCCTACTTTCTGAACAAGGGCTCCGCGTTTCGCTTTGCTCTGGAACCTGACATGAGGTGACAGGTCCTGACTCGGGACCCCTGCTCCCGTCGGCCTCCAGCTCTGACTGGGCAGCGCTAGCTTTTTAATAGTCAAGGTAGTATGCTCCAGGCCCTGTGCTCAGCGCTTTTTGTGTATTATCTGTCTTGAAGGCTTGCGAGAACCCAGTGAGGAATGTCCTATTAGCACACGTCGGACCCGATAATACGCAGTAGACTCATTTTAAAGGTGGGGAAGGGGAGGTGCGAATAGGAAATGTAAGCTTAGTTCCTAAATCCGGCAGGTGAGGCGGGCTCCCCCCCCCCCCTCCCCAGGCAGCTCATCCACCTGTCCTGCCCTGACCTGCAGGTGGTGGGGCGGGAGGAGGAAGGCCCAGTGGCTAGGAGCTGGCTTAGCTGCCTCTGCCCCCCTCCTGTGCAGGGACACGTGTTCCTCCCCTCCTCCGTTCACCCTGGGCCCTCTGAGGGGAGGAGACCACGTGGTCCAGATCACCATGTAACTAGGCAACCGTTCGAAGATGCTGCTTTTCCTCCACACTCTTTCTGCCTTGTTCAATACCTGCCAGGCAGGCACGGCTCCTGGGAGCATCCAGAAAGTCATCCTTAAGAAATAAGGCTGACTGGGGAGGCCTGCGGGGATATTTCGTATTCATCTCTTCGAACCCCGTACTCCAAAGTCTTGAACTTGCCTGTCGAGGATTCTGAGAGGATGGTGGGAATCCAGATTCCCTGGGATTGGTTGTTGATGGACAGGGCATGGGGTATGGGGAAGACAGGGCAGGGCAACACCTGGTGTAACGTTACACTCGACCCCCAGCTGCTCCACAGAACGCCCTGTTTCCCCCCCACTGGATGGAAATTCAAATACTGTGCTCTCGGAAGCAGCTCAACGCTTAGAAGTCCGCCTCCTGCTCACACAGTTCCTGCCCTCTGCAGTCAGGTGCGAGATGAAGGGGATGGCCAGGATTTATTGAGCTCCTATTATATTCCCTGTGCCACACACCAGGGAAAGAAAAATTCGCAAGTCAGACCCCATTCCAATGTCACAGATGGGAAAACAAAGTCTCAGACTGGCGGGAAGAGCCCGTACCTAGCCGTGACAGCCTCTGTGCCTGCCCCTAGCACTGGTGCTGTTACTGGAACAAGGAAATTTAGGAATCCTCTAGGCCAGGGGAAACTGACAAACAGGGAGGCAAAATGTCTTCCCCCAGGACACATAGCTCGCTTGGCCTCAAGGCCCTCAGGAGCTACTTGAGCTCAGTTTTGACTGGTTCTTGGATTTGGTAACTGTTGAGAACTCAAAACCTTCTGTTCTCGGGAGGCTGCTGCCTGGTGCTGGTGCTTATGTCTGTGTGTTTCCAGAACAGTAATGCAGCAGTAGCAAGAGCATGATGGAGTAACGACTCATTCCTGCCTCTTAAGAGGAGGGGATTGGGGATAATGATTTCATCTCTTTGGGTCTCAGTTTCTTCCTCTGTAAAATGGGGATAATAATACTGACCTTATAGGATTATTACGTATTTATAGATATAATCTATATTTAATCTTTACAGATTCAATGAGACCCCTTTGTGTCATGTGTCGAATACAATGTTGAATACTATTTGTGTCCAACTTTATAAAAAGTTTGTTTAATTATTTTGAGACAGGGAGAGAGAGTGCAAGCAGGGGAGAGGCAGGAAGAGACGGGGAAAGAGAGAGAATCCCAAGCGGACTCCACACTGTTTGCAGAGCCTGATGCGGGGCTCAAACTCACAAACCGTGAGATCATAACCTGAGTGGAAATCAAGAGTCGGACGCTCAACCGACTGAGCCCCCCAGGAGCCCGTGTCCAACTTTTGTGACAGATGTTATCAAATCCTCAACCAGATGAAGAATAGGGTTTATATCATATTCTTTATTTCTTTATTGGTATCCCCAAAGCTTAGGACTGTGTTTGCAAAATGGTAGATACTCAATAAATGTTTTTTCCATTAGTAAAATTTTGAAAAATGTTGAAATGAAGTCGAGGTATACACGAAAATGGACAGAGTGGTAGTCCTCTCTTAGCTAAGATTGAATGTAAGTATTTGGGCATCCAGCCTCACCTTCCTTCCCTTCTCTCTCCCCAAACCTCCAGCCTTCTCTCAGGGGAACACTGGAGACCTACCATTTCCTTAGTGATGTGAATTTAATATCAAGGTGGCCCTCTTCCCAGAGGTGGTCATATTCACAGTCTGCGATTATGGAAACTCTCCCGTCAGAAAGAGGAGGCCGGCCTGGGCAGAGAGCTCCTCACAGAGCTCAGGGAATGAGGGAGAGACCGGCTGGCTAGTCCCTAACCTCCACATCTAGGCTCTATTTCCCAGCTTCCCTTGCAGCCGAGCGTGACCACTTGTGACTGAGTTCTGGCCAGTGCTGTGCCCCACTTCCAGCCCTGGCCCATCAGACTTCGCATGTACTGTCCTCTTCCCCAGTCATGAGGGGAGCCCCCCACCCCTCCCGCCCCCATGGGCACCCCCCTCATCAAGAGCATTGATTTTGGACTTTACTGAAGAGATGAATTTCTATTATGTTCAGCCATGGAGTTTGGGGAGGGAGGTGGTTATCTGTTACAGCATCTCGTATTACCTTAAGTAATACGGTCACGAGGCAGATGGTCACAAAAGGAAGTTGATCAGCTGCTCCCCCCCCCCCCGCCCACCATATTGTGTATGCAGGAAGTGGGGCAGGGTTCAGATTCTGCCTTTCCCACATCCTACCTGTGCTTTTCTTCCAAAAGCTCTGCGCAAGCTACTAAAAAAAAAAAAAAAAAAAAAAAAACTTTCAAGTTGCGATCTGCATCATTGCTTGATCATTCTCTTCTAAAGAGATTCTGGGAGAATCAGAGAGCTGGAAAGTAGGGCAAGGGTTCTTTGATTTCAGCTCAGTTTTTTATTTTTGCCTTGGCTGGGAGTTTGGAGTTAAAAATTCCCAGAGGGAAGAGTTCTTCAAGCTCTCCCTTTGCTGCCTGCCCCTCCTTCCCTCCCTCCCTCTCTCTCTCCTGTAGGGGGACTGTGGAAGGAGGCAGCCTGGGATCCCAGCTGGCTCCACCCTTTAGCCCTAGGACCTCAGCCCAGTTTCTCTAACCTCCCCGGGGGGGGGGGGTTTCCATCTCCACATCTGTAAATTGAAGATAATGCCACCGCCTTGCCCGGTCCTTGGGTGGATTAGCGATAACAATGTTAAAAGACCAGCCTCAGGGGGGGAAATGGCTCCTGCTCGTATTATGACTACTGCTTCTCAACCTTACATTCTCTAAATCTGTGTTTCTCTTCAATCCTTGACTCAGTGACCATTTATGGAGCACCTGCTATGGAACAGGTAGTGAACAAAATGACCGAGTCTGCTCACATACATTGCATCCTGGCAGAGAGGTAGATCTACTAGAAGTGAGCAGACACATGAGATAATTGCAAATTGTAACAAGGGCTTTAAAGGACATGAACAGGTCGCTGAGAAAGACAGTAAGAAGGAAGGAAGAAGGGGGGCGGCACTTGGGTAGCTCGGTCGGTTGAGCGTCCAACCTCGGCTCAGGTCATGATCTCCCGGTTCGTGGGTTCGAGTGCCATGTTGGGCTCTGTGCGGACCGCTCAGAGCCTGGAGCCCGCTTCGGATTCTGTGTCTCCCTCGCTGTCTGCCCCTCTCCCGCTCACGTGCCTGTGCTCTTTCTTTCTCTCTCTCTCTGTCTCAAAAATAAATCAACATTTAAAAAAAATTAATAAAAGAAACAAGAAGGAAGGAAAAGGTGAGGTCCATGTTGAGTGGGCAGTGAGGGAAGGCTAGTGTGAGAAGGTGGCATTTCTATTAACCTCAAAGACTAAGAGGCAACCAGATAAGATGAAATAAAGGAGGAACCCTCCGGGCAGAGAGAACAGCTGGTATAAAGGTCTATAAGTGTTCAAGAGGCAGACAGGAGGCCAGTGTGAGCAGATGGGGTGGGGGACCCTGAGAGCGGAGGGCCACATCCTGCCTGGCAGGCCATGGTATGGAAGGGGAATTTTGAAACATGTATGTAAGTGTAATGAGAAGCCATTTGAATAAGGAGCTTGTGCTCCAAGTTCTATTTTTACAGTACTGGTTCTCTAAGTGTGGTCCCCAGGCCAGCAGTCTCTGCATCACCTTGGAACTTGGGAGAGATGGAAATTCTCGGGGCCCCCCCCCCCCCCAGACCTATTGGACAGAAACTCCAGGGTGAGGCCCAACAGTCTGTGTTCCAACAAACCCTCCAGGTGATGCTGATACTTCCTGTCTGGACTGGACACTCAGTGGTTCTCAGTCCTGGCTTCACAAAAGAATCATCCAGGAGCTGGGGCCCCCAGGTGGCTCAATGGGTTATGTGTCCGACTCTTGACTTCGGCTCAGGTCGTGATCTCACAGCTCGTGAGTTCGAGCCCCGCATCTGGCTCTGTGCCGACAGCCAGGAGTCTGCTTGGGATTCTGTGTCTCCTCTCCCTCTTCCTCTGCGCCACTCATGCTCTCTCTCTATCAAAAAATAAATAAACTTAAAATAAATGATCATCATCATCCAGGAGCTTTAATGAGCTATGAATGTTGAGCGACCCCCAGCTCCAAGATTTTGACTTATTAGTCTGGGGTTGGCTCCTATGCATGGGTAGTTCATTAAAGCCCCCAGGATATGCCGGTAAGAGAGAAGGAGGAGGATTTTAATATTTGTAAGAGACAAAGCCAATAAGACTTTCAGACAGGTAGGATGTGGAGACAGAGGGTGGGAATTAATTCAGCCTCAGAGTCCAGGTGACACCAGTATGATAGTGAAAACCCTGTGCTGATAGGTGGCCTGCAGCTAGAAGAGCCTGGGAACACGGGCTGGACATTGAGAACAGGCACCTGAAGAGGGACACCTTCTCTATCTGCTTGGCAGTTAAGGCGGCAAAGATCACAGCCAAGTTAGTAAGCCCTGAGTTTCTCCCGAATGATAGATAAGAGGAGCTGCAACGTGTGCACTGTGAAAGAACCTTCGCCTTTTTTCCTGAATGTTCTGGTGGGACGTTTCTGTTTTATAACCAAGTTGCTCCAGAACACGTGAATGGGGCAGCTGCAGGGAACGCCCGGCTGAGTGACGTAGTCAGGAGTGACCAGCAGGGGGCGCGCCAGACTCGGAAATGTGCTTTGCGGGGTGTGAGCTGAATCTCGGTTTCCAACTTAACTGGGAGAAAGGGATCCACTTTGGAAATAACAATCATATCTACGTTTCTAAACAGCTAGTATGCACCTAATACTGTGCAAATGCTTTACGTGTATGGTCTCACTTATTCCTTGTAGCTCTGCAAGATGGGTGCTGTAAACATCCCCACTTTATGTACATTCAGTGAATATGTGACTTGGCCGGTCTCACACAGCTAGACGATGGCGAAACTGGGCTTCGTCTTCTAGCCTGTCTGACCCCAAAGGCACATGAACACTTCTCTGTCAGAAGGGCCAGAATCCCCAGCAGCTCTTTCTTAGTTCTGGTGGCGCTTTTACTGAGAGTCTTGGGGAAATGCCCTTGGAAGAAGGTGACATCACCTGAATGAGCAAAGCCTTTGAAATCAGACTTCCGTGGTTCTGAAACTCACTTGCTATGTGATGGTGGGAAAGGTACTCAGCCTCTCGGTGCTGGACCTTCTTCATCTTTAAAATAGGGTGAGGTGATGTTATCTAGCAGACTCAGACCTTGCTGCCCAGAGGAGATGGTCAGTTAATGACAGCTCCTCTGCCCACAGTGACTTCACAGGAGGTGGAAACAGCTCTGGAAGGTCCGAGAGCTGCGCTGTCCAGCAATATTTTCTGTTACGATGGAAACACTCTCTGTCTGCACTGTGCGGTATAGGGTAGTCTCTAGCCACATGTGCTCCTGAGCGATTAATAGGGCTGCTAACTTAAAATTCAAGAACAGACTTTTAAATGTTACTTAATTACAATACATCTGAACAAACGCTTGTGGTTGGTGGCCACTGTATTGGATAGTGCGGGTCTAACACATATCTAAGCTCAAGGTCTGTGTATCCCCTTGGGCGTTAGGTAAAATAAGCCATGTTCGACATTTAGAACCTGGCAAAGAGCAAGTGCCCCATGAACTTGAGTTTGTCAGAATGAAAGAAGAGGGAAAGGGACATCAGCAAGCAAAGCCGTGTTCTGCATTGAACAAATTTTGTTCAGCTGGGGGACTGAACTCTCAGACTTCCTCAGGGAAAATCTCCCAGTCAAGCCAGAACTCTTGAAACATTTCTTTGAGACGTATTTAGTGGGGATAAAGGAAAACACCTAGGTTCTGGTTAATACTGTGTACATTCAAAACAAACTGCCTTCTTTCGTTCTCTGACGAAACAAAAATACTTTTTCCTTTTCTGGGCCCCTCTCTTCAATTTTCCTTTGCGATATTACAAACCAGACCACTTCTTAGAAAGTTTTTTTTTTTTTTAAAGCGTGAAATGTAACTAAAATACCTGGTCCTCGGGAAACCGTACTGTGTCACGCACTTCTCAGCTCTGAAATTTCATCTGTGTGGCCTGTGCCTTTAAGCAGCGGTTAATTGGCAAATGCCAAGATTCAGTCGTGGTGACTCGCAGCCCATCCAGGCTAGTTCCTTCCAGAGATAGGTCCCGTCGGTGGACACTGTCGTTTATTTCCGCCCAAGGGTGACTTCTACTCTGACAGTATTAGGACCAATTTGCATCGTAGCCAGTCAACCAGAGTTCATGGGCACCCTGTTGTCAGCTTATTTCTGAGATGCGTAGTGTTTCCGCGTGGACCGGCGCTCTGGGCTGCTGGCTGTGACCTCATAGAATATGAAGCCCCTGTCATCGAGGGTACCCTGTCTGCTCCCAGGGCTGGTCTTGCCGTACTCAGCTGCCTGGCAGGTCCTGTCTGGGTGCTCTAACTTGATAACCCAGCCCCTCGAGGACCTGTGGTTCTAGCAGCAAGTGGCCCGTGTAAAGAGGTTTCTTTCCTACCATTTCCTTTCGCGACACATCAAAGCTCCCAAGGGACAGAGAGGATTCTTTGCCAGCATGACATATTCCTCCTTTTTTAAACTTTTAAAAAAATTGAGTGACATATACATATAACATATTCGTTTAAGGTGTACAAACAGAATGATTTGATATTTGTATACACTGCACAATGATCACTACCATAAGAGTGTCCCAATTACAATGGTTTCTTTCCTTGTATCTATTTTCTTCTGTCTTGACTTTTTATTTCTGAATATAGCTTGTTCCGGCTCTGTCACCAAAGCCCCTTGGTCCCCTGGGAATGCGGTCCAGAATGAATAAAGAGGCAGGGCATCTGGGTGGCTCAGTTGGTTAAGCATCTGACTCTTGGTCAGATCACGGCTCAGGTCATGACCTCGCGGTCTGTGAGCTCATGCCCTGTGTGGGGCTCCGCGCTGACAGCCTGGAGCCTGCTTGGGATTCTTTCTCTCTCTCCCTCTCTCTCTCTCTGCCCCTCCCCTATACGCTCTCTTGCTCTCTTTCTCTCACTCTCCCTCTCTCTCAAAAGTAAAGAAACATTAAAAAAAGAGAGAGAGAGACTTCCTCCTTGATTGTGCCTTTGAGTGAAGGGAGGTGGGGTCTGTGGGTGTGCCTCCTTACCCACCACTTATCACCTCTGTGTGTCCTTGTAGGTCCCCAAATGGCTGGGTGTCCTTTACTGAAAGAGCTATTTTCAACATTCCAGCAACCCAAGTGACTATTCACAAACCCAAAGCGAGATACGGTGCCAGATTATATCAATTAGGTTAAACATCTGCAGGGCTCAAACAACCCGCAGCAGCCATGAAGGGCTTCACCGAGGTCTTACCCAATCCCCTGTGGGGATGGCAGTTCTTAGCAGCGGCCAAATGTGGGTTTTCATGCTCCATTAATGCTCCTTCACCCCAGAGCCAATCTGCAACCTTGGCTCTCTCCTACCCCTCCTTCAGCCCTTAGCTGCTCACTTCTCTGCACCTGTCTCTAGGTAAAAGTGCTGCGTCCATCTTCTGGGCTTGGCATCTGGGTTCCCCAATCGACCCACTCCTCTGTGCCTGGTGGCTGACCATCTGTCCCACAGTGTCTTTGCCTTTTGGCATTCAGTGGGGGCCTGCCAATGCAGAGCCCTGCAGGACATTGGAGAGAGGGGGGAAGAGAAAGAGGGAGAGGGATTTCCTGGGTCCTTCCTTTCAAGGTCACCTCAGCCAGACTGTGTCCCTTCCCTCATCCCTTCAGATCTAGGGATGTGACCCTTAGCTCCTCCTTGCTCTGGGTTATTGCACTAGTCCTTCCGTTCCTCTGCACCTGCCCCACTCGAAATAGCCCTTTTCTAAATAAACCTTCTTCTACTTGTCCTTACTTGAGTGTGTTGAGTCCCTGTTGGCATACCTTCCTTTGGCCTGTATAGGCATTCTGGCTTTGCCGTATTTATATTTCTGGTTGCTCCATGAAACTCACTACTGATATTTACCACCTCCTCCAAACATTGCTTGGGTTCAAGATGTTTGCTAATTGTTCCCAAACCACAATTTCTCAATTCTAGTCTCTTTCAGACTGACCATCCGTCTGTTCTCCTATTCTCTATTCCTTCCTTCCTTCCTTCCTTCCTTCCTTCCTTCCTTCCTTCCTTCCTTCCTTCCTTCCTCCCCTCCTTCCTTTCTGTGATTGTAAACACTAGAAGTCAAACTGCCTTGATTAAAATCACACCTCCTGTACTTACCAATTATGTGACTTTACCTTTCTAACCCTCCGTTTTCTCCTCTGTATAATGAGGATAATGGTTGAGTTGTCATAGAATTAAGCAAGATCTTAAGAACAAGATCTGCGCAGTCTGAGTCTCCTCTGTATCTACTGACTGTGACTATTATAATGCCCAGGCCACCCTATAACCTCCAGTTTCTCAGGTTTCTAAAGACCCTCTTCCTTGCCCTTCCAGATGACAGATAAGTTCCCACTCCCCCATCACTACCCATGATCCTGGGGTGACCTTTTGATTCCTGGTCTTTATAGAAATCCTTCATTTCCACGGGCCCAGTTTGGTCTGAGAACAAATTGTTACCTAATTCTTATTTATAGTTTGCTTCTTCCCCACGGTTACTGGCAAAGAATAGCAAAAAGGTGCCTGAAATTGTATTATTATTTTTAGTAGCTTCTGTGAAGTCTTGGATATTCAGAGTGCCTCAGAGGGAGGCATAGAGGCCGGGAATCTTTTCTTACAGAGGAGATGGGCCCAGCAGGAGGGAGAATTTGATACAAGTTCTAAGAGGCTGGCAGAACAGAAAAGTACAAAGCACTTTACACGGGAAGGCTCTGTAAGTATCTGTGGTTTTGCAGTGGATTTGATCAGGATTGTAGAGAAAGCAGTGGAGACCAGCGGTTAGCTCCGAGACTTAGGCTATACATTCTCCGTGACATTTCTGATCCATTGACAATTTTTAGGTGTTGATTATGTGATTTTTCACCTCTACTCTCCTGAGAATTGGAGGAAAGAGATTAGCTAAGAGGGGTGTGTGTGTGTGTGTGTGTGTGTGTGTGTGTGTGTGTGTAATTCATAGAGAAAGAGTCGAGTATGCAGTTATAGCACCTCCACTGCCGAATGCATTTTCTTGATGCTCTGTTTATTTCATACTTTTATTTTCTCAAGAGTCCCCCAGAATAGCAGTTATGCACATGTGTCTTCCCATCGAATTTTGCTTTAACAATACTGGGGAAAACACAACCAGAAGCTTTCTTTTTTTAAAAAAAAAAAGAAAGAAAGAAAGAAAAGAAATCTACATATTGACATCAATGTCAAAATCAGTAGTCAGTCTCCAGAAAATTACCTTTTCAGTTCAGTTACTAATTAAATTGACCCAGCCACCTCTTAAATTCTGGGAGCATGGGGTGGGGATAGGGGCAAAGCGGCCGGTAGTGCTGAACCCTGACCTGGTCTCAGAGAAATCAGCCTGCAAACCTGTTCTTTCTTGCAGTTCCCTGGAGAAACAGGCTGTAAGGCAGGTTTCCTATTTAAACAATTAAACTTTAATTACCTAAATCAGATATGAATAGAGTCTCCTTTAAAAAACTTCACGTGTCACAGACAAAGCTACGGTTCCCTTGGACCATTACTCCTCATCATGATCCTGACCCTCCTTACTGGAGGTTACAAGTTTGGGGTGTATCTGTCTAGAACTTTCCCTTTTGTGTTTTTCTGCGTACGTAGGTACACATGAAAAAGAGGTAGCATTGTTGAGTGTTTTTCTCCTTGGTTCCTCACAGTTCTGTTTTTCCGGGCCCCCTGCTCTTGATGACAAAGACTAACTGAATAGCTCAATGGACATAGTTCATCTTTCATTCCCACTGGGGAGTAGGAAATTAACTGATGTCCTTGTAGGATAAATGATTGAAAATTACTTCTCAATATAGTAGAGGCTAATTTATTTCATTTCAACTTACGGACTGTAAGTTTTCATTGTAATTTGTTGATCTTGAGAAAATTAAGGGAAAACAATTTCCCTAGGATGCTATGTTCATAGAATTCATGCTAGAAAGATCTTAGATAGCATCCATTTTATACGTCCAAGCTCAAGAGGGGACATGAGGCCTAGGGAAAGGACTGGACCCCTGTCTTCTGCGTGCTGGTCAATACGCTCTTCCCTACCCCACGCTCACATAGTCCTAGAACTTGGTTGGTGGGGAGCATGTCACAAATACCCAAGGAAAAAGCTCCTCGAAGGAATAATGCAGTGTATTAAATACTCAGTGAACACAAGACTCACCTTTTGTCTTTTAAAGTAAGCAACAGAAGATAAAAGGTATCTGACCCTACCCTGTATTCACCTGCAGATAATAATGAAAAATGATTTCCCATATTCATTCCCTGTCTCTATACCGTCCTGTTCTTGTCAGGCACCCGTCTCAGTTGCACTCTCTTTCCTGATTCCATCTCGGTATTCAGTAACTTTCTGCCATGAATTTCTTTTTTTTTATGTTATTGCAAAATTTTTCAATGTTTATCTATCTTTGGGACAGAGAGAGACAGAGCATGAACGGGGGAGGGGCAGAGAGAGAGGGAGACACAGAATCGGAAACAGGCTCCAGGCTCCGAGCCATCAGCCCAGAGCCTGACACGGGGCTCGAACTCACGGACCGCGAGATCGTGACCTGGCTGAAGTCGGACGCTTAACCGACTGCGCCACCCAGGCACCCCATGAATTTCTTAATAGCAAAGCTAATTGCCAATGTTGATTATGCTTATTCTGCAAGGGATCGAACGGAGAGCTCACCATATGTTTTCTAATTTTTCCTCTCCGAACACTATATGAAGTTGGTACTGTTATTGCTCCATTTTACAGATGAGAAAAACTAAGGCTCAGAGAGCATAGGAACCCCAGCCCAAGTCTCTCAGCAGTAAGTGCCAGGACTAGGATCCAACTTTACTTGCTCCTTAACTCTGAGGCTCACACTCTCAATCCAACCCTAGACATGTTCAGTCACTTTTTGAAACAAGCAAGAAGAAACATTTAGGGTAGAATGGGCAGAACATGTAGGTGGCTCTTAACAAGTTCTAGCAAACTGCCTCGTAAGTGGTAGGAGCTCAATGTTTGAAGCTCAAATGAAATGGTCTGAAGACGATTAATATGTGTAAGGACCTAGAAGTTTATCTGGAACCTACCAAGTTCAAGATGAGTATTAGATGTTATCGTTAACTTCTGGGGCTGTGTCTGTGTTCATGCCTCTGCGGATGCCTCAAAGGCCAGGCATCTCTTGTCTGGAGCCCAATGTCATGGGGGCCGATGATGCTACGGAGACGATCTAAAGCAACTGCCCTGAGGGGCACCTGGGTGGCTCAGTTGCTTAAGTGTCCAACTTCGGCTCAGGTCATGATCTCGCGGTTCGTGAGTTCGAGCCCCGCGTCAGGCTCTGTGCGGGCGGCTCAGAGCCTGGAGCCTGCTTCGGATTCTGTGTCTCCCTCTCTCTCTGCCTTTCCCCTGCTCTCACTCTCACACACACGCACTCTCTCTCTCAAAATTAAAGAAACATTAAATAACAAAATTGAAGCAAACTCCCTGAAATACCACCTCCAAGAAGCTGGAGGGCTTGGGCTTGCTAACAAAACCATCTGGGACATTCTGGTAGTGGGAACAAGCAGAGCCTTGGCTCTTTGAAGAGCAGGTTTGGAATCCTTTAGTATTACTAAGATTCAGAGTTCGGGACCTTCCCCCCTATTTTGTTTCCTTTTCTACAGAGCACAGCCACCATTATTACTTTCTTCCTGGACTTGTATGTCTTCTGCTGCTTGTCCTTTGCTCTGTTACCTTTCTGTGCTACCTTTCTGTGGATCCCTTTAACCTGTATTTGAAAGGTCAGTCATTGCCGCACCTTCTTGGGCAACCTGCATGTAGCCCAAGTAGGCATCAAATCATGTGATCTATCCTTTACCTGCCCCAGACATGATGAATCAGTTAGGATAGGATAGGTCATCAGGTCACGTTGAGACTGGCCACCAGCTTGGGTCACGTGCAAGATAAGGAAGCAGATGAAAAAGCCTAAGTGGGACAATGTGGTGGCCTCTGTTCCTGTGTCTCCAGTTCTGTGCCCATGACACCTCACTAAACTCTGTCTCCCATTCTTCATTCCACAACCTATTTTCCTTTTGTTTTCTTTCTTTTCTTTTCTTCTTTCTTCTTTCTTTCTTCCTTTCTTTCTTTCTTTCTTTCTTTCTTTCTTTCTTTCTTTCTTTCTTTTTCTTACTTGAGTTAAATTGAGTGAGGTTTTTGTTATGCAGGTCAAGACGAGCTTTTACTAGGATAGTTCCTAATCGGGTAATTAAGCTCTTTGAGGCCATTGTCCCTATGTGCCTCTCAAAGTGTGAGATGCCGTCTAGTACATTGTAAGTACTCAACAAGTATTTGTTTCGTCATCATGGAGATTTCATGGAGTGGAAATTTTCTCGATTGGCGGATTTGGATGGTACTTCGTTTTCTTGAGGGAGAGAGGCCACGTGGCAATAATGGACATCATGCGTTTGTTCATCCAAAGACATTTGTTCTATGTAACAGAAATTGAAAGGTGAAATAAGGGTCAGGTTCTGACATTAGAAGCCTCTCTGTCGAGCTGGGGAGATGCCATGGCCAGCAGATGAATTGCTGTTTGATTGGTTAGTGAAAACTAACTGAAATGTTCCCTGTCTGTAACTGCTGTGGTCTTTGATCACTCGTGCAAACTCAGATGTGAACCCCGGCCCTCCCGCTAGCCACGGCCGACCCAAGGACCTGTGATTGAGTGTGCAATCTCAGGGTGATGGATAAGTGTCCCTTACCCCAATTCTAATGTAGAATTCCTTCCATTCTTCATTTTCATTGTTCATTCCAGCCTGCTAGTCACGCCTAAAATCAAGACTGGTTCCTATAGCCTCTCTTAGCATGTGGAGGACCACCTGTCCCAGGTTTCACAACGAGTTGGAATATTCTCAAAGTCAAAGGGTGTGTCCTTCGTCTTGGTGTCCCCTCATCTGGTGGACTAGGTTTGCATCATGGCTGTGATCCCTTTATGCCCCCCAATTTGAAACTCTTAGTATTTCCCATGGCAAAGGTCCAAGCCTCTGTCACTAATTCATAAATGTATTCAATTGAGTATTATGAATTATTGAATGATCAATTCTTTTTTTTTTTGCTCAATCGTTTAATTTCATTTAAGTATATGAAATTTATTGTCAAATTGGTTTCCATACGAGTGATCAATTCTTAATTTAACATGTATTTTTGATTACCACCCACTTGCCCTCCCTCAGGCTAGGTCTTGGGAATAGTGAAAATAAAGTAGATCCAGTCAGTACATGTTACCTTGATCTTGGAATCCAATGGGGAAGACAGTGTTCAACAGAGAGTTACACAGATGACAGGACAAGTGACATTGCCATATGTGGTGTGAAAGAAAAGTGCCAAGTCATCTGAGGTCACACAATAGAACGGGTGATGGATTTGGGTGACTAAAAGATGTCACAAGGTCACACTGAGGCTGAGAGCTCTGTAGGAGTAAATCAGGTAGGGAAGGAGGTGAGAGCGTTTGGATTCAGGAAAGAACGCATCCCGAAGCTCCAGGCAGGGAGGAATAGACTGAATAAGTTGGTGGCATCAATTTGTCACCTTTCAGAGAACAAATGCTCTGTTTTAACCAAAATAACTGGCTGATGGGTGGAGAAACCATGATCTATACAAATGCCTCGGTTGAATTAGAAACTGTTTTACTGACGTCAAGATGTTTAAAAATACGAGCAGCAATTCTGGGACTGTCACACCCTGCGTCCCTCCCCTCCTCTCCCTCTCTGGAGAGCAGAACTTTGTACAACCCTGGGACCCCAGAGGAGTTTTTCAACACAGAGGAGCCACTGAGGCCTGAAGATTCCTGGTTTACTTTTGTGAACCATTGGCCTCCCTGAGTTGGTGGAGACAAAAGCAGCCAAGACCCCAACGTATAAGATTTAGGGGGAAATAAGCAGAAATGTCAGTCAAGCCTGAAAACCGCTGCTCTTTCTATTCCCTTTGATTTGTGACTGTTTCTTCACCATTCCCATGACCACCATCATTATCATCATCACTATCCTCATCATCACTATCACCGCCATCTTCATCACCACCACCATCACCATCACCATCTTAATCCCACCACCATCAGCACCACCTCCATCAGCACCACCATCACCATCTTCATCACCACTACCACCATCAGCACTATCACCATCTTCGTCACCACCACCCTCAGCATCACCACCATCTCATCACCACCTCCATCAGCATCACCATCACCATCTTCATCATGACCA